>NC_135183.1:5447089-5763339 GCF_041146795.1 Maylandia zebra | reverse complement strand
TTATGTACAGTACATTATGTGCTTCAGAGCAGTTGTATTATTGCATTTCACCATGTATGCACCAGAATATTTCAGGATAAGAGCTTATGAAATGCTCTGCACCATCTATTAGGATGCAAAGAAAACATGTACAGAAATATGAAAAATGTGCATGCCATTATTTGCTAGTGTAATGTTAATGATAGTATTTATTATATCTCTTTCCTTATGGCAGAGATGGGCATGTATTAGGCCTGTGTGTTTGCCATTTGTCTGTATGGATAATATCTTTGTTTCAATATTGAAAAGCGATATCGGAACGCCCAAGAGTTCTTTCTTTTATTTGTTTATTTATGGTCATAAGGTCACCTTACTGTGATATTCAACTCTAAACCTCAGGAACTGTGAGATATATGAGTCAGAACACACATGAATAGAAATTGCAACCTCACTGGCATTTTTATTTCATCCTTTTTTGCTTATAGTGACTGTGGTGAATGGATTCGGGCAGTCTACAGTCATATTAGTGGTTTAGTCATAGTCTGCTGAGGCACAGCAATGATGCAGTGATGTTACTGTTTAACATTTAACAGGTATGTTTTCCACATTCACAATCCTAGCTGTGAATGCCAAGCAGGTTTGGTTCTCTGATGCCTTCCTGGTAGTGATGTTACAAGAAAAATCAATACTTAGGTTGTGCGTTTCTTTACCAGATTTTAGTAAATGATGCACTGGTTGACAGACATTGCCATGCCTTTAGTCATGCTGCATGCCTGATAAAACCTTTAGCGTGGTACCATGGTAAGGTTGTAGAATCTCTGTAGCTAGTTTGGCTCCCGTTGCTAGCTAGCTAGTCTTGCTTATGCATAATAGCTCATTCACACTAAAGTAGAAATAGGACGGCAACCTCCGTTTGACTGAGAAATATCAGCGGTTGCCCGGTGATTCCATTCAATTATGTCACACGCAGCAACCACTTGGAAACAGGTGAGCTGAGCAGCTGATTGGCCCTGCAACACCCCCAATACCTGAGCGACCACTTTCAATCACCATGTGATTCCACAGGTCACCTGATGGTAGGCAACCTATAAATGCGGACAGATTGCCAGCACATTGCGATCAGTCTGGCTAAACTCTGAATATAAGTAGTTAATGGGACTTTTTCATCAACAGATGTGCAGTTTTCACCTGTATCGCTGTTTATTGTCAGGAGACTGCATGTATGCATGTACACGGTTGCCATAATTTTGGTCATGCTGCAGTCTCCAACCACAGTTTTCCCTGTTTGACTGCGTAGCATAATTGATTGAGATTGAGCCGTTTAATTGTCACTAGCAATGTTACACGAACACAGAGTGAAATAGGACCCCTTCCAACCGTACATACATTGCACAAACATGACGTTGGTAAGACAGGTCAGAGAGATGTATGATGGTAAAAAAACAATGAAATACATAAATACATGAGGGAAGAGGAGGGAAAAATAAGAACTCCATCCAGACTGAGCTCCTTATGGGAGAGCAGTTTGAGAATAGAATAAAAACCCTCAGCACAATGAAGCACATGAATCTTCACACCTTACAACATAACAACATAAAAAACATGCGACTTGTGACAGGGGAGGGGGTATTGGACAGAGCCGATGTACACAACAGCCGTCCGGTCCGAGGAAGTAGGAGGATAGGGTCATACACCGTCTTGTGATCTGGGAGAATTTGTTGTTCCTGCTTCCGCCCTGGAGCTTCCAGCTAGTGAGGTGAGGCTGCATGTAATTAGTGGTTGTTTGGGTTTGGTTTAGGGCGAAAAAGAGACCAGTTGATCAAATCCATAATTTCTTGTTTACAGAGAACAAGACTGAGAGAGTCTCTAAGAGTTAGACAAGACTAGACAAGGACAAAGAAGCCAAGCAGGAAATAAAAGGGAGGGACAGAGAGAAAGATGCGACCACCTCCATCAAGAGCCAAGAGAGACTCTACAAGAGAGAGATAACATAGATATTAATACTTAATAATATCAATATACTGAATGTGTTTCTGTACAGGTCAGAGATCAGTGCTGTCTGCAGAATAGAAGAGGAGCTGTTCTGAGTTGGTCATTTTGTTTGTTGCATATTTATTTGTTTAAGATGATTCCCTAATGCCTCACTGCCAGCAGCTCCAGTTCACCTTGCATAAACCGTCCTCCTCCTCTGTGCACATAAGTAGAACTCAGCCCTTATGTCACTTTTTCTTTGTTCGGCGTGCACTTAACCTGTGGCCTTGGCCCCGAGCGTTATAATTCTGCTACCCATGAAAGGGCCCTCCAGGCAGCACTTTAGCTTGAGTCAGCCAGGAGAAATGGAAGGAAGAGAAAGTAAAGAATGTCAACCATATTAGAGGAAAGGACGGCAGGTTGGAAATGGAAGGAGGGATGGGAGTAAAGGAGGACGGCGCTAAGAATGCCAGAACTATTAGAGAGAGGATGGAGTGAAGGAGGAGAGCCGACAGTGTCAGGCATAATAGAAGGACAGCGAGACGTGGAGCGATGAGGTGAAATAGCGAAGAGGCGTATGATGCCAATCAAAGGAAGACGACTGGTGGCATATATGCAACTATTGATGTAATAATGATGACTAGGAGCAAGTTGAATACTCACATTTATAGGCAGGAGACAAAAAAAGAACAAATGTTACATAAAAATGTCTTTCAAAGAGTGGACAAGTTCTGTTTTAAGACCTTTGATTTTTCTTTCAGGTCAGGATATAACTTCCAGTGGTTTGATTAAGATTGATGGATGGATGGTTTAAAGCAGTGCAGAAATAAATTGCTGCAAAAAAGTAATTTCTTCAGAGCAGTGTTAGATGAGTACGGACACAGCAAAGCATCATACTAGTGCCAACCTAACCCCCCCCCCTCCAAAAAAAAAACCAACCAAACAAACAAAAAAGCAAAATCTGCACTATCAGTGGTGTATAAGTGATACAGATGGTGGTGATGTGCAGCAATGTCAGAACAAAAGCCGAGAAGTTAACAGCAAAGCGGTGAACGTGGATCTGAGCTTTCATGATACGTGTTTTATGAGGATGGATATGAGCACTTCTTGTGCTTTTCGGCCACTTTTAACTTTTTTTTCTTTTTTGTTTTTTAGAAGAAAAATCCCCAAGGCACCTTCAGCTTTGTTGACAATCAACCAGAAAAATGGAAATGAAAATAATGAGTTTTCTTTTGCTGTCGGGAGCCAGACAGTTGCCTTATTTAGTACAACAGGGGAGAAAAAAAGAGCTAATTTAGCTGATTTTGAATATGTACTCTTTTACTCTCTCAATCACTGGCACTTGCTTTTGTAGAGCTAATTAATCTTTCCAAGTACAATCATAAGATTCTTGACACAATTATTGACCCCCTTTGGTGAAACGCAGTGTTTCAAAGTTTTATTTGAAAAGATGATCTCATTCAGTGACGTCTTCCCGCTGCACACAAAGGTGACGATAAATCCGTGAAATCATTCGATTTAGCAGAAGTACACCACAAGCGTTCTTTTTTTCCCCTTTTTTTTTAATGGAGGCTTACTTAGATTAACTCCACCTCTCCCTTCGTTGTCCAGCACTCGTCATAAAGACATTTGCACTTAAAGCTGTCACTGTGATAGGCCATGTACCTCTCTTCAAAGACAGCTGTGACAGGGCTGTCCTGACCTCATCACTCTGTTCCGACAACTGACGTGACCATTTAAACTGTGTCACACGCACGCACACACACGCACGCACACACAAACACACACCGACAAACTGACAGGTGCTCCCCCGAGCCTGAGCCCTGCCAGTGATGCATTCTGCATCGCTTTGCTGGGGACCACGACTGGAGGTCAAGAGCTGTCGGACACAGTGATTGCTAGCTATGCGTGCACACACATGCACAGTCACATGTATAGTAACATCATTTAAGAGTAGACAGGCAACTGCTTTTTTTAAAAATTGTTTTTAAGGTGTCTTTGCAGTATTGAGCTTGACAGCATTAATTCAGTGAATCCGCTTTAAATTCGTATTTGCCGTTTCTCCTGTTGTACTGATGATACTGAGATTCCAGGCAGTCCATTGGCACATGTTAATGCAATGGGATTTTTTTCCTTCTCTTTTCACTCAACCCCAACTCCAAACAGCAGATGGTTACTCATCCACGAGTCATTTTGTGCTGGAAGTCTCTTCCTGTTAAAAGGGAGTTCTTGGATTGGTGAAATGATTGGTCTTCTCTCATAAATAGTGAAGAGTCTTTACCTTGAGAAAATCAGCAGCTCTCATTCTGTAGTTTTACCTCTTTGTTGCATCTTTTCTGGATATTTATAATTATCCATCCATCCATTCGCTTCCACTTATCCTTTTCAGGGTCGCTGGAGCCTATTCCAGCTGTCATAGGGCGAGAGGCGGGGTACACTCTGGACAGGTCACTGGTCTATCACAGGGCCAACACACAGAGACAGACAACCATTCTCGCTCACATTCACTCCAGCATTCACACCTATGGGCAATTTGGATTAACCAATTAACCTATCCCCACTAACTGCTTGTCTTTGGATGGTGGGAGGAAGCCAGAGTACTCAAAGGGAACCCACACAAACACAGGGAGAACATGCAAACTCCACACAGAAAGACCCCGGCCTAATGGTAGAATTGAACTCAGGACCTTCTTGCTGTGCGGCAACAGTGCTAACCACCGTGCCACCGTGCTGCCCATTTATAATTATAATTGAGCTATTTGTATATATTATAGCCATCTCTTATATTTTGTGATATATTGTATTATTTAATTTAGTTCAGTCTGTTACTGTTGTTGCCTTGGAGCAACTGTAACCACATCATTTCTTCAGAGATTATTAAAGTATTCTGATTCTGATTTTGGTAGATGAAACAGTTCAAGCACTTCTGCTCTTCATCTGATAATAATGCAGTGTAGTCTTGAATCACATGTTGTTGGTCACATGGTCACATCACATGGACTAATCAAAACCCATATATTACCCCGACCAGACGCTTGATAGATATATAAATAACCACACTCAGATGTGGATTGTTTATTATTCCCTGTTGATGATCTGAAAAGTCAATAAAGAAAAATCAGTAAGATATTAGTAATGCAACATATCAGTAAATACAGTGGAAAAAAGTTTAGACAAATAAGAAAAAACGCAGCAGATGACTTGAAAAAGTAAGAATAATGATGAACCAGTTTTCAACTGGCATCATATAATGAAATTAAATAAAACTGAAAAGTTTAGCACAGCAAGTTGAGATACAGACATGAGTGAGCAAGAATTTCCTGCCAGAACTCTCTGCACTCTAGGCTTCTTCAATGCAGAGCTGCCAGCCAAGTCAACTCTTTTATAAAGCAAGTGCTGAGCAAAGCGCTTAACATTAAGAACAGAATAAAAATACAAAACCATCAGCATGGAAGCACCAAAGCATTACATCTGTGTACATCCAAATAAGTTTTAGAGATCTGTTGAGTCAAAGATGTGTGTCATGACTTGGTCACAACACATAACAGACTACGTGTTTGTTAACAATCAATCATAAATCGCTCACATTCACAACATGTGCCATGTCTGTCGTAAGTGTCAATGTGTAGCAACAAGAGGGCAGTTTGGGTCCCCCAACATTTTGTTTTTCAGTTTGGCGTGCTGACTATGGACGAACTTTCTGTTCCTGTTGGATATGTTATTTAAGGTGCATGAAGAGTTTTTTAGGTTAGAAGTGAGTGTTTTTTGTAATGGACCTTATTATACACAAAGCACCAATAATACAACTGAAGATCTGTAACAAATAACAAGAACAAATAAAATCCAACATGTCATGATGGAAAATGCTGTTCTCAATCAGCAGCATCCCTTTACATGTAGATTCCCACTTGAAAACTCAGCCTTTAGTGCTTCATATCTTTGTGAAAATTTGCTGTCGTACTGAACAAGTTAAAAAAAAAAAAGAGTCATCAGCTGCTGTTAATTATGCTGAAACTGAAGTTGCCTCAAGTGCCACAGCACTTTGGCTTGACTCATTTAGCATAGATGCCTGATTATGCTGTCAAAACCCTGGCTAGTAAGGAATGTTTGAGTATAAGACGAGAGTGCTTCATGTAACAAAATGCTGTAAGTGTGATTTTCAGCCATATTGCATTTATATTCCTTTTATCGTTTCGCTTAGACATGGTGTCTTTTTTTCCGCATGAATATGTTGTATGTTGCGTAGTAGTTTAAATATACACTTACAGTCCCATTATTAGTGTGCCTTACTAGTTGTAGGCTGTACCTCCTTTTGCCTTGAGAACTACCTTAATTCTTTGCACACATGTCCTGTTCCACCACATCCCAAAGGTGCTCCACTGCAGGTCTAGTAACTGTGGAGGCCACTTGAGTATAGTGAACCAGTGTGAGATGACGTGAGCTTTGACATGGTACGTTGTCCTGCTGGTAGCAGCCGTCAGAAGACTGCTCATATGGTCACATGGTCAGCAAGACTCAGGTAGGCTGTGAAATGCAAACCATGCTCAATTTATACTAAAGGGCCCAAAGTGTGCTACGAAAGTTATCTCCCACATCATTACACCACTGCTACTAGCCTTGATATAAGGCTAGGTTGGAACCATGCTTTCATGTTATGTTAACCCTACTCTCTGGATCTGATAGCAGAAAACAAGAATCATCACACCAGACAACGGGTTTCCCGTCTTCTGATGTTCATTTTCCGTAATCCCATCCCTGTTCTTACAGTTACTGACATGAGGGCAACTGGTGTGGCTTCTGCTGCTGTAACCCATCTGCTTCAAGGTTCAGTTGTGGGTTCAAAGATGCTCTTCTGCATAACTTAGTTGTACTGAGGGGTTTTTGATTTACTGTTACCTTTTTGTTCGCTCAAAACCATCTGTTGGGCATTCTCCTCTCACTTCTGGCATCTACAAGGCATTTTTACCCAGAGAACGGCTGTTCACTCCAGTGTTTTCCTATTTCTTTCTTTTTTCTTTTTTCCCCCCTATAGATAGTTGTGTGAGAGTAGATCAGCTGTTTCTGAGATACTCAGACCAGCCTGTCTGACATCAACTTCCACGCAGGTCATCTTGAGTGCACCTATATGCCTAATTCAGTTTCTCTCATGTTTTTTATTTTCACCTTTATTTATACAGGTAAATCTCATTGAGACACGAGGTCTCATTTTTAAGAGCGACCCGTTTTAAATATCCATACAAAATGACAACATGTTAAAACATACTGTAGTTGTTACAATTCATACAAAAAAATTGCACCTGAAAATAAAATAAAAGACAGTAACAATACCACAAGAACATGAACAGACATCCAATGATGCTTTCTCTGTTGTCCTTAAAATTGGTTTAAAGCCCTTCAGTTCAGTTAAGCTGCACAGCTTCAAATCCTGTTGTAATTTGTTCCAAGTATAAGGAGCATTGTAAGAAAATACCTCAAATAATGTCACCATAATCAATGTGATGTAAGAAGGTGGCAGCAACAAATTGTTTTTTCACACCTTACTTTTAATCTGAATGTTTTTTATAAGATTTCCAATGTGTGGCTTAAAAGAAAGATCATGTGATTGGCTGATTAGATATTTGTATTAAGCACTTGAACCGGGTCACCGAATAAAGTGACTGGTGAGAGTATGCCTCATTTTCTGATTAAACAGCATCAAAACAAACATGTCAGTGCATGCAGTGATGATGATTTCCGACACATAAAGATGAAAACTCTAAGCGTATTGCATGCAAGTGAAATTTGAAGGCTTATGCATCACAGTTTGGCTTTTATGCACCGCTCAAAGAAAACTGTGCTTTTAGTCAAAAATCCATATTTTCCCTGGACTTGAGTTTGTGCAGTGGGTTAGCGTAATCTGTTATTCAAACATAACTACCTATTGGCCAACGTGTGGAAAAAAATGTGCTAATTAGACTGGTACAGGGTAATTGCATATTGCAGGAGAAGGAGTTTCTTCTGGGCCAATCTGTTTTTGATTTGCATCAAGAATAATTTGGAGGATGAAGCACGAAGTGCTAAATTTGCTCATATAATTACTCTTTAATGTTCTCAAAGTCTGCCTTGAGGACAAGGTAGAGCCACACGTGATAGGAAAAAAACAGAAAAAAGGATCATTGCAATGCAAACAGTTTCTGATTTCCATCTTAAATCTGTTTTGGGTTTTTTTAATCATCCAAAGGCATTTAAAGCATAATTTTGAAGGAAAATCTGGGAAACTTGACATTAGATCAGAAATATTTTTGTTTTTTGTCTTTCTCTGTACAGTAGTCTTAATGTGAACACTCCTGCAGTAAGAGGACATTTCAATCTTCAAACCATGATCCAGAAATTATGGTCTTTGTTGGAGGGGTGTTGGGTTTTTAAAGAGACTGTACACATGGAAACAGAGAGAGAAAGAGAGCTAAATGACAACTGGCATCCACAAGGCTCAGATACAGTACGCACAAGCCCATTTTAAATTTGCATAATTGTGCAGATTCAAATAATGATTGAATGTTTTATATATTCCAGTCTTCTGTTGTGTGAGTGCAGTCGGAGAAAAAAAATTAAGGGAGAAGCTCACTCAGTCTTTGCATCCTTGCTCACGAACGCGCTCACAAACACAAGTTGATGACAGTCTGAATGCCATTTTCACAGAATCCAATTTGATATATAATGTTTGTTTCACAGTTTACCCACTTCCACTCGTGTGTGTGTGTGTGAGAGTGTGTATTCATATCATTGTGGGGACCAAAAATTGGAAGTTTACTATACTTGTGGGGATCAACACACCTCATGGGGACCAAAATCCTGGTCCCCATGAGTTTGAAGGCATTTTTAAGACTCAAAATGTGGCTTTAGTATCAGGGTTACATTTGGGTTATGGTTAGGTAAGGGCTAGAGAAAGCATTATGTCAATTAGATCGGCGGTCCCCAACCCCCGGGCCGGTCCGTGAGTCATTTGGTACCGGGCCGAGAGAGTTGAGGCTCGGGTGTGAAATTTATAGTTTTCAGGGTTTTTATCGGTTTTTATCGTTAACTCAGTTTCCCAGTGTCTCTTCCCGTGTGTTATGAATAAATCTTTTTTTGGTACCGGTACTGGTTTTATTTTGCTGTATTTATCCACGACACCTTAAAGGCTGGTCCGTGAAAATATTGGGGGACATAAACTGGTCTGTGGCGCAAAAAGGGGCCGCTGAATTAGATTCACAAGCTATGAATACCCGTCTGTGTGTGTGTGTGTGTGTGTGTGTGTGTGTGTGCGTGCGCGCGTGCGCATCTGTGTGTGTGTGTTTGTGTGTGTGTGTCCACACAAAAATAATGGTTAGCAAGTTTTTATGTGTTTTTCTTCCTGTCTTTTCTGGCTCATATTCTCTGTCAGCCCACCCCCCCTCATTCTCTTCAACCATCAGTCACTTAATCAATCACTGATGTTTTCTGCCTCACTTTTATGTCCCCTTCCTCCGCCACTTACTTTCTTTCTTTTCCCTCCTCACTCCCACTCTCTCTCCCCCATCCATCCATCCATATCTCAAGTGGTAAAGTGGTTCCGGTCATTTCCATGGAGTTTGCTTAATATATGCTGATGATAATAGCCTATCGACCTACTCCTCCACACATACGTGCATATTCCTCTCGTGTTCCCTGCATTCATTCAACCATCCATCTCTCCATCCCCCTGTTCAGGCTGGAGGGAACAGCAGACGAATGAGAGGTGGGAGGAAGTGGAGGGGCCACTTGATTGAGTGTTGAAGCTAACAGGCGTCAGTGTTCGTGCTGAAAAAGTACAAATGCGTTTGCTTTCCACTGATTCAAAATTCCTTTATTTTTACAACAAAGAGAAAGGAAAGAAAAAATTGAATCATTTCATAAACTACTCACATACAGCACAAAAATGGAAGTGTTAATTATTTCAACAACATGCAGTGAATGAATCTAAATCATTCAATATTTGGTGTGACCAACCTTTGCCTTCAAAACAGCATCAGTTCTTCTTCTGGGTACACGACAACAACAAAGGAACTTGGCTGGTAGGTTGTTCCAAACATCTTGGAGAACTAACCACAGATCTTCTGCGGATGTACGCTTCCTCAAATCCTTCTGTCTCTTCATGTAATCCCAGACACACTCGATGATGTTGAGATCAGTGCTCTATGGGGCCATAACATCACTTCCAGTACTTCTGATGACTTTGGCTGTATGTTTTGGTCGTTGCCCTGCTGCAGAATACGTTTGGGGCCAATAAACAACCATTTATATTTCTGAAAGCATTCTTTGTAAACAGCATTTTTTCTTTTACACCTGCCTAAAACGTTTGCACAGTACTGAATGTACATATGTGCAATGTAAACGCAGAGTTTGAAACTCTTCTGAGTTTAGCTGATGCCTTAGCTGTTTGCAGCAGTTGAAAATAAATAATCAAGTTTCTGATTTGCTCACATTTCATGTGAAAGCCTTTGTGTATGAATTCTTATACCCTCCCTGATTTTATGCTGTATGTGGAGGCATCAGAAGACTTATTCATATTGGGGGTTTTTTCTGTGTAGACCTTAGTCATGTACTTCGATTCATATGCTGGCCCTTAGAGGTCAAAACTGCGACTTGAGAAAACTCAGATATCTTCACCTCTTGGCGAACAGTGGTAAAACATTAGCAAAAGCTGCATTTAATTGAATTGATTGTATTTTATTTTTAATTTATTGCTGAAGATGTCTTCCTAATGTTTAACTCAACTTTCTGAACGGCTTTCCTTTTATTAGCCCTGGAAGGTGAAATAGACTGAATAATGTATTTCTTCAGTATTCAAACAATGGTTTACCTTAAAATGTCAGAAAATACTAACACCCCCCCCCCCCCAAAAAAAAAATAAATAAACAGACATCCAGTTTCTAAGAATTTCAAGCTGAAAACCTACGAATCCAAATGTACAAAGCAGTAAATGTCTGGTACATTTGGTTGAGAAACATTGAATCAATGAGCATCCAAATGAGTTGAAATTATAGGTGCTAATTTTCTGTTGATCATCCTTCTTCCTTGTTTTCTTCCAGCTCTGCTTGTATTTAATATTGCATTATTTCAGGCAGCAAATTCATGGAAAGTATTACCTTCAAACATGTATCATTAAAACCACCTGCTGCTCCACGCTGCTGTTGCTGCCTGATTGTTGATCATTATTCGTATTAATGTCTCTGTTGTTCTGTCCCGTTCTGCTTTGTTTAACCCTGAAGGACTTTTTCATTGCTCTCACATTAGAAATTTGTCACTTGGACTTTGGATTTATTGACTTTCATACCCTCAAGATCAGAGTTTATTGCAACATTATAAGAGAGTAGCCAGGGCTTTTCCACCAGTGTTGTGATGGTGTCACATCTAGAACTGCTTCCAGTAGAGATTCAAAAAATAAAAATTCCAAGAAGACTGATGCTAATGTGACAAAGCTGGATAGAGAGAAAACCCCCAAAAGCACTTGGTGACAATGAAAAGAAGAAACTCCCTTTTTTAACAGGAAGAAACCTGGTAGAACCAGGATCAGGGAGGAGCAGCCATCTGCTGCAACCGGTTGAGGGTGAGAAAGATGCCCACAGATTACATCCTTCCATAGAAATTACTCCAACCTCACAGTTATGCTACTTTCTCAAAAGAAACCAAAGCTGACTTCACTCATTAACAACATTGTGCTGATGTACTATAAAAGTCGCTACAAAATAACGTTAATCCACAATTAACACGACAAATCTCACGCTATGGCTAAGGACCAGTATTCACATTGGTCTGCTGTTTTGCTTGCTACATGATTGGTATTTCACAGCGTCTGCACCTTTCAAAATACATTTGGCCTGTGCGATACAGACTGTGTTGATTGATATAAAAGCCTCCATGACTCACACGCTCTTATGCGACCTTGTGTGCAAAGAGAACCACAAATATAGCTCTTCAGCTTTGTTTTGCACAATTTTCCCCTTCTTTACTTTTCAGAGTAAAAAGGTCAGTAATGTTTTGGCTGATCACTTGGTTGCAGCTTAAAGTAGTGGGGAGATGTGGCCAGAGTCTATCACAAATGCTGCATTTCAGCGGGAGCAAACCACACAATATGTACCGAATGAATGCAAAAGTGCACCTTCCTTTCACCATATGGAAATTAATATAAGAAATCAGATAAGGGTTTCTCATAAAAGTGTTCATTTATATAGTTGCAGCTTCCTGAAATTATATATGCTTTTCTCTTTGGCTGAAATATCCAGAGTCTATGAATATGCAGATTTTTTTTTAACACAGCTGTTTATATTCTGTAGACACTACAAGTAACGCTGCATTTAACTTCCAACAGTGCCACGAAATTCTCTTTGTTTGTGCGTGTCTGGAATGAAGATGAATTTATTTGAAAACTGCCTTTTTGGTGTCTAATTGTGCACCTTTAGCAGCGATGATGCAAGTATTAGCAAACCAAACCTTCAAATGGTCTCTAACAGATCACACATCCTTTAAAATGTGAGAGAAGTTAAATTGAGTTCCTGTCCTTTTTATTCCTGCTGTATTTCATATGAATCGAACCAGTGCTAACAATACGTTAAGTGGTATGTTTTAACCACAAGCCATTACTTTGTGGACATAGTCATTATCCGATAAAGTCCATTAGCTATAAGCTATTAGCCTGCCTGCATTATTTAGCTTGAGCTCAGAAGATGGAAATGACTCAGCCTTCTTGACAGAGAAGTCAGTCTTTATCAGCAGGACACTCTAGCGCTGAGACATGTCTTTATTGACTGCTGACCATAAATGTATGATAATAATGCTCTGTCAAGTTTATATGCTGAAAAAGGCCCATTATTCGATCCGGCTCCTAAGTAGGAGATTATTGTAGTTTGGAGCTGTCTTTTCCACAGACACTATGTTAGGTTGTGTTTGTGTGTATCTCTATCTATGTGCACATCCCTGAAGCGGTGTAGGAAGAGCAAAAGGATGTATCTTTTACATCATGTCATTTCTTTATCTATCCTTTTTGACAAAAGAAGCTGAGAGAAGCACTTCTACCTCCACTCCACTGTTATCTGTCACTTCCCTGTCTGTCAGTCATGCACAGAAAAAAACCCATACATGCATGAATTTGTGCATTTGTTAGTCTAAAACTCTCTGAAAACATTGGGCGGATTAGGATTCGGATAACTTTGCAGTCTTTGCAGCCTCTCATGCTGGCTTCTCATTTTCTTAGTCAAAGTGCATCATGACGGTAGCTTGGGCTGCACAGATAACTGCCACTGGAGAAGATTGTGTTTTGCCAATCAGTCTTCTAGATGAATGATATTGCTATTCCTAGATGGTGCCGAGAACGTGCAGATATAAAAACGTGTCTGACCTCCTTTGTTTGCCCCGATGATTTATTAAAAGATAGTAAATGCAAGTATTTTTAGGTCTCTGGTGAGGGGGAGGGGGGCACACCTATCAAGCAGTAAGCAGCTGATACTGGCTGATAAGAAGTCAGTAAATTTTCTTTTGCGTACTGAAAAAAAAAATCCACTTTAAAATACATTTACTTCATTAAACAGCTCTTGGCGATAATGCTGCAGTGGTGGCGTATTAATTTTTTATTCCTACAGATAATTGCTGAAGTCTGAAGGGCTGATGACGTTAGTTTGTAGTGTCAGAACTTACGTTGTTTTCAGAAGTTGATGTTGGGTTTTATGCTGGACTATTGCTCTTGCTACTGGTGGCATTTCTCCCTTATATCACTCGACCCACTTTCTCCTGAAGGAACTCGCTCCAGCCTGCTGGGTGCATTTAACCAGGACAGGTTATTCCATATGTTTTGAACCCACCAGTGAGCAGACAGTTCTAACATCTTACAGCTAATGTGGCATGCCTGGAAGTGGAAAGGTGTACTGTATATTAGTGAAAGCCTGTTAAGTAGATTTGGAGCATTCCTGTGAACTAACAGGAACAACAAACATGACAGGAGTGCGCCTGCTTTTAATCAGACACTCCAGCAGGTGAGCATCTGCAAAAGGCATGCCATTATCAGGCACAAATCTGATAATGGCATGAATGCAATCCTTGTAATAAGTGGGAGCATAAGAAGACTACTCTGCCCCAGTAAGACATGTAAAAAAAAAGAAAAGAAAAAAAAGAAGCTAAAATAAAACACGAGATACGAGTTGTTTTCTTTTTCTTTTCTTTTTATCTTTTGGTTTTTGTAGTGCTCCACATTTACAAGTGTCAATAGGGATTTTTCAGATCTCCTTAAGCACAAATTAGCTCAATTCATCATGTTTATACAATTTGTGGGATGTGATCAATACCAATGTCTTGACGTTGCCGGTTCCCCGGCCAACTAGGAATTTAGATGAAGAATCAAACACGAGGAAAAAAGAAATTCAAATAATTTTTCACATTAGAGCCCACATTTCTGTGCCCAGCCACAGAAGAAAAATCTAAAAGAATGACTTACTGAATAAATGCTTTGTCTTTTTATGCATGTTTCTTCTAGCTTGCTCAGGATGAGGGCAGTCCAGTGCGAGGGTTTGGCGTGGTGGAATATGAGAGCGCCGAGCAGGCAGAAGCTGTGCTGATAGAGATGGACCGAACTCTGGTGGGAGGACAGGAGGTCCGTCTGTCACTCTGTACCCCTGGCACCTCAGGGAGAAGCACCTTGGCTGCACTCATTGCTGCCCAGGGTATGGTGAGTATATTACGGAGAAAGCAGCATCACAGACGCATCACAGAGTGTACTGAAGAGAGCGCAGACGGCAGTACACGGCATTTAATGTCGCCTTCTGTTAACGCAAGAAGAGGCTAATATTAGCGGCAGCATTGGTTTAGTAGCAATCTTAACAGTTCACTAGCCACCAGTTTTAATGTAATATACCCGCCCAAAGTGTTATTTAGAATAAACCCCAGCCGTACTGTATTTATTACAGACTTGAAGAATCGATGAGAGATGAATCACAATTTATTAGTGTGGATATGTCAGTATGTCACAGTTATATCTTCCACATAAAAATGTGCAAAGGTTTTCACCCAGCCCCCACATAAAAACACAATTTAAACACAAAACGACCGGCTGATTTGCAAAATGCGAGCTTTCGGTTTTTTCACGCCATTTGAAGTGTGCAGAGCTAAAGTGAACAAATTAACCTACAGAAGCTGGAAAATTTCTCTGACATTTTTTCCATCTCTAACCTGCTGCTGAGCCCACAATTATTAATCTACGGGCATGGTTTTTATCACCAAATTAAAGGAAAAATCTTTATTTTTTTTTTCTTTCTACTGCATAGAGCAAGTTATCAGGGCTCTCTGGGATTTTAAACCAGGTGGAATTATAAGCTGTTTTGAAAAACAAGTGCCAAACTCAGTTCACATCACTTTTTGACACTTGGTTATAGTTACTTAACATGCTGTCACCATGGCAACTAACTGCCACTTAGCTGACACAGGTGGACCGTTGAGGTGCGATGCATTTGAATTTCTTCATCCGATTCGCTGATTTGACTCTCGTCTCTCCGCAGCTCAAGTCCGGCAGTAGCAGAAATCTTAGTTACTGTTAAAGCTGATTCCAGACACATCCAGGAATCAATATTTCTACCATGTTGCTTGGCTGTATTTGGACCATCATCAGCTTACCACACCCCCTAAACCTCCAAACCCACCGTCACTGTAAATGAATTGAAACATTCCCTTTGCTATTTCCTATCATAAATCCTAATATTACTTTCAAATTTTAAAACGTTATGTCACAGTAGTCTCATTTTTGTAGCATTCCCTCATACGTGGAGGACCACATGCTACAACACTGACACACTGGACTTTTCATGGAAAAACAACAAAAAAAGAGCGGATATGCTCACAGCTACTTTTCCATCTAATTGTGATGCCAGTGCCGGGTGGTTCTTGCACATCCGCTGCTGAGAAACACCGAGGTTTGACGTGGAGCACATGCACGAACACCCTCTAGCCGAGAAGGTCTTTGTAGCTGTGATACCCCTCCTACACAGAGCTGTGGTAGCAGAGAGGCACTGACATGATAATTATAGTTCTATAGACTGATTGGGCTCCTCCGCTGTCTCCCGCAGCCTGAAATAAACCAAACCACAAGCTAGTGACACACTATGACACTCATACGTGCACCCATTCAAACAGATGCACCCAGCGAACCCGCACACGGCATGTAAATACAGCGAGTGAGAGTAAGTGAGAAGTGAGAGTTCCCAAAAGGAGGAGTCCCTGCTAATCCCTGTGGGTACCTCGATTTACTACAGCTACTGAGTCCTGACAGGTTTGTGTGTACGTGGGTATGGAAGGAATCTAGGGACAGAGAAGGGAAGCGGTTAATGGCTACTTAAAGAGCGGTCCAGATGGTGTTTATTTCATGCTAGTAGACATATCGTGAATGAAATAAGTAGTCACCACCGTGACTGACTGTTTTTCACATGCAGTGCAGCAATGACTGCGTCAGAATCACTTGATTCAGAGAGTTTCGTATGTAACAAACCTCAGTCAGGTTAGTATCCTGCTAGCTTGCAATCAAGAGCAAGGATTATCCAGCATTAGCAACACATAATTATTCTTGATAATGTCATTAAGACAAACACTGATGATATTTTATATCTGTTTATGTGTTTCCTGTGTAGTAGAGAGTGATAAATGAAACTCATCACTACCTCGTATGTCAGCTTGTAGGTGGTTCTCTCTTTTCTCTTTTCTCAGGTTTGAGAATAATTATTGTTATCAGAATACATCAAACCTACATTTGTATAGAAGGTGAGCAGCTACCGCCTTCGCTGCGGGTGGGCGTTGGATGCGTTGGTGGAGCTGGAGGTGAGGAGCAATTTTCACAGATTCGCACCTACTAATGGCGGCTCATGCTGAAGACCTGGAGGGATCGTTGTCATAGGCTGAACGTCTACATATGTCACTTTGATGAAGAGAGATGAGTTTTCAGGGCTTTCATCAGTGTTCTCAGAGGAGCCGTAATCACGTTTTAAAATACAGGAATGATGGGACAAGATGTAAAATAGCGCTCGTCGGGAAATAGCATCTTAAAGATTTTTCATTTTACAGTATTTGAAGTTTGAAGTATGTCACGTAGGTTTTCATGAATATATTTTGTGTAATTCAAGATTCCATCAAGATTTCATCTATTGATCTTTTTATGTCTCTGAATGATATTAATATTTATTTGCAACTTGGATGCGCAACAACAAGCTGTCCGCAGGTGTCCTCTATACTTTGGATCGCCCTTATCGAGCTGTTATAAGTGCTAAATTTCCACTTTAGCTAAAAGCTGTAGTCTCTCTTTCTCTGATGGCATCACAGCTGTTGCAGAGCGTGAATTATCAGATGCACGTAAAGAGGTTATAGCTGTGACGGATGGGCTGGAAAATGTGTTTTTGAATAAATTAACAGGGGCGATTGAGGAGGAAGGAAGACATGCAATTGGTAAAAGAAACAAAAAGAGGGGGGGGGGGGGGGATTTGAGGAGGAGACCAGAAAAAGGGGAAGAAAAAAAGAGGTAAGACAGAAAGAGATCCTGTGAGGACTGTGAGGTTACATTAGTGCCCCGAGGCCCCTTCAGCATTATTGCAGTGAATGTGAGCAGCTGGTAAAAGCAACATCAGATCTTCAGAAAGAGCTCGAGACCTGCTCCTGTCTACAGTTGTCTGAGGCGATTCTCTCATTTCTCCAGTTAGTGTGATGCGAGTGTGAGTGTGAACGCTGAGGACCAGATGGCCTCCTCCCTCCCTCCTTTCTTCTCCCTTCGTCCTTTTTTCCCCTTACACGATACTTCTCGCTTTCCCTTCTTCGCGGCTTCCTTACCTCCCTGGCATGTCTGTGTGTGTGTTATAGTGTGTGGGTGTGTGGCTGGATTTTGTGCCAGTAGCCAAACAGACTGATGCATGCTGACATTTTCTCCAGCAGAAAGAAAAGAAATGAGAGAGCTCTCCTCCTCCTCCTCCTTCTCTTCCCTTGAAAGACGCTGTCAGCTATGACTGGCCTTGTTCAACACATACGCGCGCGCACACACAAACAATAGTTTTCCTCACCGGAACATTCGAATACACATAGTGTACGTGTGCACTAGACTCTCCTCTTCCTTACTTGCTGACAGGACGGAGTCAAACGCAGCCCATCCCCGTCAGTAAAGCTCTCGGCTCCGGGATGCGACAGAGAGGAAACAACGTTGACTTGTGCTCAAGTCAGGCTGTAGCTCGGGGCAGGCGAAGAGGAAACATCACCATCCTTGCTAATGTTGTTTTAAATAGCCGTGTCTGTAGGGCGGCGAGCGCGTACTGCCGCCACACTGTCAGAGCTGAGGAGGATCTACCAGAGCATGGGCAGCTCCATTCGATTTGACGCAGTCTAATTCAATAGGATTTCATTTGAGTCTGTTGAATGAAATTTCCTCAGCATAATGAGTAATTGAATTCTTATTTGGGGTAATGTGCCTTACAGTAACTCCTTTGATTAAATGCAAGTCAGCAGAGAACTGTTCAGATCCAGGAAATGTAGCTTAATGTCAAATTAAATAGAAGCTTTATTGGCAATAGGAAAGAAAACAAGATTTTAAAACGACTCTGAGAAGTGTTGTGTGTGAGATAAGCTCAGCTTTAATTAAACATAATGTTCTAAAATGCACTTGGGTTAGGTTTTATACAAATATATATATGTGTGTATGTGTGTGTCTGTGTATATATATATATGTGTATATATATATATATGTGTGTGTATATATATATATATATATATATATATATATATATATATATATATATATATATATATTATAGCTGTAGTAATGCAAAACAGTCCTCGTAAATCTTACACTGGTCTTTGGTGCAGCTCCTCTAAGCCCACCCTTTATCACGTTTTTTCCTGATTGGTTGCACCTTCTAAACAGAAGGCCTAAACCGCTGGTGGGTGGGGCTTCTGTGCTCACAGCTGGAACCATGTGCCTCAGTTGAACATCCACCATTGTACATATGACAGAAGATTAGGAAAAGCAGAGCTGTTGCACTTTAAACAAATGAATTCCACAGCAGTCAGGGGTGGGGTCAGTGTGTTATTGTAGAGAAATTTGCTCTCTGCATTTTACTCATTCTAAGCAGTGTGCAGGGCTGGAGGACAAGCTCCAGCTGTAAGCCTTGGTGGAAGTTCACACTGACAGGAGAATTAACTTGGCATGAGGGCAGAAGAAACCAGACCTCCTGGAAGAAAACAGGCACAGGCCACCTAGGACTTTCTTGCTGTGAGCCAACGGTGCTTATACCTCTTTTACAACTCTGCTCTGATAAACACCAAAGGCTACACAGGCCTAAGATGGAGTCTCTTCTTTTTCTTTTTAGACTGGCAGGTCCAGTTTTCTATGAGCAATCTAGGCGATTGCATATCAAACTTCCCCCTCTCCCTTATTTTATTGCTTTCTGTCGGTACTATGATTTACTAATCATCTTTACAAATTTCAATGAAAATAATAACAGGATGATATTCTTGCGTCAGACTTATTTGTTATGTATATATTTGTGAAAGCCATGCACAAGACGCAGGATTACATTTTAAAAAGCTGCGCTTTGATCAGATATTCTTTTGAAGTGACGTATTTAAGTTCAAGGCAGACGCTCCCAAACCGTGAGCTAAACTACATGTGTGACAGACATTTTCTGAAAGATTGTTCTTTGTGTCCGTTTCTTTTGAAACGACCGTAACGCCCTCTGAAACCTTAATAAAAATAAATAAATATTGGCCATCTCACTATAAGCTGTCATCTTGTGTCAGCACAGAATTTGATGCTGGAAAGGCAGCAGTCATGTAATGTGTCATAATGTGCGTCTTTAGCCAAGTTCCAGCACAGCAGCAGACTGTGAAAAAAGCTGTTTTTCAAATATGATACAAACTTGTGAATAAAAGTGGCCTTCCCAAGTCTCTAAAAAAACATTTTTTCCTTCAGACACTTTCTCGTCCTTGTTTTTCTCCCCCGTCCTTTCTCTCCCTCCTGCTGCTGTCGTTTCCCAGCTTTGTCCTTTTATATTTTTTCTTGCCTTTTTTCTTTTGTCTCCCCTCTGCTGACATTGCAGCCATATCCTGATGATGTAAGCTAGTGTAATGATTACTTAAGCCATCAGGGGCTCCTAATGACAAGATCAAAACAGATACTGTACTCCACACATACACAGATACACACATGCACACATCTAGTCACGTGTTGTTGCACTCACTTGCTTTTTGTGTTTTTTGTTTTGTCTCCAGATTCTGAGTAACAGGAAAGGTTTGCTACCAGAACCAAACTTGGCCCAGCTGCTGACCAGTATGACGAACCCCGCTGCTCTGCAGATACTCATGAGACCGTACCACACTGGGAAAAGAGGAGGTATGCTGGATAGTCTACATTTCAAATCTGTGAAACGAAAGTATTGTACAGAAATATGTAAAAAGTATTTCTGGCTGTTCCTATGTTCCTGGTAAGTGTGTTGGCATGATGATGATTTCCTTAAAAACATTGAGTGGGCGGGAAAATCCTGAGGATGGGGTGTCACAAAATTTACAGCCTAAAACCTGTGAATTCTTTTTCCAAAATAATTTTTAAACATTGTATGATGAAAGTTCTGTTTCTCGATTTTTTTAAAAATATATATATTTAAAAAAGAAAGGCAACATATGAGGAGTTAGAACTGGTGTTTTATTTTTTTAAGTGGTTTCTCTTTAAATATCATGCTAGCATAGCATGCTACATGCTAGCTGAGATTGTGGCAACATTGAAAAAGTTGTACATCTGGGAAAAAAACAAAAAAACACCTAACATCTGGATAGTGGATTATCTGACAGTGAATTGGAAATCCAAGCATTGGCTCAGGAACACTGAACGCAGGCTGTGGCATCTGAAAATGAAAGTTAAAACTCTATAATGCAATTAAAAAACAAATGAACATCATCCTCCACTATAAAAGACTGAGGTGAGTTGAAGGGGAAAACTATACTTTCATCTGACCAATCAAATCTGAAAAAGACTGCTTCTTTGTAGGTGTACAGGTGCATTAGTTCACATGACATGGGTAGCTTGTACATCTGTCAAAGCCTTATTAATGCTGAAATGATATGTACAGCTTTAGAACAGCTTTTTGGTGCATACACGTTTGCTTAATGCTATAAGATGGTGCCAGATGTATCCTCCTCACATTGAACCTGCATGGCTCCACAGGGAAAGATTCCAGGTGATAAACTGGTCTGCTTGAAGTCCACAGCTGTCATTCATCTAAAAAACATTCTGGGCATTATGAAATGCCCAGAATGTTTTTAACCTGCATCAAGCAGGAATGGAAAAGCTTCAGGTCTCAGAAGCCTCTGCAGTTGGTTTACTATTTTTTCAGCTTTTTTGAAAAACCATAAAACTTAAAAATTATGGTATTTTAGCATTAAAATTTTAATTAAGAGCTTCCGCATTATGGGTGGGGGATTTTTAAGCTCATCATTTTGTCACAATATTTAAAGAATGCTATGCAGTATCAATATTTCTATCAATTTAGAAAAAGCATGCAGTTGGCAGCATTTATAAATGTAACTAGCTGATGAGCATTTTCAAATGTAAGCATGAAAATAGCCTAGGCAGTATTTTCCCCGGAAAATTTTAAGTATAAGTATAAAATAACTGCTAACACTTAATAATTATAGTAACTGAACCTTGTAACTGCTCATCTTGATGTTGGCATATGGCACTTTTATATCACATCAATAATTTATACTGGTGTTATTGTGGACGATGTCACAGGCCTATTGTGCATACTGGCAGATTAACCATGATAGGAACATAAAAGGTAATTAGCAATGCTATTAATTAAGGGCAGCTGTGGCATAAACATTCCATTGGGAGGTGGGATAACAAATGTAAGCACTATACAACAAGTCAATATGAACATTTAGACAAATATAAAATGATGAAATTGGTGATAATGATCTGGGCAGAAACTAGATCATGACTACAGGGCATGGCTGGCAATCAAAGCTCCGCTGAATGAGTCTCCCTCTGCCAGGCCCTCCTATATACTGTAATCACCTCGGCAGTGGCTTCATTATTTGATGAATGGCTAATCAGGTATTAAAATGAAATCGTGTGACATTAGGGGAAGAAATGAGAACAGGAAGGAGAGAAAATGAGAGAGGTGGGGGAGCTCTCTTAAAGAAGAGTATGCACAATTAAAGTCTAAAATTAGGATCTTGATTAAATGTTAAACTTTCTCTACTTATTCTGGAGGAAGCTACCATTAGCATTGACGCTTACATTTATTATGACCAAGGCTTGTGTTACCACGCATGCACAAAAGAAGCAGAAGAAAGGCTGTGCATCTGTGGCATGGGTGCAGATCAGTGTGATCGATTTTGTTTTTATGAATCACAAACAGGAAGTCTGTTGAATGTAGAAATTGGCATTGCACTGGATTTTGTGATGTATTTTTAAAGAAGGTGCAATAAAGAAAGCACAAATGTCTCTCCTTACAAACATGTAGTTGCCCTTAAAAAGGGTATAGAAAACTACAGGAGGTATTGCTCAAGGGGAGCAAAAGGAAACTTGTTAATGCATTACTCTGTGTGATAAGACTTCTCACTGGATGTCCTATCAAGTGGGGTGTCACTTTCACAGTGAGAGCTGGCCTTGGAGGTGTTTACTGTGAGAAGTGTACTGGACAACAAATTAATTGGAGATTGCAAATCAGAAAATAATAAGACCAAGAGCATTGCAAAAGTGATTTGCACTCAAGTCCTGAAAAGTAAATCTCTAATGCCAGGAAGAGACCATATCAGTGGATGATAAACATTAAATCATCAGGAAGTATGACTAATTAATCCTATATACTCTGCATACAGTGGGGCAAAAAAGTATTTAGTCAGCCACCGATTGTGCAAGTTCCCCCACTTAAAATGATGACAGAGGTCAGTAATTTGCACCAGAGGTACACGTCAACTGTGAGAGACAGAATGTGAAAAAAAATCCATGAATTCACATGGTAGGATTTGTAAAGAATTTATTCGTAAATTAGGGTGGAAAATAAGTATTTGGTCACCTCAAACAAGGAAAATCTCTGGCTCTCACAGACCTGTAACGTCTTCTGTAAGAAGCTTTTCTGTCCCCCACTCGTTCCCTGTATGAATGGCACCTGTTTGAACTCATCATCTGTATAAAAGACACCTGTCCACAGCCTCAAACAGTCAGACTCCAAACTCCGCCATGGCCAAGACCAAAGAGCTTTCGAAGGACACCAGGAAAAGTATTGTAGACCTGCACCAGACTGGGAAGAGTGAATCTACAATAGGCAAGCAGCTTGGTGTGAAGAAATCAACTGTGGGAGCAATCATCAGAAAATGGAAGACATACAAGACCACTGATAATCTCCCTCGATCTGGGGCTCCACGCAAGATCTCATCCCGTGGGGTCAAAATGATCATGAGAACGGTGAGCAAAGATCCCAGAACCACACGGGGGGACCTGGTGAATGACCTGCAGAGAGCTGGGACCAAAGTAACAAAGGTCACCATCAGTAACACACTACAACGGCAGGGAATCAAATCCCGCAGTGCCAGACGTGTTCCGCTGCTGAAGCCAGTGCATGTCCAGGCCCGTCTGAAGTTTGCCAGAGAGCACATGGATGATACAGCAGAGGATTGGGAGAATGTCATGTGGTCAGATGAAACCAAAGTAGAACTTTTTGGTATAAACTCAACTCGTCGTGTTTGGAGGAAGAAGAATACTGTGTTGCATCCCAAGAACACCATACCTACTGTGAAGCATGGGGGTGGAAACATCATGCTATGGGGCTGTTTTTCTGCCAAGGGGACAGGACGACTGATCCATGTTAAGGACAGAATGAATGGGGCCATGTATCGTGAGATTTTGAGCCAAAACCTCCTTCCATCAGTGAGAACTTTGAAGATGAAACGAGGCTGGGTCTTCCAACATGACAATGATCCAAAACACACCGCCCGGGCAACAAAGGAGTGGCTCCGTAAGAAGCATTTGAAAGTCCTGGAGTGGCCTAGCCAGTCTCCAGACCTCAACCCCATAGAAAATCTGTGGCGGGAGTTGAAAGTCCGTGTTGCTCGGCGACAGCCCCAAAACATCACTGCTCTCGAGAAGATCTGCATGGAGGAATGGGCCAAAATACCAGCTACTGTGTGTGTGCAAACCTGGTAAAGACCTATAGTAAACGTTTGACCTCTGTTATTGTCAACAAAGGTTATGTTACAAAGTATTGAGTTGTATTTTTGTTATTGACCAAATACTTATTTTCCACCCTGATTTAAGAAAAAATTCTTTACAAATCCTACCATGTGGATTCATGGATTTTTTTTTCACATTCTGTCTCTCACAGTTGAAGTGTACCTCTGGTGCAAATTACTGACCTCTGTCATCATTTTAGGTGGGGGAACTTGCACAATCGGTGGCTGACTAAATACTTTTTTGCCCCACTGTATATACATACAAGGGCAAAAGTACTTAAGATGAAATATCTATTGGTGAGCTTAACACAAATTCATCTGCTTAATTGTTTGTCTTTTGTCAGGCCGTTACAACAACTAGATTGTTTTTACTCTTCAGCCATTCTGCTGCAGATTTGCTGCTGCACTTCCTTGTCCTATTGCATCAGCCGGTTTGGGCCAAGCTTATCTATTGGACAGATGGCCTCACATTTGACCCTAGAATATTTTGGTATATAAAGGAGTTTACATTTTTTTGTTTTTAGAGCTCTTTTTAAAATCTGTCTTCAACACCAAAATAGAAATTAAGTTTTGAGGGGAAAAAAGTTAAAGTTATGTGGGAGGTAATTTGCTTTGTGCTTGCATAATATCCCAGTATTGCTTTACTGGTGCTTGTTATAAAACAGCCAGCTGTGTGATTGCTTGAAATGTGTTGTAAATGACTGATGGATCGGTTGTCTGACTTGTAATTTCGCCTGTGTGTGCCTGTTGAGATGATGATTGATTAGTACTTTGGTGGAGACTTTAAAAAAAGCAAATCACTAATGGAGGCTCTGGTGTTTCTCTTTGTTGTTTGACTATGTTTTTAGGAAAATACGGGCGTCACACCAGCCTGCCGTTCCTCAGACCTCCCCTCACTACAGCCCTGCTCACACTGGGAAAAGCACACCAGGTCACACTAACATCTAAATCTCTGAATTGTTTAGTGTGTGTGTGTGTGTGTGTGTGTGTGTGTGTGTGTGTGTGTGTGTGTGTGTGTGTGTGTGTGTGTGTGCGTATTCTGATGTCCTTTTCTTTTACCCTGCAGAATGCTATGTTTGGAAATGGACTAGTCCTCCAGAACCTTTTGCACATGCAGCTGGCACAGCAACAGCTTCTACACATCAAAGACAAACGCATCAGCAGCGTAAGACACCTGTTTGTGTGTCTGTGTGTGATGATTTGCATATGCTAGTGC
Organism: Maylandia zebra; assembly: GCF_041146795.1. Lineage (NCBI taxonomy): Eukaryota > Metazoa > Chordata > Actinopteri > Cichliformes > Cichlidae > Maylandia > Maylandia zebra. The sequence continues at coordinate 5,737,958 of NC_135183.1, read as the reverse complement.
TGAGGGTTAAACATAGTTGGGGGCATGTGCATATGTGCCCTTATGTTTTTATCTCCAGCACTTAATGCACGGGAAAACGAAACCACATCGAAATCATGCAACCTAATTGCTTCTCCTTTTCTGTTTAAAGTGAGACCTTGAGGTGATGAGTTTCTGTCTGTGTTTTCATTTGCATATTTTTTGTGTTGCTGAAGTGAAAGTTAAATGTCATGGGTACTGATGTTTGGAGTATTTGATGTTTTTTTTTTCTTTCTTTATCTTTTTTCTTTTTTAAGCTGAATGATTGCAATGCATACTGGATTCTATCTCTACATATTTTTAAAAACTTAATCAACCCATAACTTTAACAAGGAGGACCATTTTAAGCTTTCAATTGGCATGTCCATCCATCCATCCTCTACATGCTTATCTGGGTCCAGGTTCCAGTCTAAGCAGTTAAACCCAGTCCTATTTCCTATTGTTCACCCAGAGGGACACTGAGGTGTTTCCAAGCAAGCCCAGAGATGTAATCTCTCTAGTATGTCTTTGGTCTGCCCCAAGGCCTCTTCCCTGTAGGATATACCCAGAATATCTCACCCAGGAGGCATCCAAGTCATATGCCTGAGCAAAATAAACTGGCTCCTTTCGATATAGAGGAGTAGCAGCTCTGCTACTCCTACTTGAATGGCCAAACTCTACGGGAGAGCCCACCCACCCTTCAGAAACTCATTTGCACCCCTTGTATATGTTCTTTCAGTCACTACCCAGTTTGTGACCATATGTGCCTGTAGGGAGACTGACTGGCGGGTAAAATCCGCTTTGCTCTGTCAGACTGCAAGAGATAAGAGTCTGTCCACACCTCCTCTTGCCAAGGGCAACTCCGGTTTGGAACATTAAGTCTAGCCCTTGTCCAGGAGGCTCGAGAGCCCATGTTGTACATTGAGGTGAGCCTGATGATATTTCTCAGCCTCACGTGTTAGCTTTGTCTTCTTCCCCAACCAAAGAGGTGAAGTTCCATGTCCCAAGAGTTAGTTTCATTGCTTTGTAATTGTTGTGGAATATCCAAGTATTACTATTAATTTTTATTCATTTATTTTTTGTGAGGACATTTTAATTTAATCTCTGAAGTTGGGCATTTGAACTCTATGGGGAATGACTCGTTCTTGGTGTTGGTCTTGGAGGAACTAGAGTTCTGGGAACTTCAACGCTGGCTTCATTTTCAGTACCGGAGATTGCCACTTGGACTTTTATAAAGATGAGACTGCATATTCTGAGAAATCTGTGAGCAGGTCCTGGTAATTCTAAAACCTTTGTGGATTGGATGCTCTGGATCTGCTTTACACACCATTGTATAGCTAGCACAGCCCTCCATGGTGGATTCTGTTTGGTTTATAACGACCATCTCGCTCATGCTCTTCCAATTTTGTTTTTTATGATATTGTTCTTTGATTTTGCTTTTCTGTTCCATTTTTTTTTTTGTAATACTCTTCCTTCTCCTCTTTCATTTCCCCTTTATTAGGTCTCCAGTCTGCTCGGGGACCCGTCCAGACTGCTCATGCAGAAAGCCTTGTCTCTGCGACCTCCAGGCCTCGTGCAGCTGGGGAAAGGCCTCCTGGGAGACTCTCCTACAGGTAAACGGGTTCCATTATGTAGTGGTTTACACATTTACCTAACACGCTAAACAGCCACAATTTAAGAGTAGACACAAATCTCTGTGGGGTTGTGTCAGGAAGTGCGTCCGGTGTAAGAAATCAAAATGTTAATTACCCACTGTGGCGACCCCTTATAATAGCAGGTAAATGAGTAACAAGCACCCTGATCAGATGAGTTCATTTAATTATTGCAAACAAATTAAATCACACTGAAGCATTCAGGCTTTGGTTAATACCTAATTTAGTGTTTGTTTTTGGTTTTCTTGCTCTACTACTTTTGTCTTTTTCTTGAGAGGGAGCATATTAATAGTTTAACTAACTGTGTGGCTCCAGAGTGCAGCGGTTTACACATTTGCTTGACAAGGTCTGTGAAGGTCGCTGGTTCAGACCTTATTAACATTTTAACTTGGTAGCGCTCCTACAACACCACCTTTATTTTTCCACGTACCAGTTTTCTAAAAATCAATGATTTACTGTTTACAGTGTAACCTTTTGGTCTGTTCTCTCTGCCAAATCCAGAATCTGTTCTATTTTACATGTTAATAATGAAGGCTCTAAGGTCCCAGAAAAATATTGTTCATGTTAAAGTGAAAGCCATAAATTTTGTGGGTCCTTTTCCTAATTCTGACCCGTGTGTCGGGCTTGTCCCTGTAAAGACTGCTGAATTTCGCCCAGCTGTACGTTACAGTGCGGAGCAGGAAGCTGCAGCAGATTTACAATTCAAATCTCCAGCTGAGAAAAGCTGTGTTGTTTTAAATGGAAATGATATACCGCAGACTTTTTATGTGCATAAAAACAAACAATCATGCCCATGTGCACCACTGTGAGTGTGTCCCTCTTTGATTGGATGCATGAGTTTGCAATTTTGCATACGAACGTGCGTGTCTCTTGTCGGTGCGCGTGTCTGCTGGGGAATGTTGGCTCAAGGCTTGTTAGAGCGGTTTCGTTTATTGTGCGATGGAGGCCATTTGTCACAGCAATATTGGATTTATAATAAGTGCCACTGCGTATGTTCACGTTTAGTGTGTGTGTGCGCATCTTTTACTTATATGTTTGTGTTTTGTTTGTTTTTTTGGCCTGTGTGCATTTGTATGGGATTATGTTGCATGTGTACATATTTGTGTTATTAAACCCTGGAGTGAGTGAAATATTGGGATTGTGGAGAGCTAAGTGGCAGGCTGTAAATAAACACGATAAGCAGTGATGTATGAGCGGGAAACTTGCTCTCAAATATTACAGCTGGCTCTGCAGAGACGGCCAGGCGGAGTTTCCAGCCGTTTGAGCGATTCGTCTGTGTCCTGAGGAGACGGAGACACTGATGGTCATCTGTGAAAGCCATTTCGCATGTTTATCTGGCATCTTTCCCAACCGTGCCTTTATTTCCCTTCATTTCATTTCCTTTTTTTCTGTATACTATGTTTTTACTTTACTGTTTCTTGAATTTCAACTTTCTGTTATCACTCACCTCTCCTTTCATTTCCTCCTGTTTTTTTGTTTTTTTTGCTTTCTTGTCATCTCCCCTTACAGAGTTGGGACAGGAGTCAGTTCCAGCATCTACCCACAATGCCACAGTAGTGGTTTCAGCAGCAGGTGTCATGCCGTACCTCCAGGGTCGGGCTGTAGGAGGAGACCTACCTAGCCACAGCACCCATTCTGTGACTACGACCCCCTCTGCTTCCTTCTCTTCTTCCTCCTCTTCTTCCTCTTCCACCTCCTGTGACAACAGGCAGCCAGCTCCTCCAGGGACGATGGTGAGCGCCCAACCGCAGGGACAGAGCTATTCCTTGGGTATAAGTAACTCGGGCCTTGGCCCGCCTCCGCCTAAACCCCCTGGAGGAGTTTACACGACAACAGGCCAGCACAACAGCTCAGACAGCTGCCCCCTGGTGAGGACACCGACCGAAAATCTGCATGCGTGAAGCAAATACAAAATACTTAGACTGTAAATAAAAGATGGCCTTCCAAGTCTGAAAGGAAGTCCAGTTATAAACCTAGACTGGGCCTGTATGTCTCATTTGATGGATGATCTAAGTAAAACATGTTCTAATCATTACACCGTTTCAGTTCTTACTTAATACAACATGATATTGATTTTTGGATGCTTTAGGGCGGAGCTACCCTGTGATTAAAAATTTGCCAAATTATGACCTTGCGGTGCTCTCGCTTACTCGGATCGTCTCCTTAATTGGATGTGTGCTTTTAAAAAGATATCAAGATGGCGACAGTCAAAATGCTCACAAAGCATTTGATGATGTCCCCTTGGCTACGTCCATCATTTATATACAGTCTTAACATTTCAAAATGTGTAATTTGACAGACTCACAAACCAGGCAGCATTACCTGGCCCTCGTTGTCAGTATTACATAATTGTCGCCTGATCAAATGTTTGGTGGAAGTTTCTAGAGATATTGGTGTAATTCTTGAATTTCTATATTTATGTGTACGTTGCTGCACAAATTAATATTTGAACTCCAACTGTGATGCAAGTTGTTGATATTTTCCGTGAAACCGATCTGTAACTTATCTCTAGAAATGCTTGTTATGGTCCTAACTCCTTCTACCCTTCAGTCTCTCTGTCTCTTGGGGGGAGGGAGTATTTATTCCTGATTAGTGTTGTCTGCTTTTAACCTCAACACACAATATCAAGGGAGCTTTTTGAATAAACAGCCTCAGTCCCTTGAGCGCTTTACCTTTGGAAAATCCCTGTAATGCAACCTGTACCCACCTGCCTGTTTTCTTTCTAAAACACCTCCCTAAATCTCCTAGACTCGGCCAGGATTAAATACAGTACGACTACACTAACATCATTATCTCTTATAAGTCTGTGTACAGAAATAATCACAGTGCCGAGGTTCTTAGGGGACACGATTCCAGTCCCAGTACTGTCTTCTCTGAAGTCCCTTTAATAGAGAGAAAGTGTAATTACTAGAGAGGACAATCCTCGCAGGTTTCCACCATCACTTTAGCTCTTCAGTAGCTCACAAAAGTCAGCTTTAGAGCCTCATGTAAAGTTTGTATAATCAGTATTTTTTAGAATTTGTGTAGCACAGTATTTTTCATTAAATCCACAATGTGATACATGTTTGGAATAAAGATGAAGCAAAGTAGCTGTAATTGCCTTCAAACACCTCTAAAAACGAAAACCTGATTTTTATTTGCAGTTCCTGTTGGTGGCAGTGTGAATAATACGTTTTATATTCACCTGTCTCTCTTTAGGTAAACAGTGGACAGAGTTCTTTGTTGGGCGATCCTCCTAAAGAAGTCAGGCTGCCTTCTAATCCTTACCTAAACCTGGCAAGTGTAATGCCAGGAGTAGTTCTGCAAGGTGAGCACACGATCGCACAACAACCATAAAGTTTTTGCACCAGAGTTCACGTCCTGGCTTTTGCAGCACTTAAAAGCATTTTGTGCTCATTTATTAGTCAAGCTTTTTTATTCAAGAAGAGCAATTCAGGTCAGCCGGTGATCAATTCTACCACCTCTGTTAATCAGATCAGTTTTAAACACTAAAATGAATAAAATCAGTTGGAAACCTCATATCAGACACGTACGAAGTGTCCAAGAGCATCTCAATCATGAACAACATGAAACAGGTTCTAGATTATAATTGTCTCTATTTACTGAATTGTCTCTAATTCTTCCAATATTTAACTTATTGTGTAGAGGTGTGGGGAAATATTATAAAAATACACTAAATTACAAAAAAGGGCAGTTTGTGTGATAACCCACATCATTATGATTATTAACACATCATTTGTCGTCCATTCTCCCTTCTACTCTTCCATAGGCTCAGTGGGCAGCAAAGCCCAGGGAGGACAACCCAGCGCTGCAGTTTACAACAGCTCAGTCGCTCCTGTGGTCTCCCAGGGCTCCGGCTCCTACTCCCACAGTGCAGCAGCTACGACCGCTGCCCCGTACACCACAGATTCCTCCACTGACTACAGCCAGTACAACCAAGCATACACACAGGTGCTGCCCTACAACACATGCACGTGTGTACACACACACACAAATATGAATGCTGAATTTTGGGGTCTGTACATTCAGTTAGTGTGAACAGGCATTACTGGGCCTCAAATATGCTATTGATGCATGTGTTGCTGAGTAGATGGATGGATACACAAAGCGCGGCTGGATGGGTGCAGCAGAGACAGGATGAGCTGTAACTAGGGGAGGCAGGGTGGTGGAAGAGATGGGAATGGGTATGGATATTTGGACAGACAGAATGAGAGTGGATTTGGCAGTGAGCACTGCGTGTCTCCATCTGTCCCTGCTCTCCTTCTCACGCCTAACACTCCACTCAGAACAAGTCCCAAAGCCCTTCTACTGCTTGTTTGTCATCTTTCTTTCTTTCTTTTTTGCGCTTCTTCCTCCTCCAGCAGTAGGTGACATATCTGATGCTCGCAGCAAGTACCAAACCCCATTTGAAATGTTAATTACACTCTACTCATCCAAACAAATGAGTCATGATTAGATAACCAATAAAACGGTCGGTTTAATTTGTCTGGAAAGACAAAGACAGAGGAACGAAACGCTGGAGAGCAGGAACAATACTTAATGAGACTCATAAAATTGAAAGGTGGCAAAGAAAAAAAAAACAAAACAATCACGCAAAGACAAGAAAGCACTGTTCATGCTTGGTAATGTGTGTGTGTCGTAGGAGGCCATGCAGCAGTGGTACCAGCACTATCAGGCGGCACAAGCCCACAGCTACAGCACGGCCGCGCCACAGGACAGCACGGCCGCAGACTACAGCAAGGAGCACACTCAGGTGGCAAACACACACCTGTTTGTGACCGTGTGGGATTTGTGCCACGTGTTGTTTTTTGTTTGATCCATGTATTTCCATGTAAATGTATTTTCTTCATTTCTTCATCCTCGCATCAGAGTCCGGCCCACTTCAGTTTGCTGTAAATGTGTTCTTTGTGCAAGCAACATAAAATATTTTGCAACTAACAAAAAGTAGCTGCAGTGCTAAAAAATAAAATGAAAGGAACACTTTTCAATCAGTGCAGCATCAGGTCAGTTAAACTTCTGGGATATTGATCTGGTCAGTCGCAGAGGGGGTTGTTAATCAGTTTCAGCTCCTTTAGTGTTAATGAAATTAACAACAGGTGCACTGGAGGAGCAACAATGAGACAACTAACAAAACAGGAATTGTTTTACAGCTGGAGGTCACTCACAGTCTTTCCCTCCTCATCTTTTCTGACTGTTTGACACTAGTTTTGTATTTGGCTAGGGTCAGTGTCGCTGCTGTTAGCGTGAGGTGATACCTGGACCCTGCAGAGTTTGCACGTGTAGTCCAACTCCTCCAGGATGGCATATGGGCAGAAGGTTTTCTGTGTCTCCCAGCACAGTCTTAAGAACATGAAGGAGATTCCAGAGACAAGGCCCTTAACACGGACAACCTAAGTCTACTGGCTGCTGCCATTTTTTCACTTTTTAAAAAAAAAAATTTTTTTTGTTTTGAATTCAGCCCTCTGCAGGGTCAATATTTTCATTTCCATCACATCCTTTTATTCCTAACACGTTATCCAGCATGATTTTTTTTCCCTTTGAGATCTAATTTGTTCCTTTGAAAATTAAAGTGTTCCTTTAATTTTTTTGAGCAGTGTAAAAAAACCCACAACAAAACTACAATGGATGTGAAATCTTGTTTTCTAGACTCCAGCTGTGTCCACCTATGGAGATTACAGTTCCTACATGCAGGCAGTCACTCAATACTACTCCCAGCCAGCAACAGCCAATCAGGGCTACGCCAGCAAGGTAAACACACACACACTATAAACTCTTTGAAACACACATGGCTCCCTTGGCCAGGTGTTAGCCCTCAACTAGCTGCTTGGAAAAGAAGAGAAAACAAAATCCTGTGCACAAGCACACACACACACACACACAGCCTCCGTACCCATTCACTTCAGTTATCATGCATGTATCAGCAAAGCTAACGAACCCAGCGTGTCCCAGGGATAAGCATTTTTACACAAGTTATTCATTTGTCTTCTTAAATTAGTTAGAACATACAAATAATTCATATTAGGGTAAGATAAGCTCATTTAGATTGTCCGTGACCATACGGACACACACACACACATACACACAGATACAAAGTGAAGCTCTTGAAAAATCCAAGCAGCTTCCTATCCTGCAGACAGAGTGTAAGCTATCTACACGCGCTGGCACTAACATGAAGTTCATCCGCATGTTTATTTGGAGAGGTTGACCTCTCGGCGACACCGATACCCTGTTAGAGGGAACGCATCACTCTGCACCCAGCAGCTGATGCCAGCCATCTCCACACACAATGAGCAGCCAAATCCAGGCTTATCTGCTGCTGCTGGAGGATGTGAGCATATGTGCATTACCTGTGGGGGGGACATAGATCAGTTTCACGTTGTGATGAATCGGGGACTCGCCTCCCTTTTGGGGACTAAAAGTCTCTTTGAGGTAAATCATAAATGCTTTTTGGTGGAATAATTAGGGTAAGGCTCCAGGATGAATACGTATAAGGCAAAAGTAATGTCCTCTGACATAATGGAAACACGACTGCATGTAAGATGTTTTCTTAGAAGATGATGTCATAGATCTTATTGCACAGCTGGCTTGGACCCTGGCGTCCTGAGCTCGTGGAAATTTTGATAACTCTGCCTGAGAAATCCTTCGTATCATTTGACAAAGGCGTTACATTGAGCTGTGTATATGTCGGCATGAGTATTTTGATTTGGGATGGTTGCCTCGGAGAGTAAGCCCCTGTGACGGGAAGCCGGTTGAATGAGCCTACCTGATGTGCCTCATAACAGACACTAGAGGACAGAAAAGCTAACATGAATAAAACACTTTTGTCAATTATTTTCTCATGTTATGAGATTCTGTCAGCACCTAAACAGTAACACGGCAACAAAAAACGGCTTCAGAGACCATTTTCCTTGGTGTCCTGAGTATACCTTTGAATCATATCAATAAATAAGCTACTACTATTTGTTTCTGTGTTTCCTGTAGGAGGTGGAGGTGTGTAAGCCTCTGGGAGTGTCTCTGCACGCGGTCAGTAATGGCGCGGCTCCTCCCCCGGCCGTCCTACCTGCCGCCGCCGTGCTCCCAGCTTACAGCACGCTGCCCTTAATGCCGGGCTTCCTCGGGGCACCGCACCCATCTGCGGCCGCACCGAACCCTGTCACACACGCACACACCGCTGCTGCGGACTGGAACACCTATTACTATGTAAGTAAAGAACAATCCATGATCCCGTATGAGACACGAAACACATTTTTTTGTCTCCATTCTTTTAGGGTTTTTTTCTCCTTCCTTTTCATTTCTTTTTGAAATCATGACACACTCGTCTTGGGCCAAATAACAACAATTCAACATTTCATATTGCAGCTAAGTGAAATGTTGAATTGTTGTTTCCTCCACAGCTTCTGATATTAGAGCGCTGCACTCGTTGTTGACAGTGGGGATCTGGGAGGAGGGGGTTGCTGCTCATCCTGCTGAATTGAAAAGTGATATATTGTGCTAACCTTTTCTGTATGCCTTTATGTGTAGTAGGGCAATTGTTGCTAGTATAAGAAATGTGTGTAGAGATTGTCTGTACTGCAGGAGTATTTTTCTGTGGTTAGCTTTAAAAAAAGAGTTGCTGAGGGTGCGACTGCTTTACAATAAAAGCAGAGAAATTGCTGGGATGCTATGCTCCCTGCATAGATGTTTCAAATTAAAAGCTGCTATACTGGGTCAAATGTTAGGATCGGTTCCTTTCCTTGTAGGCCTTTTAATGTGAAAGAAGAACAGGAAATAGGCACTTTAGACTGAAACAAACACAAAAACAGTGACTAAAAACAATAAAGCTGAGCTCCAGGCAGCAGTGTGACGTGTACAGATTGATGTCAGTGCTGCCAGTGATTTGAATACCAGTTCTCATTTGAAGGTCTGTGCTGGTCTGCATTAGCTGCAAGTAGCTCCACACGTTTCTGCTTTCAAACAGTGCAGTGTTATAAAGGCTGCTTGCTAAAAATTTATTTCCTCTTTTTTCTCTCAACCAAGTCAACCAGTAGACTACCATTCAGTGCAGCTTTTATTTATGTTTTTCCCTGCATAGTTGAAGGCCGTTAAAGCCACTCAAGGAGACACGGAGGTGGAAGAGATTCACAGAGCGAGAGAGAGTGCACAGTGACGTAAACAGACCGGGGCCAGACGTCTGAGCTAAGCGTCATCTCCTCAAAGATTTGCATTTGTTTGTGCTACTACACACAAATGCATGCAAATTCAGGATTTTTGCTTATTCGTCAAAATTGCACAAACCTGTACGCTTCTTTGTCACCGACCTTCTATGTTAGTTGATCATTTCAGTAATTTAGGGTTAATCTCCTGCAGATCGTTAGCAAGGCTGCACTTGTTTTAGTAAGACGCAGAAAACAATGTTTAGTGACCACAGAAACTTATAGTAGTGGACAACCGAAGTCCCGAGATGAATTAAATTAATAAAACAATATTTTTTGGTAAAATGGTCTGAAACCAAGAGTAATATTCCCGGGATAAACAATAAACCCTTTCATGATCATAAAAAAAGATTTCCTTAGTATTTAAAAATGAAATATATGGTTTTTATCGGTGACTTTCCAACTATAAGTGTTTTCATACACGTCCAGGTCAAACGTCCATAATCCCTCCTCACCTCTGCCTCCCGTTCTCTTCTTGTTTCTAACCCATCAGAACCAGACGAGGGGCCATAAGAGGGAGTATCCTCAGCTGGCAGTGCAGGAAGTTACGGCATCCGATGCGGCCTACATCGGGCAGCACTCGCAAGGCCTGGGGGGGCAGTACGCTGACTACTTTAAGAGGAAGAGGCTCTAGTTTGAACCGAACCACCTTGAAGCCTAAAAGCTTAGGGGAGGGAGGCGCAAACAGCTGGATGTCTGCTGGATGTCACAGCTCCCTCTAGTGGCCTTTCTGTGGCTGCCATTTTGCAGTCCTACAAAAGTCAGTGTTGAGTTTGAAAGATTTAGGTTTGCAGATGGCTCGAGTGAAATGAAGCCATAGTGCTCTTTGATCTTGGCACGTATGTACACACACGCACACACACATATATATATATATACACACAGTGTTATTTTTGTCCTGTTCAAGCCTTAACTCTTTAACTTAAGCTGTTGTTTCACAGTCAGTGTGTTAACTGTACTTAACTACTATTATCTTGTACAATTTTTCTAATATATCATGTAAATTGAAGTATATTGCATCTGTATGTACAAGCAGCTTTTGTATTTGCAAGCAGGGCGGCCCGCCGTCTGCCTTTGAAACTGTCTTAGGACTGGCCATGCAGCCAGCTACCCCCCCCCCCCCCCCCCCCCCCCATCCCAGTCTCCCTTTTTTTTTTTTTTTCAAAAGACTGAACGTGTCTGATGTCGCACACTCGCCCTTTGATTTGTCAGCCAGTCTGACATCTTTTTGTTCTCGCTTCCCTCTTTTTTCTCTTTTCTTTTTATTAGACCAGGTTACTCTTTAAACCCCCCCCCGAGAATTAGAGTACGCGTGTGTGCGTATTTATGCGCGTGTGTGTGTGCCGCTCTGCTGTATCTGTAGGAAATGTCAGCCATTTCAATCCCAAGGTTTGGGAGCACATCAGGAAAACAAAGGGCCTAAACCAATCAAAGCCCTTAATTTAAAGCTTCCCTCAATGAATGGACTTTTCTTACAATGACTGGATGGATAATAAAAGGCTGGTGTAAATAGTGCAGTGTAATACAGAATATATAAAGCCATGTGTAACAGACAATATCACATACAATGGATGTTTCTGAGCTCCTCTGCGAGCCTGTTGTACAACATGAATGAAGGTAAAACCTTTTAGTGTCTGATTTGTTTTGTTTATACCTATACTGTTATATATTTGTAATATAATAATATTACAAGGCAATTCAAGTAATTTACTAATCAAAGCAGGTTCCGAGTGTGTTTGCTTTTGCGAATAAACTTGTACTCAAATCGCTGTTAAAAAACATGTGCTGTTGCTTCTCTCGTGAGTAGCAAATCTTAGCTGGATGAAATGATCAACTGATGGCTGGCAGTGGTGAAACAGCTTCAGGATCACCTTTAAAAAACAATATAAGCGGTTTGTTTTTAGCCAAAAACAAAAGCATTTAGTCATTACTGAGAGATTTAACTGGCAGTGACATTTGAAAGTCATTTTGGATACATTTGCATGGTGTGCATATTGCATAAGTCGCTGTTATAATAAAACAGTAAGATTGTATGCTGTATAAGATGGTCTGTACGGTTTTCAGCTTTTTTCTTTTTTTTGCACACGAGATGCTACTAACATGCTGCTTTGCATGTGAGTTTCTGCACTTTAATTTCATGCTTGTAGGGAGGGTCTTTTTTTATGTGTGTGTTTTGGGGTAAATTATCAAAGTGGACCTATTCTGCTCATTACCACCATTGACAATCTTGGACTCTGCTAGAGTAGCTTTGCATGATTTACAGGCTTACACTGGGCTTCATCCCCTGACTGAAACAAGACCACGCCCCCTCTTTTGATCGACTTTATTCTGATTGGTCCTCAAAAACAAAATACCTCATTATTTGAAAATGTCTTCATATTTCATATGAGCACACACTATTGTCACAGCATAGATGCTGTATGTGATGAAGAAAACCATAATAGGTCCACTTTAATGTGCATTTTTCTGCCGGTGAGATATTTGTGGCACAGGCAGTATCCAGGCAATTTGTGCAGTGTTCATTACAGAGGAGAGGTTTTACTTTTTATTCATAATTTTACGATTCATTGGAATTTAGGTTTGTGCATGCGGCCCTCTGTGTCTAACAAACTGGCAATAACTAAGGTTCCCACTTCTCCTGCTGGAAGGTTGAATGTAGAACTTGTGCAGAAGTTTGCAGTGTAAACAAAATCGATTATTTTTTTTAATATTCCTGTGCAGAAAAATACATATGTTGTTATTGCAGCCACACCGAAAAACACACGCTCCCAACTAGTGTGAACACCAGTGACTGGTGATATATAATGTTCACACACTCGTTTAGTCCAAGTAATCTGGTGTGAGTTTGCTGCCGCCTGTGTGACGGGTGTGCTGAATGTCAGGATTGTTCTTACAGTGGGGAAAAAAAACCAACGGTAAATTAAGGGCAATAAACACGCAAGCTCACCTTCCTGTTTTCCGTTCCGTCTTTGTCTGCTTTCTGTGGTTTGCAATAAATGGACTCTCACGTGCTCCGTGATGTCGCAGGTCTTCAGATTACAGTGAAGTCAGTGAAAACTGTCGCACAACTTCCCCATCTCACAGCTCCGCCCCATTTTATCAGACCGCCTCTTTTCTTATCATTATTTTTATTTTATTAGCCATTTAAAGGCTATGAAACTTTAAGATGGGCCAAAACATTCCCCTAAACCTCTCTTTGAAGTTCATTTTGAGAACATGGGTGCAACCCTGAATACAGCAGCAGCTTTATATACCTGCACAAACTGAAAAGTCACCAGGCAGAAATCTTGTAACTAAAGCTGGGACTCAAAACACCTCTCATGGAGCCTAATCATCATCCAAATGATTAAAGTGCCCTTATTCTGCTCATACCTCCACGTTGTTGATCTTGGACTCTAGAGTAGCTTTGCATGATTCTCAGCTTACACTAGGCTTCATCCACGGACTTAAAAACTCTACCCTCCCTTCTGATTGGCCGGTTCTGGGAAACAAAAGGTGTACACGTGGAGAGCTGCGTGGCACAGAGGTGGAGGAGTAGAGCAGTTGAAACCATGTGAGCATTCTCACACCATCTGTCCCAGTACCTCCCCGTTACATACCTGTACATTTAAAAGCACATTAGATAAATTCATTATCTGCTGAGCTGTTCTCGTAGACGGCTCGTTTGTTAGAAATTAAGGAGAGTGAACCTCATTTGGCCCATGAAGTCTGTGTCAGCAGTCAAATCAGCTTTCACGAGACCCTTTCAAGCACTTCTTTTAATAGATTACTTTCCGACCTGCTGTACTGTGCTGTGCTCGGGTCTCCTGCGAATCAGCTCAAAGTGCTTCAGTAGATTTTATGGCGATGTGGTCGTCTGGACTAGTTGGCTGTGCGGCCTGTCTCGGGGCCACAGTTTGATTTGCTTCCCAGCACCGAGTGCTTTAAAATAAAATAAAATAAAGGCAGCCAGCTCGACTCCAGCTCTGCTCTTATTCTTTTTTTTGTTAGGTGACAGCTCTCACCTTCACCTCTTTTAAGTTAGAAGCACCTGTCTATGTGTGTGTTATGAGCAGGGCCTTTTGTAGATGAACAGCTGAGGCAGCAGACTTTAAAATGCACTGTTTGCTTTTCTGCTTTCCTGTCTGTCTGTCCAGTCTGGATCCTCTTACTAAAGTCAGTGACGCCTGAATTATTTTAGTGGTTTTTCATCAGTTGTGTCATCTTTTTTATCTGCGTAGTGTCGTTACTATGTACAATATTGCAGAACGTCTGAAAACTGTGGACTAAATCCATTCAATTTCATAAAGCTTGGATCTTTTAGACCTCGTTTTCTATCACAGAAGTACCTATAAACGAAGTACATGTTTATTTATTTATAAAACTTCCCAGAAAATGTTTTCAAATTCAGGAGGGAATTGTCTGAATAGTTTGGAACTCAGCCCCCAATAATCTAAGTGAAGAAATGAGATTCAGTGCAGTACCATTATTTGAATGTGCTGGTTAATTAAGACTTGGCAGTAATTCTATTCTTCTTCTCATATTTCAGGGTTAGCCATGTTAGCCGGTGTAACATTAAACAGGTGGCATTGTTGAGCTAACACACCCCGCTAGGGCTGCTCGATTATGGCAAAAATGATAATCACGATTATTTTCACTGAAATTGAGATCACGATTATTTGACGATATTTATTTAACCCTTTAAGACCTATAGAACCAAGTCCACCAGAGCTTATATTATTTTTTTACATGCTGTAGTGCCATTTGTGGGAGCATTTCAAGTTGCTATACATCAATACAACTGTTATAGCCCATATTTTAATAATATGTATGCATTAAGTGCATAGTAATTACATAAATTGCAAAAAAGTGCAATAAACTACAAAAAAAATTGAAAATCGCTTTTGTTTTGTTTACATATATTTCTACTTGGAGAAATTTAAGAGGTTTATCCCTCAAAACTTTAAATACAATAAAGTTGCAAAAAATAGTTTACAACAACAGGAAATTTATTTTGAGTGTCTTCATAGTTTTATTTTGGAGATACAGCAATTTTTATATACTGCAGGAAAAACAAAAAACAATCCTATGATGCAAATTTGCAAAGAAAACAGCAGGTGCATCATTTCACTGTGGGAAGTGTTACGAACAGCTGATAGGAACGGCAAAGCGTGTTTCTGGAATATTATGTTTTTGTTGCTGCAAGCGCTTTTTATGCAATTTTTGCAAAGCTATATGTGGAACGAAACCGTGACTGAGGACAAGCTGATGGCATCAGATGTAAGTACAACTCCTCCGGTTTCATATGCAAAACAAATTATTGCGCTAGCTTACACGGTTCAGGTTCTACAGGGATTTAAAAATAGTTACGCAAAACGGAGCGTGCTGCTCTGACCGGCTTTAAAGGGTTAACAATGACTTTAAAAAAATAATATAAAATAGTGTGCAACACCACTGAAGTTTTTTTTTTTAAAACTCTCTTTTCAACCAACGGCAGTCACTCTCCAAATAACTTCTGCTTAGCTTTCCGAGCTTCCCTCGGGTCCTCTTAATCAGCGGTCTCCAACCTTTTTTGCGCCACGGACCGGTTTATGCCTGACAATATTTTCACGGACCGGCCTTTAAGGTGTCGCGGATAAATGAGGGAGGGGCTAATAATCGGCTCAGTCATTTTTAATGATCGTTGAAAGCCCAGATCGTAATCGTGATTAAAATTTGATTAATTGAGCAGCCCTACACCCCGCTATCCTTCTCTGCCCAGATCACACAGACCTTGTCCTTCCACTATTCAAGCTGTTATTCGTCAGCCACTGGGGATAAACAGAGCAAACGTCTTCTGTAAGAAGTGTTTTTAGTTATTGATTACATTTGCATCTAATAAAAGTGTGCAGAGGCCCCTTTAGACTAAGCACAGAAGTGTGAGAAAGCACAACAATGAAGTTAAACATGCAAAAACACAAAGGTTACAAGAGAAATTGTTACAGTCCCAGGATCTTTAAAGGGCACTAATAAGGAGCAGTGCTACAAGGCCCATCAGGCTCACAAACTGTAAATAAAAGATGGGCCTTTGAAAAGTCGACCTGCATTTTTTAAAATCTTCATGGCCAGCAGGGGGCGACTCCTCTGGTTTAAGAAAACGATCCTACTTTTTGCTCTTGAGGTCTCACTGTCTTGTTTCAGGTCGTCTTCAGTGTGTGTATTTTAATAAAGTGTGATTCAATTTTTTTAGTGACAAGAAAAAACAGGATATGATTGCAGCTTCACTAAACTGTGAAAGCTATCCCACAAAACGGCATCCATTTTTGTTTGCTTAATATACAGTGTACAGTAGAGCTGGGCGATAGAACGATAACGATATCTATCGCGATATAACTTTTACTCGATAGAGAAATTAAGCTATCGCGATAGACCTCGCCGCTCTTGTCCTCTTTAAAAAAAAAAAAAAAAAAAAAGGTCGGCCGATCCAAATTAAGTAGCGCAGAGCCGAACCAATCACAGCCGCAGCTTCACGTCGCGTGACTTGTTACGTACAGCACAAGTGCCAAGCCGCACGTGTGTTTGTTTGGGAAGCAGCCAGCGGGTAATGGAGGAAATGAGTGTACCGACTAGAAAAATCAACCGAGCGTGACCGAAGAGAAAACAGATGATGGTTCCAATGCCGGAGAGATTGTCGAACGGAAGAGCCATAGAAGTTCCGTAGTGTGAAGGTATTTCGGCTATTTCAAGTCTGACAAAAAACAGAGTAGCGTGCACTGTAAATTGTGCCGAAAGCAAGTCTGGAAATGCAATAAACTGGTGCATGCGTCACACTGTGCGCCACGTTATTGTTTCGGTGAAATGAATTTCTACAATACTGTTAATTCTACTCTCTGCAGTGTTTAAATGCTTACATATACACACAGTTACTGTCCCTCCACACATACGACCCGGTTCTGCTTCTATGCCCCAGCTTTGTTTACTTTTTCCCACCGAGGCTTCTAGACTTCTGATTGGCCAACATTTCTGCACGGTTAGGAATCTAGCGCCACCTGCTGCTTTGGCATGTTCATAGCAGCGTTTTCCTTCATTTCTGCCTTTACGTGTGAACGGGATTATTTTTTAAAACGAAAACGGAAAATCTCCGTTTTCAAAAATACCCGTGTACATGTGGACGTAGCCTCGGTCTCTGACTGGAAGCGCTAATTCGTCATTCGGCTTTTGTCAGACTAAAGTAACTGTTAAAACTGTTTGAAAAGCTCAGCTATACAACAAGGAGAGATTGAGAATTTCCTTTTAGTTCTCAGTTTATTTGATATTGACAAAAGTTAGTCAGTTTTGTCTGTTCTTCTGTAAAACAAACTAAGATTTATTTTTAGAATTAATATTTTGTTTCTAAGTGGAATTGACAATTTAGTCTGTTTCGTTTGTTCTATTTTGAAACTTAAACGCTTTAGTGGCTGCCTTTTGTGTAGTTTGCAATATTTGCCTTTATTTATCTGAAAAAGTCTCATGTTCCTTAAGTACATCTACCCTGTTGAACTTATTATGGGAAATAAATATTTAAATAAAAACAAGCTGCTGATTATTTCACATTTTACTTGTGAGCAACGGCACATTTAAATCTTACAAATATAGTTATTTGGCTTATATCGTGATAGATATCGTTATTGCCTGAAATGAAAAAAACATATCGTGATATGAAAAAATCTCATATCGCCCAGCTCTAGTGTACAGTTGTTCCTCTTCCCTGTCTTCACCTGTCTGCGCAGGTCAAAGAGTCCATCCTGTGTGCTGGTGTCTGTTTTTGTAGCGCTTCACCTGTTTGTTTTGGGATGTCTAGATTTAGGCTTTTTCCCTTTTTTCCTCTCTCTCTGTTTTGTCCTTTGGGGCTGCTACAGAAACAGCTACACCATCCTCACTTCAAGCCCAGAGTTATTTTTATTTTTTTAGCTCTTCCTTCGCTTCTGCTTTGTTCGTGAACATCGCACATCTACCAATAGCAGATATGCATCGTTAAACTGTGTTTGCCACAGCTTCCAAACTTCCATTTGTCATCCCTTCAGTAAATACCTCCCTTGTTTCGAAGCTTTCTTAACGTTCCTGAATTTGCACATTATGAGTTGAGCCGGTGGGGTGAATTTAGCTGGCGCTGTGTACGCGCTTATGGGGCTGGAGCTCTCTAAAAATGGGCTTCTGGCAGCTAATGGGAGTAAGGAGAGACGGGCTGAAAGAAAGAGAGCGGTGGATAAACAACTCCAGCTGCCTTCAGCTACTCAGCCTGCAGGAATATCTTTTTCTTTTTTTTAGATTTTGTCTCCTTGCTCAGTGAAGTGTTTCTGTCTGCCAGACTCCTGCATGTTGCATGTACCTGTAGAGCTGTCACACACACACACATACTCATACTCCAGCACACTGGAAAATGTCTCCTCTCATTTGGTAGAGTATGAGTATTAGATGGACTCTCGAACACCATTTCCCCCCTTCGCTCTGGCACAGTTCTTCTGTTTAGAGCTGAATCTCGATGAAGACATAATAAGACATTCATATAATTAGGCGTGTTATTTTATCGCCTGTAGAGTGAATCATCCAGCCTCCTCAACAAACCCAGACAGCAGCCTTAACTGTGGACTCAGAGACGTAACTTGGACATGACTGAATACTCAGTAGCCTTCAGCCTTCAAACAGAAAGTAGAAACCGTGACACGTCTGGCAGTTTCACACAGCTGAAGATGATACACTGCAATGAATGCAGTCTGTGTCTGTGTAAACACATACACCAGGGGGTGCTGTGGTGCTGGCTCTGTTCAATTAACTTTTATTTATACAAATAGTGCTTTATATTAAGGTAAAGACCCTACAACAATCACATGACCCCATATAAGCAAGAGCTTTGGCAACAGTGGGAAGGAAAAACTCCCCTTTAACAGGAAGACTGTGAGGAAAACAGGACAAAAGGCACATTGTTAATACTTAATGATTTGTGCTAACAGTAGGATTTTTGGGGAGAATTACAGGCTTTTGGTTTCACTGTGAACCAAACCTTTGCATTCTGGAGAGTTTTTAATTTGTGCATTCAAATGCTTGGTGCAGTGTAGTAACTCAACATTTGCCTCCCATCACAACCTACAGGTCAAGATTCACTGGTGTCACTTCTCTTTTCTCTATGTTGTTAAAAAAAGAAAGAACCTGTGTTGCAATATTATAATCTTCCTCCCAACATTCACAGTACAAATAGTATTTTTAAGGCTTTCACTAATGTTGAGTTCCAGTTCCTTTTTTTTTGTTATTGATTATTGTTATATGGGTTAGATTGATAAGATAAAGGGCAGTTTCTTTATTTTCTGTGCCTCTCTGTACCACCAGCTACATGTGACGGCCTCCTGACGATTGTACATGTGAACTAAAGGATGCTCTCCAGTCTTGTGTTGCGTGGTTGATTTTTAGACTTTAGAGCTCTGGATAAACTATGTGCAAATGCAACTTTAACAAAAAAAAAAAAAGAGTTGTTAATAGACATGAAAAAACAGTCGGGCTGATTGTCTGAGAGCTCCGTTTCCATTAGAATAGAAAATGTTGTGTCTTGTGCAGTTTAGCTGAATTGTGATTTATTTGTTTGTAGAATTTGCACAAACACAGCCAAATCCACAATTTTCTTTCTTTCTTTCTGTTCTTGTGTAAACCGAGCTCCCTCTCAGCATCTGTGCGATGCCTCTGTACTCAATATGTATCCTGCGTATTACACAAGACCAGCGTTGATGCTGGACTTTGCAATAGTGAATGACTGCGTGTGTGTGTTGATCACAAAGCTTTGCAATACTAAAGTATTTCTGAGGGTTTTTTTCTAACACATTTTAATGGCTGTAGATGAATCTAGAATTTGCTGTTGCTTATTGCTTTGTAAACAGCTTCTGCTTTTTAAGTATGTGGAGTTTATTTTGTTTAGTTTTTTTCTGACCTGAAATATACATTAGATTTTGCAAAAATTTTATATCACACTTACATTGATATTGTTTTACTGTGAATAAGGTCTTTCTAGAGCAATCTTAGCATGCCTACTTGCAAACTGTAATGTACAGAACCAGCTGTTTTCAGAAGGTGATGATACTGAATTTGGACTGACAGACAAAACACGACACAAACATTGATTTTATTTATTTTTTCATGGTGTATTTATGGATCATTTTAAATTCCATAAGTCATACTTACATCTTTTTTTTTTGAAAAATATATATTTCTTTTCTCTTATTTAGAGCAGAAGGAATTGTCTTTTACATTCCTAAATAAAATGTGGGCTGAAGCACATCCCTCTCCTGTTGTTGTCGCCTTTATGTAGACTCTGTTTCTGGGGTTGTTATACATGACTGAGCGCAAAGTTTCTGGCTGCATATCTAAAGCCCTCTGCTCAAATGATACAACATACACATGGATAAATGCACGTATACACTGGAAAATGCACAGACGACATGAGTGTTGGAGAAATTATACTTTTTTAGCAAATTGGGGGGGGAAAAGGCATGCACACAATGTATAAAATCACCACTTTTGCTTTTGTTACATCATCTAAACTTCCTTCACAGACAATCCACAGTAGTGAGAATTGGCTCTAAAATGAGTCTATGTATTTGATATATAATATTTGTGGTTCAGACTAAAAGCCCCATAACATCAGAGAAAAGGAAAAGTATAGTTGTACTGCCCTCAAGTGCCTCTCGCAAGTATTGTACTCACAAATAACAGTCGACTGTTAAGATATAACCGATCCATCCGTTACATCGAAAGAACACAAAAAATAACAGATTTTCTGTTCTTGTGCAAACGCAGTGCTTGCATTTTTTCAAATGGTCCACAAAATTCCCAAAAGATTTTGTTTAATTTTTTTGTTAATCAGGAAAAAAACGTGAAATTACAAGTAAGAACTGATGGTTTTTAACCGTGCAAATATTTAATCTGTAAAACAGTCACAACAGTGGGGTGGAAGGAAAAATGCTGACCGACTACTGGCTCTAATGACATGCCACTTTTCTGTGACTGCATGTGCACATCACGAACAGCAAATCCAGATGTTTATCACACATAATTCCTAGGCTCAAATCTGGCAAGTTTCTCCCAAAAAGAGGAGTCCATAAAACAAAACAGCAGTGGCACAAAACTCTGAAGCCACAGCTTGGATATCTGTGGTTATGTTCCATCTTCTTTATCCCATCCATCCATCCATCCACGTGAGGTTTTCTAGCGTGATTTTGCCAGCTATCCATCCCAAATAAGGCTGTGATGTAACCATTAAATGCAGTCATAAAAGAGTCCCTTCCTTGACCTTTTTAAAAAAATCTTTCCATTGTCCATCATCAAGAGTCCTGCATAATTCGAAGGTCTTTGGGCCACAAGACAGTGCAAATCGTTTATAATATTCAAGACAGCTGGAAGTAAGCGATCAGGTCATGTAGTATACAAGAGGGCTAAAATATTTTTCTAATACTCTTAATTGAAAACACAAAATCTGAATATATGTGAAATAAAAACCTTAAAAAATATAGCAGACTATGGCATGGTAGTTAAAAGTTTAAACGTGAGTATGAAGGAGCGTGACTTTACAATAAAGCTGCACAAGCAGATGCTGATCTGAAGGAGGGGCGGGGGTCAGGATCTCCATTTGCATCCAGACTGGCAAGCAAAGTCAGCTTCACTGCAAGCGCCTCAGAAAGTTGGTTGGCTGTTTTGTTGCTGCTGCTGCTGTTGGGCGAGCTGTTGAGCGGTGGTGAGCTCCTCAATCAGGCGCTTGAAGGTGATCCTCCTCTCGGGTGACTGCTCCCAGCATCTTCGCATCAGCTCATACACCTGTCAGGGAAAAAGAAACGGCAATCAAAAGAAGTTTTGTTAAAAATTAAAAATCGAACAAAACTGCAGCAGCTCTGACTCGCTACACTTTTACATCTGATGCTGTCAGGTTTCCTTGGACGGCTGCTTAAATGCCTGCAACCTCAGTGTGACCTGACAGCATGTTAAAACTCACTGAATCATTTTGATTTAACATAAAACCAAAGATTACAATTAAAATTGTTCACTATTTAGTTCTGCTTAAATAGGTTAGGAAAGAAATGAGTGCCCCTTTACTGAAGTATGCCATAAAAGCACAGTGAAGATACTGCTATGATTAGCAATATTTCAGGAAGTCAATCCACATCTCGTGTAAATCAGACATTTCTACAGAAACCGACATCAGCAGTTTCTGTAGAAATGTCTGAAAAAGATATCTAAAAGCAGCATCGGTGGTTAACGGTTCTTCTTTAAAGAGCGAAGTTATGAAAGAAACACAGTTTGTGAGTGAAAAACTGGTGATTGCAGTAAAAATGACTGGATTATGAGTAAGAACGTCTCAATTTTGTACTCAACAATGCACAGATGAATGTCAACTATTTAAGGTAAAAAACTCCCAATGAATGAATACAACGCATCACACATTAAGAGGCCCATATTTACCTTCTCTTGAAGCCTACTGTGGCTGTTGTTTTTCTTTCAATATGCTGTATTTGGATTTGTGTAAATAAAAACAAAAAAAGCCAAATCATTACCGCTGGTAATACTTACAGAGTCAGGACAGTCTTTAGGACACGGCAGCCTCTTTCCTTCTTGCAACACCTTCACCAATCGGATGATAGTCATCTGACCATGAGTTTTACCAATCATTTCAAGGAAGCACTGAGGGTAAGGACAAGGGGAGATTACAAAAGGAAAATACGCTACACTTTCTCTACTTTCATTTAGATGTGGGCCATAGAAATACAACTTTAGTCATAGCAGTGTTGAACGTGCACACTCTGTGTTGCAGGTTTAATGGCTTTTATTTTCTAGCTTCCATAATTCTTCAGTCTTTCTAATCTGTGCAGGTTTATTAGTTAGTGCTTCTGGTAGCAGCAAAAAGCCTGATGTAAAAAGATGTTAATGATAAAATGAGCTCTTAGCACTGGCTCGAGCTACTTTGGAAAGCTCACAGTGGAGTCTATCATCTGCCACTCTGGCCAAAGACCAACACCATCTGCTACATACAAATATGTGTGTGCCGTTTACTTTACACGACTGGCACAGTATGTGTACTTAATGCAGAGTCGCAGATAGGAAATATTAGTAATGAAAGTGCTGCACACTTACATTCATCGGGCTCTTGGCAGAGTCGCAGTAAGTGAGGAGTTCATACATCGTCACCCCAAAGGACCAAACATCTGAAGCGAGGTAAAACTTACAGAGAGTCAGACACTCGGGAGCATACCTGAAACACAAAAAGCATAAAGGCTCAGTCACTGTGACAGTTCCTTCTTCATCCTTCCACTATACTGAGAGGTTACTGAGCAACATATAGTGTCCTCAACTGTATGTTAACAGCAGAGCTAAATCTAACACTTGTGTCGCTGTGGGACCGTCACAAGGTTACGAAACCTGAGAGGCGCAGACCCGGCCCAAACAGCACCTAAGCATGGCTTGTGCCAACGGATGTGACGTCACTTTTGGTGACGTGTGTGCGAGTTGGACAACAGTAATAGTTCACCACTATTAAACAGTTTTCTTGTTATTTGTTATCTTATTTAAAAAATAATAATTAAAGCTGCTTTAGAGATTAATGTCCTCATAGAATAAAACAACTCGGACTGACATAGTGTGCATTTTTCTGTCATTTTAGTGCAAACACATCCTTGAGGCTTAATTATCTGCCAGCTGACACCAGAGTCAATATATTGCTAGAAAGAAGAGCCCATATGTGCCTTTTTTATATTAATCCTATCAATCCATTTCATTTACCATCTGACACCCCGCCCCCACCACACACACACACAGGTTTTCAGCTATTATCTCTTTGTTGTCCTCTTGACTTACCAGAAAACAGGGCTGTCATTCTCGTCCTTGACTGTGTAATAACCTTCGTTATCTTTGATGCTCTTCGTGAGGCCAAAGTCACCAATCTTCACAGTCGTCTCGTTCTCCATCAGCACGTTTCGGGCAGCCAGGTCACGGTGGATGTAATTTTGAGATCCCAAATAGTCCATTCCCTAAAATGAATTAAACACAGTGTCATGTTTCATCAGGTTCAGAGTGACCAAAAGGAATTGAAGGAACTGAAGAGAAGGTGCATTACCTTGCATATCTGCACAGAGTAGCTGAGCAAGGTGGGGATGCTGATCCTGGCTCTGTTTCTGGGCAGATACTCCTTCAAGCTGCCCAGTGGAAGATACTCCATGATCAGCTTAATAGCCTGACCACCTATAGATTCATAAAAACATGCAGTCAGACTTTGTGTATACATGATATTATGTTTGAAACACTTGTTGCTGGTCTGAAGGTTTACTCCAGAATCTATTTATGGTCTTCAACAACAAGTATGTCCTCGCTCAATTTATAGAGTCAAACTAAAAGTTAATTTCTAATATTCGGTTATGTCAGTTTCTCTCTCAAAAACTAACTTTAAAAACACATTCAAAATCTTCAATATCATCATCATGCAGTGGACAGAATACCTTCTTCTTGGGAAATGCCCTTATATTTGACTATGTTTTCATGGTAGAGATCCTTCAGGATGTCGATCTCTCTGGAGAGGTTGTTGCTCTGCTCTTCTCGGTTCTCGGGCTTCAGCGACTTCACAGCCACCATCTCGCCCGTTCGGTCCCCCCTAGGGTCGTAGCGGCATAGCTCCACCTTACCAAAGTGACCCTGCACGAGAAACATGAAACAAATTTTAAGTACTGAACAGCAGACAAACAACTACATGGGAAACTTCATCCATTGGCTCGTTTAGTTCATCTAGTTCTGTTATGCTCAGATCACAGGGAAGCTCTGAAGGTCCTAGGGATAGATGGAGGCAGATGACTTGCTGTGGTGACCCCTAAAAAGAGGGGCCACTGCAATATATATATTTATATATACCTGTAAGCTTACACCCACTGGACCAAATAGACTTATATTTAATAAAGCCATTTTTCATGTCTGGTGCCAAGTTTTTTGTGCGTCAGTCTAATTACTAACAAAATGAATCCTATGATTGGCTCAACACGAATGAAGCTAGACACAGCAGCACTGTACCTCTCCCAGATCTCTGATCTTCCTGAGAAATCTCTTTTCAAACATGGTGGGGTCAACATCTGGTGTTGGCTGGGGTTTGATAGAAGGGTCTGAAAGAACAAAAAGAGGCAAATTCATTAGGCACACTGAGTACAGCACGTCTCTCCCACAGCACATGCACGCTTGTGTCATAGGAAGTCCACTGTGGTCGACAGTGTCGACGTTTTCACTAGAACTCTGTGTGGTTATGTAATTACCTGTTTACTCATGTTTCCACAGAAATGGCTACTTCTGGCAGGACAATACATCACTCAGGCAAAACCTTTTACGTGTCATCATTTTGAATATTTACCTAATTCTAACAAAAAATTCAAACAAACAAACAATACTCACAAACAGTGAGAATTATAGTAGCTTGAAATATTTTTGTCCCTTAGGGTTTCATTATATGATAAAACTGGCTTGAGTGAAATGGGTTGCAGTACCCAATTCTAACCAGCAGGTGGAAGAAGAGAGTATAATATCCTGCCATGGGGCCCATTTGAGGGGCTGATCTCTGACAATGCACCCAGTGAACTTCCTCAAGAACCTCTGAGTAGTGTAAACAAGTCTGTTCACAGCCTGCTACTCCATGAGATAGAAAGCATGCTTCACATTCAGGTACCATGCCGATATTTAAAAAACAAAACAAACAAAAAAAGATCACAATGTTTTAACTTGTACTTCACTTGTTTTGTAGTCTTATGCAGTGTTATTGGCTTAAATTAAACATTTTTCAACTCTGAGCATCTAGAACGAATAAAAGCTGGACACAGCAGCAATACGATGACTGAAATCTAATGCTGCTCAGGTTTCATATGTGCAGCCTCTTTATTAAGTGTAAAAACTGGTTTTATATGACGTACAGACATACTCGGACATACTTTTTTCTATGAGCTGATCCATCTCTCTGACAATAGCCCTGAAGAAAGGTCTCTTCTTGGGGTCATAGTTCATGCAGTGGGTCATGAGTTCAGCTAGCTCTGTGCAGTCCGGGGTGGCCAGTTGGCACTCTGTTTCATAAAATCTCTCCTTCTGCTCAGAACAGACATGAAAACACGTATGAACAAGGTGCTGCATGAAAACTGACCAGTCGATACGGATGGACAGAGATGGTTAAAAAAAAAACAAAAACAGAAAGAAACCGAGGGACACTTGGTTGGATGATCATCAGTGCTTGTGTGTGCTCTTTACCTCTGTAAGCTTCTTGTCTTTGAGGGGAACCTCGCCATCATAGCAGATCTCCCACAGAGTAGTACCAAATCCCCATTTGTCAGCTGCGACACCCAGTGACGAGGCATTCCTCACACACTCTGGAGCAATCCACGGGATACGATGCACACACTCTGCACAAAGTGGACACAAACAAACTCCACTTTGTTTAAAAGTTGCACTTGCAGTTTCAAGTTTCATGAAGTAAAAGCAAAAAAGAAACCGTGAACAACATGTTTTTACTTAATTATCAAATCATGTTATCATCCTCAGGCTCTAACGTCACCAGTTTGTTCTTGATAAACTGCTAAAACCCCCAAAACATATGCATGTGTGTGTGAGTGTGTATATGTGTGTGTGTGTGTGTGTGGACTTTTCACACTGTAAAAGACATCTTAGGGCAGGTTATGCGTCTACACACTCACGATGCCCCAATTTCAAAGAAAAATAATTAATTACAGTCTAGCTCTGACAAGCCAGCTGGCAGGTAGCCGACACAAAATGTTAAATTGCTGCTTGAAGTAAATTTTAAAAAAAGGCTTTGTATTGGCCGGCTCGGCTTTGACTGGAAGACGGGCTAAATGATTGGCTGACCTCCACTAGATAGATAGATGAGCAGTGTAAGTACTAAGAGGTCAAGAAGGAAAGAAACGGCGGGGGAGCCGAACAGATATCTGAGCGGGAAATTACATAATTGGGGGGGGGGGGGGGGGGGGACGACGACAATGGATTAGAGGGTTTTGAGCAAAGTGATCTGAAATTGCTGGGAAGCACTGAAGACTGCTCCCAGTGGGTTTCTGAGCACTTTATCCATTATGTTCAATCAAATCCATGTACAAGAACATCGATGTCTAACTGGAAAACCAGTTGATCAGTAAAGTGATGGAGACATGGGGAAAAAAACGGTAAAGTTCCGGGAACAAATGGTGAGGGAGGAGCCTTCCCAGGAGAATATGGCAGTGGGCATTTGTGCAGAAACAGTTCTGTTCTGTGGTTTATACAAGCGCACTGGGTCATCACACAACTTATAACTCTTGCAGAAAAGCAGAAACATAAGCCATTTGAAAGTAGACATATCCTAGTTGCGCTGTCTTCTCTGATCCAATACCTAGCCTTAAATTATGGTCAACTACCTGTGCTTCATCAGAAATATGTTCATTTTGTATCTTTTCTATGTTGAGTGGAAAGAAAATGAGGGCACGACAGAAGCAAAAAGAGAGAAAGCTAACAGTAGTCACCCCACATTTAAGTGAAAATTGTTTATCAGATAAAGTGTCACTCAAGCAAGCCAACATTGATGTGTTGTCGTTTTCGTAAACTTTGTGTCCTGGTTTGTTTTTAAACTGGTTTCAATGCCAAATTAAACATCATCTAATTATGTTTGCAGTTTTAATCCTGATTATTTTGGCTTAAACATACAGTTTGTAGTAACAAGACTAACAGTAAGAAGACGGTCTGACATCAGTGTCGTGCGGAAAAACACGTTGTCATGAATGGAAAAAGTAAATATGATAATGGATGAGGATGAGGAGGGTCTAAGGTAATTACTTAGAGCAAGATGGCCCAGAGCCAGCTTCCTAGTGCCTGTATTTAGCACAGAGCCTCGCCCTCTTGTGTCAACTTCCTTACTGCTTGTGATTCCACCCACTTGGCCACGACTGGAGGCTTTGTCCCCACAGCGAGCAAAGATTGTATCCATCTTGATGCACGCTCAATCATCCACGTAAGGAAATACCAGAAAATTGATTTTGTGGGAGAAACGTTTCGTAACTCACCTCAGTGATTTCCTCAGCCTCAGCTGACTGCAGATTTCCCCAAGCTCATAAGTACTACATTTGCAGAATGACCGAAAGTAACACCCCCGACGTGAGGCCAGTTTCATGATCATTAATATGCAAACTGTCCTGACCACTGATCAAAGGTCATGACTAACATTCACAGAGAGTTGGGGAATGGCCACAACCACAGCATTGTAAGATGGCCCCCTCCACAGATCAGAGATGGCCATTTCCTTCTGTGTTGTGCTTAGCCAGAGATTGTTTGATTTCCCCATCATTGGCTCTTAGCAGCATGCACTATACTGCTATACTATTGTATTACTATATTAGTCACCTGGATGAGAGGCTGAGTGAAATGTTTCTCGGACTGAAAATGCTACATAAACAACTTTTAAGAAAGATACTACACATCCTTTTTCTTTATAGATTGCACAATGACTTTCTGACACTCATCCACTGGTTTTACTTTCAGTTACAGCTGACTAGAAAAGTGGAAGTTACTGTGAAATTTTCCATGGCAGCTATTCTGTAACCATTTAAGTTTCATTTTTAGTAATCCAAACTGAGCCTGTCTGTATGTGGACTTACCCTCTCTAGTGAGCACTGTGATTGGTATTCCTGGGTCGCTGAGCTTAATGAATGGCCCTCCTTCATCATTACCGAGTCCGTCTCTGGCCAGCAGTATGTTCTTAGCACACACAAAGCCATGGACCAGCTTTTTGTCCTCCTACAACAAACACGGGACAGAACACATTTTCGTCCATAATCAAGAGGATACGCTTTCACATTTAATAAAAGACGCTAATATTGACATTAATCCATGGCTAAAAACAAGTTTTCATGGACTGTGTCTTTTGTTCTCCTCTCTTACCAAGTAACTGAGGGCTGATGCCAACTGCAAGGCCACCTGGAACTTCCACGATGTGCTGAGTGGAGTCTGTTGTCTCCTCATAAACACATCCAGTGGTCCCAGCTGGACAAACTCCTCCACCATGATATCTTATGGTACACAAAGAGAAAGGTGTCAAAAACCTTAGCCACAGGAATAAGAACCTCATTAGACAACCACACCGCTTCTAATATGCACTTACTCTCCTGGTGGTGGACACACACTCCATAGAGCAGCACAATATGTTTATGGGACACTTGTTGCATCTTACTGGCCGTTTCAAAAAAAGCCTTTCAACAGAAAGACAAACATTTCAGTATGGTTAGATGTTACAGGATAGATACAATTTGATGGAATTTTCTGGGATGTTCCACATCTTTAGGAGCTCACCATGGAGATGTCCCTGTGTCCAGAACCCAGCACCTTTAGGACCACCTTGACTTCCTGGAAGGATGTATATCCTGCATCATCCTCCTCCTCACCCTTCACCTTCAGAGTGCCCGAGTAAATGTTGGTTTTTGTACCTATACCCAGGTGCTCCTCCTGGTTGACACAACAGAGAGCCCAAAAGATTATAGTGTAAAGTATTAAAGCAAAAGTATACCTCCTACAAGAAAGGTTTTTGCAGCATTTTATTACAGGTTTTTCAAAAACATCGTAACTCTCATTTCCACATACAAAAAAAACAGAGCCCGGACTATAAAATGCGACGGAATGCATTTAAAATAATGTAAAAAAGTGTAATTCTTTGATTTATTTAAAGAATAAACAAAAAAAGGAAACTAACACAGAAGAGAGAAGGAGTACCTGTTCAATGTCCTCTTTGAGAATGCGTGGGAAGCTGACTTGATTGCCTGGCATGTGTCTCTTAGGGGCTGATGCTCTGTTTTTGGTGGCCACGAGGAGATTTGAAATCTCTGTAACATAAAGAAAACAGATTTGATTGTAAGCATTACATATTAAAAAGATATACTTTAGATTCTTATTTTTGCGAACAACTGTGTGCCCTCATATAAAAATGGCCTGTCTGTCTGTTCTGTATTTATCATTTTAAATTCTGTTTAGAAAACTTTAAATCTACCTCTGTAGATGCTTTAATATATTTAATATATTACATATTATTGATATTTAATAAGATAAAACTACCATGCCTTTATTATCAAAATATACAAATATCCAATAACATTAAAAGTATAAGCAAGAATGATTTTTACAGTGAAGTATTGTATTTTACAAATGTACAGATGATCATATAGGCCCTGGCGTTCTGAATGAAAGAAGAACCGTGTTTAAATGTGGTAAAACGGGCATTCAAGAATTACGTCAATGTGGCAATGACGTGAACAGATATTCGTATTCGGCTACCATACTGATTCAGTTTATTTTTTGTGTATACAGAGACATGTGGGAGGAACAAGTGAAGATGTATCTTTGTGCCTGTTACCTATATGCATGTGTGTTTGTGGGTGTCTACTGCTGTGACAAAACCAACGCACTGTGGTTTAAGGGGGAAGAAAAAACCCAGCATCTGTGCTCCATCATTTCGGAGAGCATCTCGAGCACTATTCTGTAACATGCAATCTGGGTTTCATGCTAAAAGCCAAACACAGCCTGCACCCACATGTCCCATCAGATATTTTATATACTCCTCTAAAACCTCGCCTTAATCTAGATACTTACAAAGCAACACATACTCACCCACTCTTAAACCCTGCAGCATTTTTCACAATTTATCTTACTGTCAGAACAGATAAACAAAAACCTGCATAGAGCCAAAATAACAATAAATAAGTCAACTGCATGCTGTTCCCAGGAAGTGAGCATATAAGGGTGTTATTGTGGTAGACAGAGCGTTGTGTAACACCTTATAAATATTTTAGCAGAGACAACACAGCACTTCTGTCTATTGTCTTCCTCTAAAGCTCATCCCGACCAAAGACTAACCGAAAGCAGCCAGCATTTAGATGACTGTCTGGACCACAACACCCTGAACAAACACAAGCAGCCCAACACATCCATGCATAAATGGCTCTACCTTTCCCTGAGTGAAGTAAACACAAGAGCACTAGATTGGCTCCGGAAACCCACATTTACAACTCTCTTCCTCTCTGACACCATTTTACAGAGACAAACACACACACACCTGACCAGACCTGCTTCCCTTCACTCTCAGTGAGTCACCTAAACTTCAACAGCAATCCACAACTTAGAGTCTGCACAAAGTGCAAAACTGTCTTTTGATGTAAAAAAAAATATACTGTTGGGATTCACTATAAAGCTGCAATGACAAATTTCAAATTAAAGTAATTAAGTAATTAAGTATTTCTATTTAAAGAGTAGTCCATGAAGAACGTGTCAGAAAGCACCAAAGCCACTGCTCATTGTTCCTCAGCAGTGCACACTCACAGAGCTCTGAAACATCCGAAACCAATTTTCAAGCTAAGCCATTATTATGACTTAGAATGAGCTAGAATTACGTCTCAATCTTACAATGATTTGTTGCCCAAAAGGTGGCTGTGAGTCACCCATGAAAAAAAAAAAAAAAAAAAGGGAAATGCACGTTGAATTATTGATATAACTCGGGCAGGACCTCCTTGGATGAGGGTGTCTAGTGATAATGGCCGAAACCCCCAATGAATCCAAGGTCCACTGCTGATTATGTGTCCCACAATTTTTATATTGTATTCTAGATCAGATTACTAATCCCGAAACATAACCAAGTAAGGTAAAAAGAAACTTAAAAATGCCAGAATAGCTTGTGATAAAAGACTGAAACACCCTGTGAAGTTGAGGCACACAACGATGTGTCCCACTGGTAAAGTTTCCGGGCTGCCATTCCTCAAGACTGCTCAGTGTTCTTCTTCACATCCTGAGTCAGCTTAATCTAGAGACCAGCTGCAATAATCACCAATCGTACATGCAGTCTCCATAAATTTCAAACATTCTGACATTGTTTTTGTGTTTTCACCAGCTTCTCTTAAGGTCTAATTAAGTTTTTGACCTGCTAATTTGCACCAATCTTGGCAAAACAGACTGATCGTTACTCATGTCTGTGCTCATATTTTTGTCTATTGTCAGTAGATGACACGCAGTTTTTATAATTGCGGTATCATGCCAATATATCCTGAAAACAAATATAAATCTAGCTTTATATCCCACTGAAAAAGAATGACTTGTTTCCCTGAGCTTTATAGGTCGAAAATCTGTTGTATGTCTGATCCTACCCAGTATTAAAGTTGGAGTTTGCCTTTTATGATGATGATGATGGAGAAAAGAACACACTGCATAGGCTTAACTGTGCCACATGTTTTACATGTACAATATGTATGAAAAAACCTGCTGTGAACCAGTGAAATTACTTTATTGTGTCATTAATTCAACACTGTTAAAATTACCATATGCAGTAAGACTGTGCATTAAAAATAGTCAATTTACGGATGTAAAATGCAGAGTTCCTATTCGTGTGTTTGTGTTATTATTCTTGTCTTGAAAATAATAATGTAAATTTGCAATGCTGTGAGCTTGTCTTCATTTACTGTGAATGCCATTGTTTATTTTTCATTAAGCTTACCTCTTGGCTGTGGGGGGCAGCAGCGGACCAACTGGAACTGAAGGTTGTCGCTACGCAGATTCTGGCCCTCCAGGTGCTCAAGCAGCTCCTTGAGAGTGGATTGTGATGTATCTGTGCCGTGTAGAGTGAAGGAACTGGGGGTAACCTCAATCTGGAAGTTCTTGTATTGGCGCACAGGACGAGACTCCCTCAAGTCAATCTGGATGAACAATAAACAATTTTTTCATTTTAAACAAGTAGTTCTTTTATCAACAATCAACAATTAAAAGACCCTCTATGAGCAAGCATTTGGTGACAGTGGGAAGGAAAAACTCCCTTTTAAAAGGAGAAGACCTCAGCCAGAACTAGGAGCAGGGAGGACAGCCATCTGCTGCAACCGCATGAGATTGAGAGAAAAGAGAAGAAAGCAGCGAGAAAAAACCCCGACAAACTATGGAAAAGGGCGCCAGAATTTAACAATCGCTAATTCTTCAGCTTTCAATTATTTTTCCTAAGCTTTTGAATGGCAAACAGGCTTGTAGAAATTTAACAGAGACCAACAAAGATGGCTGTGTGCTTGAATACATTTGAGGTCTACAGTGGTCCCCTCAACCCAAAATTGCTGTTCTCATTTAAAAATTAGTAAATAAAATTTAGGTAAGTAGTGTTTTGTGAATTTGTCAGTTAATCAGTAGATCTATAGTACCTCACTGCAAACCACAGTGATGATAATGTACTGGTATTCAGTACAGCTCCAGCGCAGGATGTAGGCGCCCTCCTCATTGCCCTCCTGGCGCAGTTTTTGGACGGCGTACTCCGTACTGCAAAAAGAAAAACAACGAGACATTTGATTTAACTGACCTGACCGGAGACAGCTGTTCAATCAAGATATCCCAGAAATATTAAGCTACAAGGAAAATTTGATGGAGGTTCTTATAGGAGCTTCTACTTTGACATTTTTCAGCCTGCGATGTGACTTAATCACCTTGTCCAGTAACATGACATGCAACAAATGATGAATTTGTTTGATAAAACTGCATGTGGCACATTCTCATCCTCCTCAAATAAAATTGCCAGTACAAACCTGATGGGTCCGTGGCAACCATTGGTGATGTTGTGTACCACTGAAGCCGGAGCC
Organism: Maylandia zebra; assembly: GCF_041146795.1. Taxonomy (NCBI): domain Eukaryota; kingdom Metazoa; phylum Chordata; class Actinopteri; order Cichliformes; family Cichlidae; genus Maylandia; species Maylandia zebra. Next base: position 5,704,508 of record NC_135183.1, on the reverse strand, counting down.
ACCTCCTTGCACAGGTAGTGATGGGCATCCACAGTCAGCCTGAAGTACCCGTCCACAAGGGCTGCAAAGGACAGAGCCTCTGCCCTTGTATCCAACAGCAGCTCCTGAAAAGTGCAGAGACATCCAAAGAGTGATGAAGGAAAGCAGGAAGGGAAGAAGTAATCAAAGTAGCAGCTATTACAAACACTCCACAGCACTCTCGAGCCCTGTAGTATGAGCAGTGATGAATGACAAACTCAAATTTAATTTCACAATTAAGTATGATAAAATAATTTGTCATGGCTAATAAAATGTAGCAAGGCGCCATCTTTGATTTGGCAGGTGAAAAAAACAATACAAAAACACAACCAATGTAGAGAATGCAAGAAACAAGCTACAGGGCTTCTCAACAATGAATCCTTATACAATTCTTATTTAAGATATTATTAATAACACTTTAATTGCAATTTCTGGTTTTACTTATAAATGAAAAGTTTTAAAATTTTAAGTACGCATTTGAGCAAACACTAAAGGAAAAACACACACACACACACACACACACACACACACACACACACACACACACACACACACACACTAGTCTCACCATCTTCTTGTTGTCCTGTTTATAGATGGTGACCATCGCCTCTTTGATGACAGTATGCGTGATCTCATGGAAGTCACAGAAGACCACCCAGCCTTCGTTTGCATCTTTCTTTTTGTCAGTCTTCTGTTTTGCATCATGTTTGTTCTTCTTTGACTTTCCTTTTTCTCTACAGGCCACAGACGACTGTTTACAAAGCAAACAAAGCAAACACACGGATATAATTTTTTCTTAGCCAATCTGAAAATGCTGCATCACCTTTTCAAAGTCTCAATGACATTCTGTAACAGATCTCAGTGCATCAGAGATGTATCGAGTGATTAAGCGATGTTAAAATAAAATGTTTTACTAAAATACTTTAAATATTACAATGTTTAACATTTAATATTTCTATTAAAGCCACTGATTACATTTATCAATTTTGCACACATTTCCTAACTTACTGAAGTTTGTATGAACTTGTTAACACCCACCAGTAAGTTAATTTATAAACAAATGAGGAAAACTTAAGGCCAGATTAAATGGGTGTGCCGTCTCTGGGATTCTCAAATAACAGGTTAGAGATCTGTCCACTACTTGTTTGCTACTCAATTTACCATTGTGAAACTAAAGGCCCTTGAGGTTTTTACTCACTGTAGTGGGTTTCGTCCTCCAGGAAATACCAGTGGTGCCGGTAACCAGGACCTGCATGTCACGGCTTGCCTCCATGTTCTGACTCTGAGCGTGTCCTAGACTCTGATTATAATATCCTGGAAACAGGTAAACATAGCAAACGTATATTGTAGTAGTTGCATAGAAACATAACATTTTACACAAAGATTGTTTACAAAATAATCTGTTATTAACTATGGTGACTTTATGTTTAAAAGGGAAAAACAAACAAACAAACTCAGATCCCCAGATTACTTTCAGTAATCAGCCCTATAGTGTTTGTAATCTTCACATGTTATTTAGAAAAGTACGGGGTGTGGTCTACTAAGTAATAAGTGGGTTAATGTTACAATGTGTAAACATCCTCTTTCACTTTTGTTTTTTAGCCATTGCAAAAGTTCTCACTGTGTCTTGGGTATATTTGGATGTCAACAAGGTGCAAACCTTTTTTTCTCTCTCTTGCAGATCTGCTAGTGGGACACCACAGGGAGCCTACATGTAAACATACCAAACCACTGCCAACTATAGATCAATGCAGCTAATTAAACTACTGTCAGAGGACAGTAAAGACAAGCCGTTATCTCAGTTTTGTGGTAGAGTAGCAATTACAGTTTTCCTCATTATATGTATTATTCCCTGACTGGTCTCAAACTCTAACAGGGATTAACTCAGTAACTGTTTGAATCTTTCGTTACTCAAAATCTTCTGAAAAATTTGGGTCATGCTGGAAGTCAAAAAATAATATGCCAGGGTGCTTTTTTCTACAACCTGAGCTGTTGTATGTCACAAATCTGGAACACTCCCTGGGAAACTAAAATCATGATTAGCACCTTCTCACCACTCCAGTTACTTACCGTAGCAACTTCCATTGCAGAAGTCTCCCTCCTGAATTACACTAAGTGAAGAAGGCTCAAAAACCTCGCTGCCCATGCTGCTGACCAGACCCTCCAACGTGGCCAGGTACTTGATCTTCAGGTCGTATGTCGTGATGTTGCTGTCCTTTACTGTGCGACTGTTGAATTCAGTGAGGAATTTCTTGAACACGTTGTTGATGCGGATCCGTGTCAGAATGTTACGCTGCTTAATGTTGCGGTTCAGCGAATCTGGGATGAAACGTTTGTAGCTGGGAAATGGGGAGAGGAGGGGATCAAGACAGAATGCATAAACATTTTTGTCAATACAATAAAACACTGTGCTGCTGTCTGTATTTTAGTAGTAGGTGTCGTTTTTTTTGGCAATAATCAAAAAGCTGTGTTACCTGATTTCATGGGAAGCAGTGGACAGAGGCATTTTCTCGTTCATGGCGTAGTGAGTGATTGCAAGCACAGCCATGCCCAAACACTCGTTTTCTATCTCATGTTGCTCTGCCTCTGACTGGGGGCTCCTGAGTGGAACTACGCCAGTCTGAAAGTCATTTTGGCTCTGTGCAACAAATATACATTTATCCTTAGCAGATAATCAGACAAACAGCAAACACATCTGATCATAACAGAACTCTAATGGAAAACTGATTGTACACACTGTAAAAAAACAAAAAAAAAACAAAAAAAAAACATGAGTACCAGCTGATGTTGTTTTAAAATGAGCTTTCATTGATAATGTGTTTTCATGGGATTTTAAAGTAAAACTAAGAAGAAAATAACACACCAAAAACATTCAAATGTTAAGTTGAGTCAAAGTGGATCTTTCTGTGATCTGAGATATTATATTCTTGATACATGCAACAATAAATGGGTAAAAGCTTGTGTATACAAAAACCAGTATAATAATTCAGGGTCTAAACTAAACCTTGCAAGCACAAACCTGAGTAAACAGGTAAGTCAAGGAGTCAGCATCCAGTAACGGTGTTCCCTCTGGTATTTTCTGTGGGCTGTTTCCTTTGAGTTTACTGATGCAGTGCCTCCAGACATACGGCTCTCCTTCAATGGAGCTATGCCAGTTTCTGAAATAAAACCTGACAGCAGAGAGATAGAGGACTGGTTAACAGCACAGCATAAATACACATGAGGGAATTTATGGCTTTGGTTTCTTCGTTTTTCTTTTTATGTGGGTCTGCATCACATTACTGATGATGAGTGATTGAAATGTAAAACTGTCCATGCTGACTTTTACTCTGTTACTCTTTTAATCTGTCATCTCCATTTGACTTTCCAGTTAGCGTTTCAGTGCTGGGCAGTGACACCACCATCTCAGGTTTGAGGTTTTGGTTTTTTGGTTGTTGTTTTTTTTCTTTTACTTTTTGACCCGTTTTCCTGTTTTCTCTGAAACGAAGCAATTTTAAAGCTAGCCTGTGCTTTACAGAGGAAATACGTGTACACCATGTATCTGTCTACATCCTTCAAAGAACAACAATAGACAAAGGGCAATGCACAAAACAGTAGTAACCTAAATCAAAGCAACACTGAAAAATGAATGAAAAGAAGAGTAAGAAGTAATAAAACAAATAATGAGGGCTCAATAAAAGGTCATGAATTTAATAAAACCTGATCAAACTGATATATTAATACTGTCAAATATGCCATCCGATATTCTCTAATATTACAACTTTTTAAAAAAAATATCTGCATCTACGCTCTGTTTTGCTACTTTCTGACCTTATATAAATCTATCCTGATGGTATTTTTATCTTTGTGTGTGCTTTGTTTAGACCATGTTCATATCATGATATGATCATAATAACTCACTTGTTTTTAGGTGGCTGCACTTTGATACAAGAAGCTCATACACAAAATATGCACCACAGTTAGGCTCTATGTACACTTGATTTTCCCTCTACTAGCTATTGTCAAAACAGAGCACAGATAAAGAGGAAGTGTAACTGACACCACAGTGGGTTTTTTTCCTCTTTGCATGACATGCTACTCAAGTTGTGAGTAGCACAGTACAGTGGGGTAGTAGAGTCAAGTACAAATATGGCATTATTTTACTGGTTTTAAAAAACTGGCAAAATAAACTCTTCACTGAAGTATTCTTCACTGGGTCGAGTCTGTTGCAATACTTTGCCATTATCACGCGAAATGGTCGAACAAACTGCTTTCTGTTCCTATTTTTAGTTCCTTTTATAGCTGTTGTAAGACTATATTATTTTATGAGCAGCAAAACAACTCCCTCACTCACCTTGACCTTCAGCTGAGTCCTGTGTTGGCTTTCCTTTCTCTTTTTTTAAATAAGGTCTAACAAATGTTTCATTTCAATTTGGGGTTCAAAACACGCCACAGTAACAACAAATTCTCGCTGCAAAAACTAAAGCTGTAATCCAGAAATGACCAAACTCCCCAATCAATCACAAATATATCATTTGGTCCAGACATTTTTATTCTATTCTATTATTGTGAAATATCTTATCCTATCGTCTTACTTAAAGAGCACTCGTATTTATGAAAAAATGTCTGATGCTGACAAGTTTTTGTTTTAAATCAGAGCACACAGAATGGCTTACAAGTACAGAAAAAACCATATAAGGAAGCAATTCTGCCCTATCCAGAAGTCTGAATTCTTAGCTTGTGCTAAACAAAAGTGAAACAAAATAATTTAGTCTTAATAGTGTCTTTGGGTTTTTGGGACATGGTTGCTTTAATACAGTTTGAACCACTGCTCTATCCCAACAAGCGAGGAGAGATTCCATACCTAATTGACAGTGTTCCTAGCTAGGAGGAGGCAAGTCAAGGTTCCCGTCTTTAATTTCTGCCTGAGTTGCAATGCCCAGATTCCAGCACCTAATATTCTGTCTGGCCTGTAAAGACTTGGTTGGGTCCCCTGACAACCCCCTGATAACCAGCTAGGACAAGTTGCATACTGCATGATGCTCTGAGATGTAAGCTATAATCTCGCTTTTTAGCCCATACCTCTTGAGTCAGGCTTTATCGGGCTCGGAGCATCATACAGTATGCAACTTGTCCTAGCTGGTTATCAGGGGGGTTGTCAGGGGACCCAACCAAGTCCCTCATATTAGCTAGGAGGGATTACAGCTTAGCAAACTATGTCGAGCTTAAAGTCAGAGTATTATGTGTTGCGAAAGACCACGTTAACCTGCCCCTGACCAGTTACGGTTTAAAATCAGCTGAAAGCACAAGCTGACTCTTTCATTTACGGCATGTTCTAAATACAGTCGAGTCGCTATAGGGGAAATATGTTTTATATGTGAAAACTGTTAAGCTGTACCTTAATAGAACCATAGAATTAATTGCAAACTGTGTTGCATTGCATAATACAGAACACATGCTAAGAATACCTGTTCAGTCAATAAAAATAATTTCCCTTTGATCTTCTTTGTCAGGTTATGGGGCAATAATATTTCATTTTTAAATGTCTCCAGTTCAGAGCTCTAATGTGCAGTCATCACCTTAGCGAAAAAAACAAAACAAAAAAAACCCAACAATAGCCCCAAGTGCACTTTCAGCAATAAAATAATTAACATGAATGACCCATGAAATGCCCCTTTTTATGTGAGTATGCACAGAGCCTGAAGCAAATTGTGCTGCTTTACAGAGAAAGTTTATAATGTGAAACCCGTTGCTTCCTGCTGGGGTTTTAGATTTATCAAGTCAACTAAAGCAAAGAAAGCCTGGCAGTGTTTAACTTTATTTGCAGTATTCTCTTCTGGTATCACGAAATGTACACCCTCTGATACAATACAGGAAACAATTCACATATGATAAAAAATTAGAGTATTCAACTCCAGAGTAGGGATGGGTATCGTTTAGGTTTTATTTTATTTCTGCAAAATGATAAGCACCGTCCAGCCGCACGCACGAGGCGATACGCACTAACTCACTAATGGAGATTTACCACACCCGCAGTAGATGTGCTCGGTGTGAGGTTTTGTAGCAAGCTATCAAATACGGTGCATTTCTCGGCTTTAAAAAAAAAACGCTATGTGTCGCCAGGTGTTTCATCAGATTTGAGGTGTTACCTCCTTTGCACAGTATCACCTTAAAGCACTTGTTGCAGGCTGCTGAGTTTGCATCTTTTGCTGTGAAGTACAGCCAGACTTTTGACCGCATCACCTTGGTCATTTTTGATCTGTAGCTCTGCTCTAAAAGAACGTACGTACCTGGGCCTGCCTACTATCCTTGGAAAGGTAAAATGATTGGCTAGAATCCAAAGTGTATGACATCTCAGGAAAAAAAAAAACAAGCACCGAAATGTGCGCTGCTTTTCGGTCTGGTTACTACCGTTTATGTCAGAACCAGTGCCATAATGGCACCGGATATCGGTACCCATCCCTACTCCAGAGCGCTCATTTGCTGCCGTGACATCATTCTTACCTCATGCGATAGTGGAACTTGATACTGGTTTCATCTGTGACCTCGAACTCGTAGTTTGGGGGATACCAAGTGCCAGTGAGCTCATCGTACAGGGCAAATAGGTTATGGCACAAGGGAGAGATAGCTGAGAGACAGAAAAGCAGAGGGGGAGGGGGGAGGGGGATCAATAGTCAGGCTATTAGAATAATGACATTGGAAGAGGATTACAGCCTGTTTAAAGAGAGTGTTTAAGAGATATGGAATACAATCTGCTTCTAAACAGACACATAGAGAGCATAGACCACTATATCGTTGCAAAAGATGAAATGTTTTATGACTCGTAGAAAAGGCTCCACTCTGTCCATCTGTTGTTCTGACTTGGGATGTGCCAGTCTGATATCTGGATCAGATATCTGGTTGGATCCCGAATAGCTGGATAAGATACTGGAGACAATGCACTGATCTACAACATTTCTATTCAATTCAGTTCTATTTAGTTAACTACACCATGCAACGGCAGCAGAGTACTGGCTGTTAGCCAGAGTGCTAACATAGCATGGAGGAAGCTGGCAGTAAAAGGACAGCAGTTGGGAGACATTTCACACTACAGAGCTACATTTGCACAGCAGCAACAACAGCTTTTATTTCGTATGTTTCATATGTTTTTACTTTCACTTCACACTTGGGTGAAAGTGAGTTGTTGCAGGTAAAAAGCTGCAATGATGATATTGATATCTTTCTTACTCCTTCTTACAGCCTCACATTTAAACATTGTTCACATTTGTCTGGATGTCACCAAAACTGAAGCTTCTGGTACCTTTCAATACCAAAGTTCCATAAAGTATCATGTATGTTCCTGGTTCTCAGTATCAAGTTTGAAATCCCACCATTGTGACAATGGAAGCTAGGCAGCTAACAGTATTATTGTTTAGTTAGAGAAATAAATGTGCATACATGTAAAGGCAATGAGACTGTTTAAGAGACAACGAATATAATCTGGTTCCACAACTGTGGTTCAGGGGGTTGGGAAGCTCATCTGTAACCGGAAGGTTGCCGGTTCGATCCCCAGCTCTTTCTGTCCTGGTCGTTGTGTCCTTGGGCAAGACACTTTACCCTACCGCCTACTGGTGATGGCCAGAGGGGCCGATGGCACAATATGGCAGCCTCGCTTCTGTCAGTCTGCCCCAGGGCAGCTGTGGCTACAACTGTAGCTGCCTCCACCAGTGTGTGAATGTGAGAGTGAATGAATAGTGGAATTGTAAAGCACTTTGGCTGCCTAGAAAAGCGCTATATAAATGCAATCCATTATTATTGTTATTATTTTTAAACAGAGACAAAAAGAAGTGTACTTTTGCTTAATATACTTTTCTGATTTTGACAAAATCTAAAACTTGACAGTCAGCATATGTAAGATTGCACGCAATAGGTATAAGATTAAAGCTAATCATTATTAATAACTTTATGCTTTTGTCTTTTGAATCTGGATAACCCATTTTACTATATACTATATTCAGTTACAGAGAAAAAAGGAAAATACACTCTTAATTACTGCAACAGGAAAAGATTAAATCAAAGAACTGGCAAATGACAATTCTGTAAACAAGTCAGCCACTTACAGCATTTCTTGGCAGCGTCCACGCAGAGGTTCTCAGCAGTGTAGTGGCCTTTTGGGTATTTCAGTGGGTCAATGTCAAGTCTGTAAAAGTGGATTTCCAGGCCTTTAATGGAAGCAGGTGAGGAAGAAGTCTGGGGTTTCCTAGGTTTCCTCATCTTCAAACAGAGTTGCCTGCCCAACTCCATCACGTACAAAGTTGGCATTCAGACCCTAAAGAAGTGAAATTAAAAAAAAAAAAAAAAAAAAAAAACAGAAAAAAGGGGGTAGGGGTAGGAAGTGGGAATGTTAGAATCACATTTGGAAATTCTTAAAATTTTGGTCTGTGGAGAGGAAAACTGTGAAAATTTACTGTGCTGACAGAATGAAGAACAGGCAACTCATACAAGCTTCATGTACCACAGGTTCCTAATGATTATTTCCTGTTTCTAGTTGAGGAACAGATATTTTGCATCCTCTGCCACTGTCAGGGATCACATATTCAAACTATAATATTTAATCTAATTAATATTTTAGTTATTTTGTAATGTGTTACTCTGTACATATTTTAATATACAGTTTTTGTTCTCTGGCAGCTCTAATGCTATAACATTGTGACCATAGTCACATGATAACTCATTGAAAACTTCAATTATATTCAATATTCTACTAATGGTCACAGCTTTTCAAACTTTAGTTCTTCTTACTTAGTTGTATTGCCTTAAAGGAAGTTCACTATCTTAAACTAATTACTAAATAAAATCATTATAAGCTTGAGAGCACCACAAGAACTAACTTTGCAGTTACTTAACAGTCATTCCCATTACAGCATAAGTAATTATATAACGTTATTGAACACAACAGCAACCTGGTCTTAAAGTCAGCCAGTCAAGACAAACCGCTCAAGTTCAAAGTGAAAAAAGGTGACTTAAGTGGCATGGATGTTTATATCACATAGGCTGGGCTGACAATTACTTATATTCAACAGAACCATGTCTATGGTTTACAGAAAAAATATCCATTGAGTGGCAGTTCTGCAGAAGTGTCTTGTAGTTGTCAGTGTTGATTGGCCAGACTGCTTCGATTTGATGGGAAGGCAACGGTAACTAAAATAAAAACGTGTTACAACCAAGGTATGTAAAAGAGCATACTTTGAAGAGCAACATGTGAAATCTTGAAGCTGGCAGGCTAAAGCAGCAGAAGACCATAATGGGCACCACTCCTGTAAGCTCAGAACAGGAAACTGAGGCTACAATTCACAGGGCTCACCAAACTTGGACAATAGGAAATTGGAAAAATGCTGTCTGGTCTTGTGAGCCTTTATTTGTCCTGCAACTTCCAGATGGTTGGGTCATAATTTGGAAAACCTTCCGTTCTGCCTTAAACCAAAGATTCAGGCTGCTGCTGCTGCTAGTGGTGGTGTGGGGGATTTTCTTTTCTTAGTGCACTTAGGGGTCATTATTACTAACTGACCGTTGTTCAAATACCACAGTCTACCTGAGTATTGCTGCTGTCCATCCCTGTATATACCACCATGTATGCATTTCATTTAGATTTCCCAAACATGAAAATGAGATCACTGTACACAAATGCCATTCACAGCTACTAGTAGGTCTCAACCCAATAGAGCATTTTTGGGATGTGGTGGAACGGAAGATTTGCAATCAACTGTTCTGCAATAGCGGAGTGATGCAATCATGTCAATAAGAACTAGAGATGGCACGATACCACTTTTTTATGTCCGATACCGATACCGATATCATAAATTTGGATATCTGCCGATACCGATATGAATCCGATATAGTGTTTTTTAATCAACAAAACTGTTTTTTAAAATATCTTGCTGCATTTTGCAAGTCTGCAAGTTCATACTCAAGTTTAAAACAACAACTACACTAAAGCTATTCTGTTATACCTGTATACAAAAAAAATATTTCATAGTTCAGCAATACTGATCAATCTAATAAACTTAAACCTACACCATCCTCCCTATTCTGGTATTTTAAAGAGTACTTAGCGTAAATATTAAGCAACCTAACTAATAGGGTTCCAACTCCCAGCAACAACAAACATAAATAAATAAAAAATAAGGAACCACCCCTCACGCGCCACCTCATGATGCTTAATCGACGTAATCAACCTTAATTTGATGCAGTGTGAAAAAAAAATGCACAGAAATCAATTATTTTTCAAGAAATATTAAATAGATTCAACATCTTTCTTCAACAAAATTGCAGACTGCACAGATGGTACCTTCCCAAAGTAAAAAGTACTATAGCTTACTAGGGTATATATTAGACTTAATAGTTACTATATACAGTAATTGACTTCTATTCATTTTACATCAAATTAAAACTTTGGGTGTCAGATAATTATTTATTAAAAGCTCGACATTTTAAATGAGAATAAGAAAGAAAAGTATGTCTTTGTGCCCCCTTTTCCCTGTTCATGCCCTATCGGCCCCCCTGGCTAAACTTTGCTAGATCCGCCCCTGCACAGTTACCAGCGTCAGCTACGTAGAAAAAGATCCTCGAGTAGAAAGTAATATTAAATAAATTCTAACAACAGCTTATCAAGCTTAAATGTTCTGCTGTTGTTCAGCCGCTGGTTTCCTCTTTCTGGTGCAAAGTGGGCCAAAAACAAACAAGAGAGACGGACTCGCGACAGAAAAGCCGATCAGCTGATCATTTAAGCAGTTTCACGATTGAAGTAGCAGCCGGAGAGCGAGAGGCAGTCGCTTGTTAAGCTTAACGTGGGAATGCTTTACAAACATTCAGAGATGGACTTACACACTTGCTTTACTTCTCTCGGGGATAACTTTGTCGGAGATGAAATGCCAGGTTGCTAGCGAAGCTCCACATGCTATCCAGACCACCAACAGGTCCGGCATGCCACAGCTGCTCTATCACGTGATGCATACTGCTCCGACTGCTAACGTTCTGAGGTGAGTTACGGCGTGTTGCAAGTTTTGCGAGGTGCTTTCGTGATATTTAATGGATCGGATTACATTTTTTATTTTTCTCCGATATCCGATCCAGTAATTTAGGTCAGTATCGGACCGATACCGATACGTAATATCGGATCGGTCCATCTCTAATAAGAACAAACAACTCTGAGGAATTTTTCTAGCACCTTGTTGAAATCATGCCTATCATAATAAGATGTGCTGAACAGAACAGGTTAGGTTTAGGATTTAAAATGTAAAGTGTCACATTTTCACCAATTCTTTTTTTGAACAACATGGTCTACGTGCTATATAGATTATTTAATGTTGGCAGAGCCCAGGAGAACCACTACTATGACATGTTCAATTCAATTCAATTCAATTCAATAAAACTTTATTGATCCTGAAGGTTGACCCCGAAGGAAATTGGGTTAAGGCTGCCGACCTTTGCCAGCGCCGACTTACCCTTCTGACCATACATACATTACACAAACATCACATGGGGAAGACAGGTCACAGAGGTATAACAATGGAAAATGCACCACATGAGGAAAGATAAGGAGAAAAAAAATAACTCCCCCCAGACTGAGCTTCAACAGGGAGATCAGTTTGAGAACAGAAAAAAACACCTCTGCACATGAAAAAAAAACTCTAAATACGCCAAAGAAACACATGACAAGCAACAGGGGTGGGTAAAGGGTGAGAGACAGCCGATTTAGACAGTACATCCGGGCCTGCAGCCTGTGCGCTGGTCTCCTTGATCCACCGTCAGCATTGGAAGGGAATAAGCGTCGAAGGCGTTTGGAAAGGGAGGGGGATGAGTGTGTGCATATCAGTGTATATGTATGTGTGCGTGTCCAGAGTTCAGCTGAGACAGTGTCCTTCACCCTGCTAGGCTAAGTAAACAGTCTTCCAGCCAACCCAGGTGGCCTGGATGTTCTTCACATCTTCCAACAGGACAACACGTTCTCACTACAGAAGCAGACCAACAAACCAAGAGAGTATGTGTTTTAAGACCCCAGAGAGCCACGAGATTTGAAATCACAGCACTTTCTAGCAGATTCCCGTACAGCAAGTGGGGAAGGGCTTTAACCATGCAATGCTTGAGTCAAGTGCACATACATCAACCAGCATGCAGCCTGTTTCAGTTGCTCCTGCTTTTTCTCTTTACTTGCACTTTTTTCTTATTTATTTCTTTGTCCTTTACTTAGTACTTAGACTGTTTGTCTACATAATTTCCTCAGTGATTATTAAAGTATTCTGATTGTCAGTTTTTCACCACAAGAACTTCTGCTCTCAACATACACAATTAACAAAACAATTAACTATTATTCAGCATGGAATACAACACACTTCTAAATAAAATATTGCATAAAAGCCCAGGCACGGGAGCAACGATTATTGGAAAAAAAGACAAACTTGAATTTAACCTTAAAGACTGAATTAAGCCTCACTTGACAAATTAAGAACAAAAAGGTCATCAGGAGCAAAGCACAAAATAATATTTGGTTTCTGGAATTTGCTGCCAATACTTCACGTATACGCCATGATGAGCTTGAGCAACTTTGAGTTTTTTGTTTACCGAGAGATATCAACATCCTGCAAGAAGCTGACATTCCAGCAATCCCACCTCACCACAACTCAGCACCCAGCTTAGGCACACAGCAGTACCATAACTAGCCTTGTTCTCAGTTAACTCAGTTTTCTGTATTGATACAATTAAAAATTCACTGTATTGCTGCATTTATCAACTATGCTGCACATTTTTCCCTGCATGCTCTCGTTTCAGAGTCATTCGTTAATCATATTTCTTTGTTTTTTTATTGTAGCATTAAAAATAAATATTTAACATTTAATTGCGTTTGTTTATCTATTTACGTCTCAGTCTCTTTGTAGCCTCTATTTAGAGAAAATTTCCCTTCTAAAGTTTCTTTTAGCTACTTAAAAGAGAAAAACTTCCATTTATTAATCATTCTAGGGCTACGCTTCATAATGCTGACCTCCTAACGCTATATATCCCTATCAAGCTCATATCCGTTTACTGTTATTATTATTGGTGGTGGTGTTTAATAATTCCACTCAATGCCATATCCCCCGCATTAAGCTTGTTTCCCCTACACCAGCTTTCATCTAGCACTTATAATTTCTCATCACTTTTCATCACTGTTACAGCTGAGTTTCTTAAGAAGAGAATTTCAATGACTCATTCTTTTTATTTGTAACTCAGGCAGTGTTCCTCTGAGCACTGAGTGTGTGAATGTGAGAGTGAATGAATAGTGGAACTGTAAAGCGCTTTGGGTGCCTAGAAAAGCGCTATATATATGCAATCCATTATTATTATTATTATTATTATTACTTCAGTTATCATCAGTACTTTAGAAAGTCACTATCCCTTTTTTGTTTCATATTAAAATGTAAAAATGCACAAGATGTATCTATGAGAAATACATTTTACAACAAACAAAGTTCATCCTAATGATAAACACAGTTTATCATGAAGTTTATCATAAAGCAAACACAAATGACATGGCAGCAAACTTGTGACACCAGTTCGATGAGGCTTTTGCAATGATTACGCCACTACTTTCCACAGCAGTTGAAAAAACAAATTGTTAAGCGCTGGTTCCCTCGGTAACTTCACGTCTACATTATGTCTGAAGCATTTTTTTTTCACTGAACAAAACAAGACCTTGGAAGAGTTTATGATGTTACGATTGTCTGACAGTAAAAGCTGAATTTTCTGAGGTGTAGTTAAAATTAAAAGTCTTCACAAAAGTCAGAACAAAGAATGCCTCTACTTGTGCCCACATTTTCATAGAAAAAAAAAAGACAGAATGTGTTGCCTTAAAGCTGCAACAGTGGATGTATTAGTCACCACCAGCCTTGTCGTTAATGTTCCCCTGTGATGTTCTGCAGACAGGAGTCATACTTGACACAAGCACTGTAGCCCTAACCTTTCTCAACATTATCCATCTATGTGTGACAATGCAAAAGTCAAAACCAATCCCATTAAACTGCCATTAACCTCCCAACTCCCAACCCAAATACAAAGTCCAATTGCGCGTGTGTCCAAGTGTAACAATAAAGTAATTAACAGTTCTTTTTTTCCAGCATTTCTAATAGTAACACATTTAAAGGAAACTATATTGTTCACTACACTGAGAAAGGAATACTTTGAGCAATGCCCTGATATGATTCATGTGTGAAAACCACTAGCAATATATCTGCAAAGTGCTTGACGGGACTCCTCTAACTGCAATTCAGGTTCTTATTCTATTGGAGAAGTGAGTTCTATTCACGTTGTATCAGGTATTGACGAGTTCTGTTGAATGTGGAAAATGATGAGGCAATGTAGTTAAGATATTTGTTAGAAAAGTTAATGTCAAGACATGCTCAGCATGTGATGCATACTTTGCTACCTGTGCTCAAAGTATTACGAACAACAGAGTTGGAGGTGGACAAACTATGGGACGAAACCATTTCCTGATTTCCCCAAGTATATGTTGTATAACGAAAAACACATTTCCCACCGACATCCTTATGTCTGTGATATGTCCACACAGGTCAACATAATACAGACTATTATACAGGCTAGACATGTTTTTACTTACGTTCCTATAAACTCAATTACATTTGAAATGTTGTGTGGATCACTTAGGCAGCATAGGGCGCTAAATGCACACTTTACATTACTGTATAACTTACAGTTCATGCATTAACCATCCACAATGAATCCAAAATGATGAAATCACTGGTCACTTTTCCCTAACTACTGAAAACTAAGACTGTCTGATTTAAAATGGATTTAAATATGGATTAAAAGCACCATGGGAACAAATTCATGTGAATATCAAGAAAGTGAAAATGGAAAAAAAGAGCTTTTTTCCCCCCCTATGACATTCTACTGTTGCATACATGTACTATAGCTGCATTCAAGCAAGCACAGGTGTTTATGAGTTTTATGGAGTGCAATTAAAATGTTACTTGGATTATCAGATGGAGCTCCAGTGCTACACGTGCAAATAAGAGCATAGCCTACATTGTCAGTGTTTGCAAAGACCAAAATCCAAAGTCCTTCATGGGACAAATTTTGTAAACCAGTGCTTGCCAGTAGACTGCTGGAATCAACCTATTATATCAGAATCAAACTAAAGGAAGTCAAATGGTCCTACCTGTGACTGAGTACACAGGCCACACAATTGCCTTCCCTAGTCTGGGCCTCACACCCCACCGGATGATGTGGTTTCTCTCACCATCTCAATACCTTTTCTTTCTTTTTCAGTTGAATTCTATTCAAATGTCAAGTACATTCGGTGCCCAAGACAAGTTTTTTAAAGGGAACCTATTCAGCTCATTTGCAGTTTACAGTTGGCTCTACAAAGTAGCTTTGCTTCATAATTCAAAATAATGATAATAATATCCATCTTATTTTGGGGATCCCCTATGTTTATCCTGTCAGTTAAAAAAAATCCTTTTTAGCTCCTCACCCATTTCATTATGGGTTTATAATCAGCTCAAATGATTAATCAGTTAACAAATAATTGGTCTACTGATCAACAACTTTTAGCTATAGCTCAATTACAGTTTAATTATTAATGCTGTAAGACCAAGAAGTACTGGGTTCTGACAGCAGTATTAATCCATTATAAGGGTCTAAGGAAAGTCAAGCAATTAAAAGATCATTTAAGTGGTGCCCAATTCTACAAAAGACTTAAATTTTACTTTCTGTTTCAGATGATTCACATTCAATCCGTTACTTTTGTCATAATCATATGACTTGTGTCTAAGCCACAACACAATGAGTCAAAAGATAAAAGTATTTTCATAGACTGTTCATTAACCTGGCTCTGTTTTATTTTCTGTTAACTTATGGAAGCATGACGAAGTGATTGGATGGCAAGGGATACAGACTTTGTTTTTATTATAGGTTAGTTATTATTTTTGAATCCTATGTTATGTAGTTTAGAAGGTGAAAAAAATACATTCCAGACCACATTTTTTAAACATTTATCAGTATGGAATTAATAGAATTAAATCTTTACCATACAGTACCTGCACTTAAGATTTCAGAAGAAACTAATAATAAGACAGAAAAGAAGTAGGTAATGAGTGAAACTAAACTTAAAACAAAAAGAAAAAAAAGGAAGGACCATTTTGTAACAATTTTTAATTAGGTATCAATAATGTGTTACATAAGTGTCTCACTTAAATAACAATACAGAGAAACTCAAATATGGTCAAGCATTACCATCAAAAGTGCCACTTAGCTATCAGGAGAAAAAGTCATCATAACTTTCTCTTTGATGTCAAATATCAGGGTGAATACCAAAAGGTGGGCATACCGAGATCAACAATATCAAAGTAAAGTTCAACTGTGATCACGTTTCCATATGTATTCACATTAAAAAATGTCATCAATAATATTTTTGAATTACACTAATCTATTCATCATTTTTGGTTATCATTGCAGATAAATCTGCTGCTTGTTCAATCTGATCAATAAATTTTCGACCAAAAGTACAGCTGGGGAAAAGCTCTAGGAACTATATTCTAATTAATGTTCAACATGCCTCTTTGGTTATGTGTTTTTTTGTGTGCTGTGGATCAAAAAAAAAACATGTGCCCACCTCTGTCAGCCTCAAAGCCACTTACCTTTCACTGCGTGGCTTTATTTTACTTAATGTGACATTTCCAGCCTGAAACAGGAGTTTATTTTCACTTACTATCACTGGACCAAAGGCTTCTGCGTCAGTTAATTGTCTGGTCTACTGTGTGGGTTATACAAAACGTCAAAAATCGTGGGAAAGACCCATCACGAGTTCCCAGAATCCAAGCTAAATGTCTTGTCTACAACAATGAAAAAAACAACAACAACAAAACAACGGCAGTAGCATAAATCACAAACAGGAAAACAGAAATAATCACATTTGAAAAGATGAAACTAGTGGCTTTGTCATTTTGCTATAAAAAAAAGAAAGAAAAGAAACGTCTTTAAAAAAAAACGTGTAGATTTGATTTATAAACTGATCAGTCGACTGTAGTGTACTAATTTCATGTGGAGGATACAAAATTAATCCCACATGTGTTTGTTCTCTTCTAATGAATACAATTCATAAAAATGCCGAAGCCAATCATTTTATGTAATTCTGCCTTTTCTGTGTTAGTCACCTCTGGGTCCACTTTGTCAGATACAAATCCTGAGATTAACCATTATTACCAAATCCTTTATAACAATCATAAACACAGAGTATCCATGTCAATCTAATCCACGATTTTCCTTGACATGTTGTTAAATGTTTAATGGAACATAATGGACTCTTTTTGTATATTACGGTAAATCGGATTACATAAATTGTGTAATACATGTGCTAATAATTCGTCCTCGCTTTCCTTAAGCCTACTTATCCTTCACCGTACTTCTGTATTGTTTAAATAATATAATTATAGTTTAACCCATCTTCCTGTATTGTGACAGGGACAATGGAGGCGGTGCCATTCCTATCAAGTGCATTGACGTTGGTTAACGTGAGCATGCTAGCTAGTAAGTTAACTTAGATTGCCAAAGAAAAGCCCAACGCCAACATTTTTACTCTTGGCAGCATCGGAGAATGATGATAAACGACAGGATGTGTTTAACAGACCAGAAGACGTGCTCTGTGTTCGACGGAAATATTTAATAAACGGTTATTTACTCACCTACCAAGCTTGGCCAGACAGCTGGCAAGTTACTTCCGTTTCGTTTTGTACATTAGACGCGTCGACCAAGTCGGTGCGCTTTCTCTAAAAGCTTCGTGAGTATCAGATGTTGTATATTAATTCCAAAACGTCCCAAAAAAGTATAAATATCCCAAAGAAAAGCGGTGCGAAGTTAATTCCACAGTTTTCCCCCGTTAGTATACCGTATTTTCTGGCGGTGGAGAAAACAGCCTTCCTCGACTCTAGCTCTAACCCTTCCTGACAAGAAACGTCCCCTTCCCGAAAACGACGCAGTGGCTGGCTGTAAAAGCCGGCAGCTGATTGGCTGTGAGACCTTTCACTGGAGATGACGACACAAGTCCTTGAGCGGCGATAAACATAAATTAAACTGTTATTCACACTTTCTGAGCATTGTGGGTTACTTACAGCCGCAGATTTAGCTTAAACGACGTGATGATGATGATGATACAGAAAGAAAAAAAACTCAAGTAAAATTAAACAATGAACTGATGTATTTATTAACTGCATTTAATATCTTCGATGCAAAAATGCCAAGGAATGTCAGTAATGTAAGTGACTATGCAAAAGTAAAACCCAGCTTTCACTCATCCTCTTTCTTATCCGCTTACAACTATGGAAGACGCATTTAGATTCTCCATCTAAGAACCAATACAACACTGTAAAATTAGTCCATTACAAGCCATGCGTTTAAAGCTTCTTATAGGTTAAGTGAATGAGCAAAGATTTATATAAAAAAGAAAGATTGGGAATTATATTAAAGTATTCAAACGCATTATTCATCACTTGTAACTGCTGTGCTCCAGCAATTAGAGCAGATGGAACTACCTACAACTAACTAGCTAGCTAACTAGCTGAAGCTGTGCCCACCCCCTACACACACACACACACACACACACACACACTTTTTTAAAAAAAATAATAAGGTAGACTTTTAACTAATTATTCCCCAAAATGGTCATTTAGCTGAGACACACCTTTAAGGGGCCAATCAAAACGCTGGTTTGATATTCAACAGTGTGTTTTTTTCTCGAAAAACTCTGACTGGTCTCTAATGAAACAAAAATCTAAGTTACTACAAAAGCACGTAATGGCGCTAAAGTACAAATAGAAGCAGAGTAAATACATAAAGTATTTACTTGTGAAATGTAGTGAATGAGAAGGAGACAGGTGTAACAGTGAAAATGCATGATGTGGTGTAAGTGAAGGTGGATAAGATTAAATAACTGAGGTTGACCATTGTGACACCGTTATTATCTCAGTTACACTGGCTTCCTGTTAAATTTAGAGTTGATTTTAAGATCCTGGTCTTGACCTACAGAGCTGTGCACGGACTGCACCTGCCTACATCTTTGATCTGCTACAGCCCTATGTCCCTAGCAGGTCTTTGAGGTCATCTGATCAGGGCTTACTTGCTATAAAAAACACTAAGAGGAGGACTAAGGGTGATAGAGCTTTTGCCACTGTGGCCCCTAGACTGTGGAACTCTCTCCCCCAAGCATTAAGAACTGTGGACTCAGTAGCTGTTTTTAAAAAACAACTCAAAACTTACCTTTTTAAAACTGCTTTTGGTTAATTTTATGCCGGTTTTTTTTCTCTTTTTAAATCTTTTTATGACTTGTAATCTTATGTGAAGCACTTTGTGATTCTGTCTTGAAAGGTGCTATATAAATAAAAATTTATTTATTTATTTAGTTATTTATTTATTTATTCATTCAAAGGAACAGAGTGCACAAGAGAGGTGAAGCCAGTGGAGATGAGTGTTGGGTGATATGTAAAAAGAAGGATAGCAGCTAGAGAAAAAAAAGGAAGGTTTACAAGATGGTTGTGGGACCCTGCAGTGATGTAATGATTGGAGGCAGTGGCAATGATGAAGATGTTAAAATTTTTACCCAGAGTGAGCAGGATGGACAGGATAAGAAATTAATACATTATAAGGATGTTAGAGAGGCAAGGTTGAGATGATTTGGGGGTGTGGAGAAGATTGATTTGCCAGGCAGGAGTTAAAGAAAAGGGCATCACAGAGAAGATTCGTGGATGTACATGGAAGGAGGACATGCAAACAGTTGGTGTGATAAAAGGATGAAGGCTAAGATGGAGACAGACAATCTGCTGTGGCAGCCATTACAGGAACAGCTGAAAGAAGAAGGAGGAGGAGGAGGAGGAGGACGGCAAAGAGGAGGAGAATTAATAGAAGTGTATCAACACTGATGTTTTTGATTTCATAACTCAGTTGATGACACTTTGCTCAAAAATACTTTATTATACCCCCTTAATATTCTCAGTTCAACTCTGAACTTAAATACTATAAATGACACTATAATAATAATAATAAAAACCCTTAAGAACACAATAAGGAGACTGCCCCAATCCCCTTCACTGAGTCCTGGATTCAAGGTCCATGATGAGCACTCAGTGTTCATTTTAGAGTTAAATCCCTCAACAACAACAAAGAAAATAGAAAAAAGAAAACCAAAAGCTTGGCGTTCTGAGAATCACTGATCTCTTGAATTCATTCATTTCACTGTAAAGCCCACTTTCAGTGCATGTGTCAGAGGCTTAGTTTCCATCACTCCTGCTACTCATATTGCCAGATTTCTCGTCTGCATTGCTTGTGATTAGCTATATTTGAGTTTAGTCACCTTTAGCTGAAACTTGATGTGAGCACTGGAGAACATCCTGACTTCAGCAGAAAAGCTGAGATGTACAGTAAGCTATGTAAAGTACAAGTTCACCAACTGCTGTGGTACAGACGGCGAGGCTTATCATTCAATCTTTGCCTTTCTGTAGGTGGCACTTTCTTCTAGACCGCTATTTTCAGATTGTGTTTCCAGAATATTGCATGCGTTAATATCCCAGTTTTTTCTTGTAACTAACACCAAGGGGCCGAATGCTGTGTTCTTTTGATTGTGGTTTGTTCACGGCCTCTCTGTCTGTGCATTCCCATACCAAAGAAATACCTGCAAGCTATGGATGTCACTTCATTCCCTTTGCAAGCACTTCCCCTTATCTGTTTTCCTTCAGGTGTAGCTGCAATCATCTGACTGGCAGCCGGCATATACACCAGCTCTGTGATTACACAAAGAGCAACTCAAACATGGTTTACATCTAAAATCATGTGTCCTACAATTGTAACTAGTGAGAAAGGCTTCCTTGGAAGGTACAGAATCCAGGAAGTGTGCAGAAATGTGTGACTAACTGTCTTCTTAGAGCTAAGAATCAGCGAGTCATCGTCTCTGGGTGATATCAGCGCTCAGAGAAAAATGGAGTTTCCCTGCTGAGTGCAGACAAAGGATCAAACAGCAATGCTGGGTGATTGTGTGCAGATACTGATATGTGTTTCAGAATTTTTAAACTGCACTGTCACGAGTGTCCCTGTAAACACAGACACTGACTTTAAGCCCCTCTGTGTAGCATTTATAATGGGTTTAGAACTCACAAACACAAATGTAGAAATGCATTTGCAGCTATAAGGAGAGTTTAAGCGAGTAATGATATAGTTTGTCCTATGGAGACATATTTTTATGGTTTATTCACAGCACAAAGCTCCACTTGTGTGGCTAGAATGCAATTGCATTTACAGGACATCAAATGTTGCTCTAGTGCACATGAATGCTAAAAATGCAGCAGCAGAAAGCGTAGCCAAAGTAGGCTTATCTCGACCTTTTCCTCTCACATTAATGAAACTGTGAGAGTTGGCTTCACAGCAGCAGTTATCAGCTGTGAGTTACCTGAACTACTGATGCAACACTGTCTGAGATGGGGATCAGAGTTGATAAAAAGAAGAAAGAAGAAGAAGAAAAGCATTTCTTCCTGCAACAACAAAGGGAGAAAGGAAAGCTCCTGAAAGACGTCTTTTTTAAAGTATGTGGCTCATATGAAGGGGAGGGAATTCCCTCGGCACATCCAAGCAAGCGCAATTACTGCCACACATTAAAGGAAGTATGAGGAGAAATTCCCTCATGGTGGAGGGTCATGGGAAGACGCTGTCCTCGTCTCGAAAGCGACTTTAAATGTTTTTTTTGTTTTGGTTTTTTCGTTGTTGCGTATTTTGTTATCAAAACACAGCCTTGCCACAATGCAGCACGTATAGCTCCGAGTGAGAAAAACACGCGACTCGAGGCGGGATTTAGCAGATTGAGGTTAACGTGAGAGAAAAACAAAATAAGTATCATGACTCTTCAGGGGCTTTCCGCAGCTTCAGCGGCAGCATGTACCCTTTACATACGAAGGACAGGTGCAGAGTGACCCCGCGGTTTATCAGACATGACTCAAACAGTGCTTGCATTATTCAAAATAGTACGTTCCGAAAAAAAAGAAGTGCGATTCATTTTTTGGAGCGAACTGGCATCGATAGATCGCAGATTACAGCGCAACTGTGCGCAAACTGAGTCACCAAAACAACAACTCGGTAGTTCGTACTAAAATGGATGCTCGCTCAAAGCCGTTGTGTTGTTATTCACGCAGTATAATGGAAGGAACGAGTAGTCTCCCTCTATTAGCAAAACTGGATGACTGAGCAAAAACAAAACAACAACAAAACCCCACACTTTCATGTCATTTCACGTCCTCCATGAGTCACTAGAAGTGAACCCGGCTTTAGTCCAGAGGAATTCAGCAGCAGTTCTTTACTTTATAAGGGTTCACAAACGGATTACACAACACAGAAACATTTGTGTGCTTCTGCTTCAACCACACCACAAAGCGCTATAATAATACTAGTAATACGACTACTAATAATGGATCTGTAGCGACCCCTGTTGGCAGCAATGTGAAACTAGTTGCCACCAGCGTTTCCAGATCGGGACCAAATACAGCTTCTTCTACTTGAGCAGTTATTTTTAATCACTCTCAAATGATCGAGCAATGCAAAGCTCGTTCATATTTAAGGTGGTGAATATGAGGCATTCATGCTTCCAGTGTTTTAAATGCTTATTAGACCTTTATGGTCATAGTTAGGAGAACCTCCATAAACTGAGTTTGTGCTTATGAATTCCAGAAGAAGGCTAAACTGCAGGATTCATTTGTGTTGGGTGTGTTAAGTAAGTACAATGCGTCTGTTTGCTTCTAAGGAATTCACTGCGTCATGCCTGGGATGGTTCTGCCCTCTGATTTTTGTAAATGTTTCTTTTCTTCAAAAGTAAAGATTACGTTTACTTTTGTCCCAGAAGAACAATGAGAAAAAACAGAGCTGATTCTGCCAATGACGAACAAGGGCCACAAATGGTTAAAAAATAAAAGAACTAAACAAAATACAAATGAAGTTGGTTTGGGTCAACGATGCTTGCATTCTTATCTAACGTGCTTTTCAATATTTGATAATAATGTTCAGTGGGCTCTCACGCAAGAGATAAAAAACCTATAAAGAACCAAAATCATCCATCTGAACTCAACTGCTTTTGTGTTGTTAGATATAAAGATTAAATATTTACTGACCTTTGAAAAGTTGAGATAGATTATAAATATTGTACTGCTGGGGAAAATAACTCAGCGAGGACGATCCTAAACTACAGATTCTGGCTCTGTGGCTTTTTGCTGAAGTGCTGAACACTGTTACAAATGTGCTGTTAGATTCAACCTGTGGATGTTATTTTGGAAATGAAAACACACACAGACACTTGGACATCCTTTACAAACTTTATTACTCAGCATATCACAACAAATGCCGTTTACATACCCACACTTGTCCACCTTCTCTTTGGTTCTTCTGCCTCGTTAGCCGAATGTGCCACTTTGACCACTGCACTAGTGTCAAGTTGGCAGCCATCCTTCAGTTATCACAGTACTGTACCTTCGATGGGGACAGCATCAGCACTGTGATAACTGAACCAGGGCAGCCTGTCAAATCTAGCAGTCCAAGACTTCACTCCACTTTGTCATCCACCAATAAAATCCTTGCTGTAGGTCAGCAGGTGCAAAGATAACATTCCATTTGCATTTTTTGCAGCTCGTTTTCTCCTCGTGCAAAGCAAGTTTTGCAAATTTCTTTTGCTTACAAATGAATCACTTGAAATAACCTTTCATTTACACACTAACAACCATGTAACGCAACATGTGATATTTATAAAGTGTCCTTTACACCAATGGTCTTCAGCTCTCTAAACATGAGAAAACTGGTAAAATAATAAAGTCAGACAGAGGGAGGGGGGAAAAGCAAACAAAACAACCTATATGTTTAAGAGAAACAAATATCTGGACCATGTGTAAAGTTGCAGACAGTTACAGTCACAGGATCCTCCTCATCCAGGCGTCTTCTGTATGAAATCCATCTGAGAGCCAGATGATGCTACAGTAGTGTGTCAGTTTATTCAGGCTTTTTTGTTTTTTACCACCTGCACAATCAAACTAATGCCCCTCACTTATCGATGCATTAAGCTATATCCTAATAATGTTTCTACACCCTTTTTTCCTTGCTCAGGTATGAGAGCTGCACAGTGAGAGTCACGGGTGCCTCGGTGGAAAGCTGTGAAAAGAAGGAAAGACGATTTTTTTTCACAGGGGTTTTACCTGCCTTGAAAAGGGGGCGGGGGCAATTAATCATGCACAAGACTGCGCATGCGGTTTGATCCGCTTAGTTAGTCGTAGTCCTCGTTCCACATAAAAAAAACAAAACCACTCGGGTTTTTCATCTTTGTTTCCATTTGCCACACACAAAGGCTAGCTAACGTTTCCCATCTTGAAACAACAACACTGCACTCCCTCACCGCCTTCCCGCCATGACTTCTTCGACACAAACTGCCTACTGTACATAGGCTATTCGTACCAGCACAAGGCCGAGTGATGTCAGACTTGTTATGATTCTCCTCGCGGGTTCCTCCCCTTCCCCCTCCCTCCCCCGCGCGCGCGGCGCGAGAAGCCTCTCGAGCAGTCCGGTCGCGTCGCTGGCCGTAGCTGCTCCTCCTCCTCGTCGTCTGCCCGCCCTCCGTACTTCATGTAAACAACTCCATTAGCCCCACTGCACAGGGGCACTATAGCCAAAAATAAATAGATAAATACAAAATAAATAAAAATGGCCGTGTCAGACGTGGACAGCAAAGCAACATGTGTAACAACTAGACAGAGCAGCGGTGTCAGGCTCGGAGCGACGTCTGCTGTTGGTAGTGACTATAAAAACATTCCCTGTGATGAAAGCGCGTCCATATTGCGTAAACCCTTAATGTAAATAGTCGAGGAATGGCTTATAACCCACTAACAGTGAAGGCAGCAGGGAGGCCAGGAGTAAAGACAGTAAAGCGAACTAAAGAGGAATAAACACTGTCGAAGCTTGTCGTTGCCTTCTCCCCTCAAAGAAGAAAAAAATTAAAAGTTGGCCAAAGAGAAACAACACTGTTATTTACGTCAGGTCACGCAAACATGCACGCTTGTTTTCACTAGCGTAAATATGCACGTGAAAAAGCGACTTGATGCAAAAACACACATATATATATTTACACATAAGTGCAACGTTCGCAGTGAATATTGTGCAGCCAAACGTTAACGCCCAGCGTTGCACACACACCCCTTTTCTGGGCAAAAACAATCAGCATGCTGTGGAATCTAAATATAATCATTTCTTTTTAATTGCATCCAACTCGCATTTAACGTGTGACGAACAACGAGCTCGCTTACCTGCAATCCCCCTGTTTAACGCCCCGTGTTTACATGAATATTTTTAATGACGCAGCAAGACCACACAGAGCAACGTGATTGTCGCCATTTTTTGTTGTTATTGAATTCTCCAAAGCCATGTGACAAAAAAAGCGAGAGAAAAAAAGATCGTGATTTTAAAATCAGGTTTCCGGTTTCGCGGACAAAAACTACTTTTCCGAAGCTAAAAAATTAAAAATAATAAAATAGAATAAAATTAAAAGGAAGGAAAAAAAGGTTAATCTTCTGAGCTGCTGGTCTGATGGATTAGTCTGGTTATTCCACTGAAGACTCAAGGTTGTGCGCAGTATTTGACAGCTCCGGGACGCTGCCTCCGCCGTATGGCTCGCAACAAGTACTCCCTAGATTCCACCCGTGCGCAAATGTTTCGCGGAATGACGGCGTCTCGTTTGCTTGTTTCTGCGCCTCATGCCAGCAGTGCGAAAGCGTGAGAAATTAAGCGGCGTTGTAAAGGCTCCGATCGGCTGAAAATGCTGTCAACAAGTGGTGAAATCCAAGCATAACCAACTACTTTTAATGATTAGCGGGGTAACGTGCACGATTTTAAAGCAGAACTCTCACCATTGGTTTAAAGTGACCTTCCCACTGCGAAGCAATTAACTGTGTAATACAAATAAACCCACTTTTTATTTTTATTTTTTTTAAGACCGACAATAATTATTTTATTTTTTAAATAATCTTTTTCCTTTTTTCCTTGTTTTTTTATTTTATTTTATTTTGATGCATTTGTACCGCCTACGTGAGGTAAATATTATTATTTTAAAACGTGGCTATGATAGATTGGCAGATAGATGGATGGATAGAACAGCAGTATTTCTTTTCTATGCCGTTGTTAAATATAATAATAAAATTAATGTAAACTTTCCCCTCTCTGTCTTAGAGTGACCCATTAGTCTACATATGTTTGTGGGCTGTATATTTAAAGAAAACTACAGTAACCAGTTTACCCTGCGACGTTCTCTCATCCGCATTTTTTCTGGATGAATGTGCGCAGTAAAATAGGGCGTTCTGGAGACTCCCTCATTCATTTGCAGACAAATCGCTAGTCTTAAAGACGAAGGCGTAGCGTAACGTATCCATAAGAGAGCCTGAAGAAAAAAGGGTGTTTCGACTTGATCCGAGTCTGAGAGCAGGATAGTCCCACTGTGCGCAGAAAGTGGGCTCTGTCTGCGTAAAGATCCACAGTCTCCAGAGATAGGCTGAAATTTACATTGGCAGAGTTTTTTTTTTTTTTTTTAAACCGCCCTAACCTTAGATCTATTTGATTGCTCATGCTTGCAACTGATGAGGAATTTAATTAAAAGGTGAGCCTATCTCTGTCTCTGACGCACAACCTGCAGAAGTGACATCTGAGCATCTTAGAATTTTTGTTTTCACAGTAGCTTTTAAGATATGGCCAAGTTATTCCGAGCTGCTATCATGGGTCCACCGGGATCAGGGAAAGGAACGATATCCCAGAGGATTGCGCACAGTTTTGGCCTGCAGTATCTGTCCAGTGGTCATTTTCTACGAGAGGGCATAGCGGCAAAAACAGGTAGGATATGCACAGCAACCTAAACGGCAATACTGTGGTGTAAACAGGAAGAAACCGCGCGCAGAGGGAAAAGTTGATGCAACTCTTAATTTTCTTCGCTGCATATCTTAAATTCACGACCCCCCTTCTCCCGCGAATGCAAAAATAGCAAAAATACCAATCCAGCTAAGGTTGCAGGAGGAAGTTGTGCGCATTTGTTTGTGTCCACAGTTGTTTCACTGTAAACTTTTAGCCCTCTATCCAAACTGCACCGCGCAAGACATTTATTGTTACTATCAACTGTATCTGATTTCAGTCAAATTCACCCAGAGCACTAACTCCAGCAGTTTCTCCAAACAGCCTAAAACCGTTTCTTTCTTTCTGTCTTTCTTTCTTTTTTTTTTGGTTTTTGCGTGCATGTGTCTCTCTGCACTTCCTCATTGTGGCTACAAAAGCACAGTCAGTTTAATTCCCAGCATGTGCCAAGCTCACACTGACAATAAGGTTTAGTTCACTATGGAGGGCTTAAGTAAAAACACATGTGCCTTAAGAAAACCTTGCTGCCATGTTTCAGGAAAATAAATAAATAAATAAACCTCCACACTGACACAACAAGCCCTGTCCTGTTTTGTTTAAGAACTTCAGAATCTGGAATCACAAACGGACACATGTTGTCTGTTTTCACCTGTCTGTTGTGTATCAGAGGCATGCTTGCTGGTGAAGACCTATGTAGAGAGAAGCATGCTGGTGCCTGACCATGTGATGACCAGATTGATGCTGCCCAGACTGGAACAGCTGAGCGGTCACAGCTGGCTGCTGGATGGTAAGAAGAACTGGGTTGTTTTTTGTTACAGTGAATGCTTCTTTCTTTTCTTTGCTTTACTTTTTCATTAACACTTACATATAGCACCCTGCCCCACTACTCTGTCTTTATTGTTTGTAGTGAGGTTGGGAGGGATGTTTTCATGATGCAGCCTCATGGCAGTGTTAGGAACTGCCAGCTATCTTTCAAATCTGATTGGCCACCACTTGGTGCCACCCCTCAAATCCTGACACTGAAAGCTAGAGAGAGAAAAAAGAAGAAAGAAAGCAAAGACACACTTCTGCATTTTCAAAATTTAACCACAAAGAGTCATATGCTTTGGCTTTATTTAAATCTGAGGGGATTAAAAAAATACTCTCCTCACTATTCTACATGTGTGAGTAATAAAGTTTTATGGTCTGATGACCTGGATGAAGAACCTTCACAGACTTTTAAGGTACTGATTTTGCAAGTGTGTGTACCCTGCTTCACTGGTAAAATAAAATGTAAAAAACACTTTCCCCTTTACAGGCAATAGCATTGTTCCATTACCTTTCACCCCCCCCCCCCCCCCCCCCCCAAAAAAGATCACTTTTTTATGATATTCTAATCATATGCTAATAATCACATACTTTTCATCAGTTAGTCATTAATAGCAGTCTTTATACAGGATATTCATACTTTTGGAAGAACTTGTTACATGAATAAAGCGCTGACTTTGCAGGTTACCGTGTCTTTTTCAAGGTTTAATATTAGCCACTGCCATCAAGAGAAATGCAAAACATTGACGAAACAAGCTAGTGGGTGTTAAACCAATTCAAACCTTGAAGCATGATCACTAAACAAATAATTGAGCAAGAGGGAAAGCAAATCAAGGTTACACACACACACACACACACACACACACACACACACACACACACACACACACACACACACACACACACACACACACACACACACACACACAGACATACACGCCTGCATTTCCTCGATCATGCCTCTATCATGCCTTTGATAGTCTGTGTTGCTGGTGCCAACTGGATATTTGGTTTTTACCATTCAAAGTTCATGTCATGCTTTCATTTACCTAGCTACATACATGCACTATAGACTCCCAGTCTTCGGCATGTCTTCAGTATTTTGTGTCTCTTTCTGTGTTGCAATCTTTGATTTAGTGCTTTTCTGTGATTCATTTGTGGGCTCTGGCATGGCAGCTCTAACCCTGGTGGTTAGAGTTGTAACGGTGCATTATTAACCAAACAAAAGAACAGGAGTGTTCGAGAACTGTCAGTTCTTGGACACAGAGGAAAGGTACAAACCAGGGACACTGTGTAATGTAACATTTAAGGTCAACTGTAAAAAAAGTGCATTGTCATAGCCAACAGAACTAGAAATACAGAATCCATTTGTAGATTTGACTTCTGCCATTGTACGTCCTTGAAAAACTTTGTATCGATTCCTTGTGTTCCGTAGGTTTCTTGGCTTGTGGTTTCTGAGTAAAAAAAGAGAAAGGAAGAAGTTTCCAGATAAAGATCAAAGCACCCAAAACAAATTTTTAATGTGCAAGTGTCATAACAAAAACATGGCATAAAATAGGGGCTGAGCCCCTCCTGAAGCCCGCAGTTGTCTCCACTGCTTTGACACCGTTTAGTTCCAGGTTGTTGTCTCTACATCAGGCTGTCAGACTGTCAGTTCCCCCCTGTAGGCAGACTCATCCCCACCTGAGATGGCCCCAATAAGGGTCATGTTGTCTGCAAACATCAGAAGTTTGAAAGCATAGTGATTGGAGGTGCAGCAGTTAGACACAGGCATTGGCAGCATGAATGAAAGGCGCTGGCTTGTCATTTCTGCTGGTGCTTGATAAAAGCCGTGTAACTGAAAGCTTCGGGGTTTTTTCACCCCATTCATTCACAAGTGCAAAATCCTGATATAATATCATGACTGCAAGCCATTCCACAGGAAAACTGTAAACATCTTCTGCCAGCTGGTGATATTAGCAAGAGGAAATAACAGCATCTGAAACTGTAAAACAGAATATTTCACGTGTACATTGTTTCTTACTCATGCTATTGACTGAGCTGTGATCATGCCTTCAAAAGTGCACATTCACTTTTTAGTCTTTTAGCTAACTCAGTGTGTAACATTGGTTTTTCCTGGTTGACCACTCGATGACTCATGTTTTCCCTTCCCTCTCCCTGACTGTGCCTAGGTTTCCCCCGCACACTCGGACAGGCTTTGGCCCTCAACAATTTGTATCAGCTAGACTTGGTTATCAGCCTAAACATCCCCTATGAGACTCTCAAGGAGAGACTGAGCGACCGCTGGATCCATCCAGCCAGCGGCAGAGTCTACAACATGGGCTTCAACCCTCCCCGAGTGCAGGTGTCAGCAGCCTGGAAGTGGCAGCATAGCCACAAAGTTTGAAATAGTTTGGAATTTAGGTTTTTATTTTTTGTGTGGATGTTTCTTCCCGACGGGTTTTGTGTCATTGTGGGTTTTTTTTAAGCTGTTAGGGATTTAGTGCCTTTCTTCTACAGGGTGGAAACCTGCCAAAATGAAAGGCTGAAACCAGATGAGGGGGATGATTGTTGCCACACTCCCGCACCACCACCACCACCACCACCACAGCTTTGTGATTGGTTTTCTTTAGTTTTTTTTTAAGTTTCCAAAGTCCCAGTTAGCACATAATTACAACTATCTTATCTTATATATAACTGACTTATCATTATCTTAAATATGCAATATTTAACATTGTGTGACTCATAGTGGTGTGACGTGAAGATATGAAGACTCCAGTGCACATTAGCGATTCACAAATATGATATTGTTGTTTTTACGGAGTATTTCTTATGGTTAAAATGTTCTTAAAACAACTGCATGTAAGCATGAACTAATTACAATGGAATCAGATTGCCATACTTTTATCTTATGTCGACTATAATATTCCTGAAAGTAAGCTCCTTAAGATCAATATATGGGTATCATGTTGACTGCATATTGTGGACGTAATGCAGCATGCGGAGGCAAATGCACTGTTGTTTGCTAATTAGTGCATTGTACTGTGCTTCAATCCCATTTGCAAATGTCATTTCACTGATTTGTGTTGTGTTTGCCTTTGCTGCGTTGTTGTAACCTTGCATTGCCTTCTTCAGGGTAAGGATGACATCACAGGAGAGCCACTGATTCAGCACGATGACGACAAGCCGCAGGCTCTGATGGCCAGACTGAGACATTACAAAGATGTGGCAAAACCCGTAATTGATTTGTACAAGTCAGTAAATACTTGCACTTCATTTGATCTTACTTTATATTTTGTTATTTTTGACATTTGTTTAATCATAGTCATATTTAAATAGCTTCTAGAGGAAATATAAAGTATGATAATTTAATACAAGTAATACAGCTTGGGTTTGAACATTACATGTATGTCTTGATGCATGCTCAATCATCCAGGTATGTAAATCTCCAAAAGTTGATTCTGTTCATCTGGACATCTTGAAACGTTTCTCCCACTAAAAACGCTACGTCCAGATGAACAGAATCAACTTTTGGAGATTACAGTTGCATGTGTGTGAATGTTTGGTCACAGAGCTAGAAATAAGTGACTTCTTATTACCCTACTTCATCTCTGCATTGTCAAGTTTGCATTAGTCACAGTTAGCATGACATGGCCAACTCTCAAATTATTGTCAGTTCAGTTGAAATGTGGGGAGTGTAGGAAGTAAGCTAATAGAAAAGTCAATACACTTGATGCATCTGTTCTAAATTGTCCATTTTGTGGTACAGCCTCCAGATAATGTAAGAACTGTACCCACAACCCGCTTTTCCTCTCATTAGTTCTCCTATTTCTTCACTCAGGTCACAAGGAATCCTGCACTCATTTTCCGGTACAGAGACAGACCGGATTTGGCCTTATATCAATTCTCTCCTCAGCACCAAGATGCACACACAGCCATCAGATACCTGCCAAGCTCAGACACCATGAGTCTACCCCGAATGAACAAAAAACCAAGGGGAAGGGGGGGAAGAAGTGCAGTGGTGCCTTTATGTACTGGCCTGGTGTCAGCTTTCGGTTTGGCCATTAAGAGTGAACTTTAGAACAATGGACCAGGTCACTGACACACATGTTTCTCATTGACTGTCCAGTTTTCCAAATGAAAGATTGTATGACAATTTTCAAAGACTTATAGAATGAAGATTGTGACAAATTCAGATTCAGAATCCTGACAGTAAAACATTCAAGATCGTTCAAGTGTGCTAAAAACCAAAATGCTTAAACATCCAAATTCTGCACAACACTTTCATTAATCAGTTTATCACACATGAATTTTGATCTTCAGTTGCTCCGGTCCAACCACTGAATGAGCCAATATGCAAAAAGTAAACACTAATGTCTGATTTTTTTTATAGTAAAACCAAAAAACGATGGGGGAAAATAATACTCACATGATTAAAAACACTTACAGTTTTTTAAATATAAATCACAACATAAAATATCACCACATTATTGCCTAGAAAACACACACGAAGAGTAAATATTCTCATGCCATTGCTTTAACTGAGCAATAGTAAAGTTCATCATCGCCCCTTATATGAAAACATCATTTGAGTCATTTTTTTTCTTATACACTAGAAACCTGTTAAAGCCTGTGTGCTACATGCAAAGTCATCTGTTACATACAGAACAGTTTTTTATTTAAATGTATTTGTGATTGTACACTATAGCCATCAGTTACACAGACAGTGCAAGCTGTAACAAACTGCTAATCTTTTTTGCTGAAATGCTGTTAACTTTGGTCTGCAGTCATCTTTGGACTTGTACAAGAATCCTGTACAGTGACTCAGCGGCACTGGGATGAAGATCAGTGCCTTCAGTATTGTTACATTCCTTAAAACATGCCATAAGGTTGCCTTGAGATTCTGATCACCAAAATGTGATATTTTTGGTATGCTGCAATGATTTTGCAGTGATTGTTCAGCTAAATACTTTTATGATTCTGATATGGTCATAGATGCAAAGATGTTCTCATGTCTGGATTGTTTGAATGTATAAATCAGTGCTGCAGGGTGAACAAAATATAGTAGGTCTTTGCAGACTTTGCTTTGTAGCTTTTTTTGTTTCATGTGATTGTTTGAAAGTCGCAGTGATTATTCACAAAACAGAATAGCTTATGAAATGATGACTAAGACAGTAATTTAGCCACACTAATAACTAAAACACATCCATCATCAAGTATGTTTCTAAAATATTTGATGTAGCTCTGTTAGTGCTGTCCAACCATTTTAAAAACTTGTATGTAAATTAGCACCTGTTTTATTCACTGCAGCACATTTCCCATGAGCTTCTCTTTGTTTTACATCCCAGGTTTGTAATTTTTTTTCTTCCATTATCTGTGTTTTGATTGTATGGGTATGTTGTACATTTGATTTAAAAGTATTATGGGTTGACTCTCATATTGTAACCAGAAGACCAAAGAGGAAGTAAACATGAGAGTGCAACAGAGCCTGGGGAAGGAGCAAAATAAATTGATACATGTTTGCTAATGTAGGACAAATCCAGACTCTTAGAGGGAAGTGGGTTTAGATTGTGCTGTGTAGGACTGAATGCTTCTTAAATGAATGGATGTGGCAATGGGTTTTTGCCCTGTGTTCATAAAGTGTTGTCAAAACATGTTAGGCATGTTAAATCTGTTTTTCCAGCTTTCATTCATTCAGTCAGCTTTCATTGTTTTTCTCTGCGATTAAGCCAGTACTTGCTTGGCAACATGCACTTGTGCACAACTAGATACGTTTCTTAAGCTCATGCAATATTGTGTAACAGACCTAGGAGATAATTAAATGAATGACAATAATGGGTGTACAAACACACACCTTGTGTGTACAGTGCGTTCTTTAAACTGTTTCTCTACTTAATAAAGAGGGCTGTGTGACCACAACAACTTATGCAATAGCTACTCCTAGGACTTAAATACAGTGCACGCTTCTGTCTATACTGTGGTAGTGTCTCTTCCTTCTTGTCTGTCTTTCTTTCTAGAAAATATAAATGTGTGAATCTTGTATCTCTCAAATCCTCTGAGGAAAGCAAAACGCCAAAATCTAAATGTGTGCCAGCTGCAGGGCATATTTAAAAGACCAACGCTAACACACACTGAAACCACACGAGCATGCTTAGGAATACTATCTCTGTCCTCCCATCGTGTCTAATCCCCTCTGATCTGTGAATCAACCCCACGTGAATTAGAGCTTGGGTGAAAGGCCTTCTCCACTGTCGCGGATTACCGTCTCATCTGCTGTGTTTACCTTCGACGGGAGGCGCAGCAGGGTCGACTGTGAACACCTGATTCAGATTTGGATGATGAACAATGTTCTCACCTGCAACAAACCAAACCAAACACGAGGATTATTATTATTATTATTATTATTGTTGCCCGGGGCGGCATCACGGGCATCGGCAAAAAAAAATAAAATAAAAATTGCTCGTATTCATGCTGCCCCGACGTCATGCCAGCGTATATTGGGAATGGCATAGGCACTGATCGGTTTTCTATCGCCCATTTGCTGGGAGTAAGGGCGCGCCTGCTGCTTGGGAGGAGGGAGGAGAGGGCGGGGCGGCGGGGGATTCTCTGGCTGGCTGGAGCAGCATCCAATAACCAACTCGCAAAATAAAAACAAACCAACAAACACGAAAACACCAGACATTATGATACAAACTTATAATTTGCACCGATGTTTTTTCGAAATTCTGTACGCGAAAAGTGAGCGCGAGAGCCCTCGGTGCGCCTGCTCGCTGCTGAAGTCAAAGTAAAACTTTATTGTCAACTCCGCTACAGTACAGAATATAGAGAGACGAGACGACGAGGCTCCAGTTACAGCAGTGCAAGTAAACAAACAATATATATAAGAAGAGTAAGAAAATAAATATGCACTTTAGGACCAGGGATAAAGGGATCAATAACAATTTAAAATTTATATTTTACAGTTTGATGATTTAAAGTCTCACACACAGCCCGTCGAAAGGGGAGGGGCCCTGCTGCTTCCAAATAGAGCACATTTCATTCATAATGCTGTAAATCCAAGCCCATTATGTATTCATGATCTGAATCCTGGGTTGTGTGAAATCCCAGAAATAAACCTTAGACAAAGTGAATCTGTGAACTAAGGTGTAGGTGTGCTAGGTTATGTTGTGGTGATCCTCGATGTGGGGGATTTGTGTTCATACTGGAGTGCAAAATTAAAACCAATGGAAGATGGACAAGAAAAGTTCAAATCCATCAGGTGCTCAGTTTAGAAAAAATAGAAAAGAAGAGGAGGAGAAGATGCAGGTAAGCAAATGTGTCATTGGATAATGGCAGGTCATCCTGAAACAATCAGAATCAGAATACTTTATTAATGCCTAAAGAAATTATGTGGGTTACAGTTGCTCCAAGAAGAAATGGTTAAAATAGCAACAGTAACAGACTAAACTCCAAACTGTTAGGTGTGGCTGTGTGCAGGCAGGAATAGGACCCAAGGTGCAGACTCCGGAGACAGACGTGAACTCAAAAAAGGCTTTAATTTAATACTCAAAACATAACAAAACTAAAAAAAAAACTCAAAACAAACTTAAACTAGAGAAATGACAGAACACACAGCTAAGAAAACGGTAGATCACGACACAGACACAGAGAAACACTGGGCTTAAATACACAGAGGGAGCAATCAGGGAATGGGTAACAGGAGGGAAACACAGCTGGGGCAAATCAGGCCTAACGAGACAAGAGGAAGCAAAACCCGACACATTAACATCAGACATGGACTTTCAAAGTAAAACAGGAAACACATAACACAGACTGAACAAAGACACAGACTCATATGCAGGCACTACAAAGGGAACAGACGTGTGAACAGGGCAGACAAACACTGACTGAACAAGGGGATATAGGAACTTAAGATACACATAGACGCGAACTAGACAAGGGGATGCAGGTGATAGGGGAGACAGAGCAACTAAAGAAGACAGAGACATAAGCCATAAGACAGAACTCAAAGAAACCAAAAACTAGACAGTATAAATAATATCGTAAACTCAAAAACCCTGGGTCAACGACCCAGGCATCCTAACACAAACAATACATTATGTTACAGATTTTAATATTAATTAGTCATTGTCAATTGTTGATTTGTTCTGTTCTCATTGTATGACAAATTATGATGGCTGTTTGGTAGCCGTTTGCATACTATGCCTCTCTCTCTCTCTTCATATGTGTGTGTGTATGTTTCTCTGGTGAAATTCAGTATGGTTCCGACACCAATTTTATGTCAATGGACAATCCTTAATGTGTGTGTGTGTGTGTGTGTGTGTGTGTGTGTGAGAGAGAGAGAGAGAGTGTGGTGGTGGGGGAGGGGAGGGGGCGCCAGAGGGTGTGTTCACCCAGGGCGCCAAACAGGCTAGGGCCGCCACTGATTGCAATGTGTGCCAAATCTGAAGCATGTCTTGCATTTTAGTGTCGTTTAGCTGACTCGTGACTATTGCGGGGGTTTTTTGTTTTTTTTTTTTAATCTGCTTTATGAATTTATGAATTATGCAGATTTTTACAATTATTGAACGCATCTTTGTGTGGTACGGAAACATTGTCCTTGCCCTTCGCTTCTCCGTGCAGTCCACTCCGGGTTTTCCCCCTTCAGTTCAGGCAGGTTGCGCTGAGCGGCGCAGTTTCTACTGTACAAATTCACGAACATCCACGCTCCCACCACCGCCTCGTCTTTAACTCATCCACATCTTCTACAGATCTACCAATCGCCATCGCGGGACTTTGTTTGTTGATCATGTTCCAAAATGTGATTATATGATGATGCCGTAGCCTCCTGTTGTTTCTGTCATTTTTTACGGGTTAACCTGGAGTTACCGGGGAGTTGTTACATGACAGCAGGTCTCACGGGGCGTTTTTAACGCACTGACCTTTGACTGGCAGCGAATGACAAATCAAAGGTCGGTGTCTGTGAGCAGAGCGCAAAGCGCATCACCACCTCGGCACAAGACGGCGCTCCCGGGAGGATGGTAGAAGGCGCTCAGAAAGGTAAAGTCATCCGCTGGATTTTCTATTCGCACTCTTTGATTGAGTTTATGAGAATTACAATTTATCGTCTCGGGCTCTGCCTCAAAGCAGGAAGAGAAGCGGAGAGCATCACGATCCGTGTGTGGATGTTACATAATATCTACCTCCGGAGATTGTGGCCACTTCCCTGACAGTTCATCCCTGCTCGGTGGACAGATTTCGCTTCCAAGGAGAAATGTTTCCTCCCAGTTAGCATAAGAGAAGGATTGATTAGAGTTAAACAAATTAAAATACACTTGTTTCTGTGCAGTTGGCCTATATTTTGCAAGATGCGCTCACGATTAGGATGAATGACATCATTTGGGTTATTTCTGTCAGGGGCAACGATTTTTCCCTCCCCCCTTTGCATATAAGACATCGTGTCCCTTCTGCAAGAAAATCACAGCTATTGTTACTTTGCTCGTAGTGGCATCGACCTGAGGTGACTGGCTCACGTCACGAGGACTGGCACTTTTCTTTTTTAGTAGTATTTAGATTTTTCTATTGGCAGGTGATTTCGACCATAACTGCATTTCAGGAAATCAGTTAAAAGCACATCCTGTATGTCCCGTCCTCAATTCAGTCTCGCAGGACAAATTTCAAGAAACAGAGCACCGATGTTAAATAATGCTGTAGGAGGAAAGGGTGCTATGTATTTTCCATCACATGCACCATATTTATCACCGAGGGCTCGCTCTTGTTGAGAGGAAGGCTCCTCTGTTTTGATCCAATAGCGTACCTTTACATCACCAAACGTCATGCACACCACGTGAGCGGATTACAGGACTTGGCGTGGATTGATGTTTAACCACTGCTTCACCTTTCGCACCAGGATGTTATAGTCACCCCTCAGGATTTAGAGGACTTGTTTAATGCAAACAGGCGTAAATGGTTTCATTATGGCTCAGTATAAATTGTATGCACAAGGGCTTTAAGGCTTTTTATGGTTAAGTGAAGAGAAAGTCAGATAAACAGGCAGCATCATTCTGTAGATTTTCATGACAGTGCTGATGAAAGCTACAGCAATGCACACTCCAGCAGCGACAATATTTACTCAGACATGTAAGAACTGATGCAACAGCGGCTCAGCAGTTGATTCAGGTCTGCTACCTGATTTATCAGCAGAGTCGTGCAGCTGATGCAGCAGATTCCTGGATTCTGCTTTAACTGTTATAGGGATAATGATTAATCTTCAAACTACCTTTGAGGGTAATGGTAAAACCATTATAAACTGTGATACAGCTTCTTTTCACGTTACAGCAGTTGCCATATAGCAGTACAGTGGAAATAGAAATGAATTCCCAGAAGGTCATAATAGCGGCTTCTCCCATGTCATTTAAAATTTAATGGAAAACAATATAAGAGGTGTATGGTGGTGCGGTGGTTAGCACTGTCACGTCACAGCAAAAAGGTTGGCCCATGTATTCAATAGATGAGCTACTGTAGCTCACTTTAGTGTCAGAGTACTCAGTGCATCACAGTTTGTTGCGTAAGGGGCTGCATAGCTGCAGACCAATCAGGGTACCCATGCTGACCCCTGTACGTCACTGTACAATGGACACAGAACTGGACCACAGAGAAATGGAAGAAAGTGGTCTGGTCTTATGAATCATATTTTCTATTACATCATGTAGATGGCTGGGTTTGTGCTTGCTGCTTACCTGGGGAACACCTGGCACCAGGATGCACTATGGGAAGAAGGCCTTCCCACAAAGTAAAAAATATCTCAGGAATGGTTTGAGGAGTTTGAGGTGTTGAGTTGGCCTCCAAATTCCCCAGATCTCAATCCAGTCGAGCATCTTTGGGATGTGCTGGACAAACAAGTTCAATCAATGGAAGCCCCTTGTCACAACTTATTGTGTGAATGGGTGGATGACTGGATATGTAAAGCGCTTTGGGGTCCTTAGGGACTAGTAAAGCGCTATATAAATACAGGCCATTTACCATTTATTGGGCTTAAAGGATCTGTTGCTAACATCTGGGAGCCAGATACCACACCTTCAGCGGTCTAGTGGAGTCAACGGGTCAGGGCTGTTTTGGCAGGAAAGGGGGACCAACATACTATTAGGGAGGTGGTCATAATTTTTTGCCTAATTGTAACCTTGACATTAAAACCAAATTTAGAGTCTGAAAAATGCCTTCAAAATCGTGGGAACGGACATTTAGTCCCCATGTTGGTCCCCACAAATATAGTAGCATGTCATTTGTCTGTCCTCACAAAGGTGTCTAAACATGTACACACACACACACACACACACACACACACACACACACACACACACACACACACACACACACATATAATCAGTTTAAAATTTGAATTTAAGTGAGTTTTTTTTAAAAAAAAAGCCAGAAAACTTTTTTACAGATTATATTATATATTATAAAATACAGATCTGAATACAGAACAGACAAAAAGACAAACACAACGAGATGAATTAAAGCACATTACATGCTACAAATATGTATTTAAGTTCATGTGTAATGACAAAGCAAAGAGCTCATACTGCACCTGCTTGCTGTGTGCTCAACATGCAGGGCATCACTGGCTAAATACTGGAAGGCACGGTTCGGAACTAGACTGGAAGCTCCTTTGCAACAATGCAGGAGCAGCACGTTGCATCCGGTTATGGCCGGGGTATCATTCTTCCCTTTTGGACATTCCGTTCCCGCTGCGCTTTGAGCTCCCGTCTGTTTTCCTAAAAGGGTTTCCCAGGCTCATGTCCTCTTTTCAGAACCATGCATGGTTTTTGTTGCCAGGGGACAAGGCCTAGGAAGGAAGCATGCCATCACTGGTCAGTGCTTTGTCCTACACAGACTTGGGGTCATAACACAAAAATGAAACGGACAAATTTGGAGCTAAGAGACAAATCTGCCTAATTTTAATGGCTATTAAAATCCAAGTTGGTCCAAAAAAAGAAAAAAAGAAAAAAGAAAAGAAAATCTTTATGAGGAAGAGTTTCCTTTTTGTGGCAAAGCATGGCACTATTGTGCCCCTGCTCTTATTCATTCTGACAGAGCCAGGAGTCCCTGTTCATTTTTAGTGCAGGAGTCAAATGAAAACTGTTCTCAGTTACGGTCCCAGACTTTTAATCTGGACCTTATTTACACAAACAAAAGCGGCTCTAAATAAATTCAGGTGTTCAATTGCAACACTGGGAGCATTATCATTTAAATCAATAATTCATCTACACACACACCTCAGACCATTCAAATCTCTGCCTCTACTATGCACATGTCATTGCAAGCACGATTCATCATTTGATTGTGGAAATCCAACAGTTTTGTATCCTTCATCACTTAAAAAATGAACTGATTTACTGGGAGAAAAGAAGCCACTGTTCAAATCATCTGTTGATTATGTGAGTCCATTTTAAGTCCATATTTTGCTGTCTTATTGTAAATTTTAATACCTTTGGGTTCTTTATTAGTTTTGACCAAAACAAGTCACTTAAAGACATGGACTCTGTTATACCGTGACATGCATTTTGAACTATTTTGGGACATTTAATATGATTTAATCCAGCATAAACACTGGAAGTAAGTGCAGTTCTTTACAATTGTCCTAATATTTTGCATTAATGATATAACAAGTGAAAGATTTGGGATATTACTTACCAGATTTAAACGAATGCTTCTAGTCTCAACCAGCCTATTAGAGAGTGTGAGTGCAGCTTTAACGCAGGACGACTGTGAGTGAGTTGGGGTGGATTTCCCTTGTACTCAGTCGGGGACTACAGCAGTAGCACAATCGTCGTAGTAGAATGCGCTGCTGAGAAAAGGAGGACGCAATAGAGGAGAGAGAGAGAGGGAGAGAGAAAGAGAGAGAGAGACCACCCGGTTTTCTATCACAAACAGAGGAGAGCGGCCACCCTCTCATCCCCGGACATGTGGTGCACCCAGCAGCAGCAGCAGAGGAGGAGGCACTAGCAGCAGTAGCAGCTCGGGCAGCAGCGGCGGTGACGGCGTCGCTTTCTACGTCTTCTGGGGTTCTTTTGTGTTTAATTTCCCTTCTTTTGTTTCCTTTGGGTATGAGCTTGCTGGGGGCCTACAAGAAAAAGAGCAGTTACGATGGATATGAATCTTTGCAGCTGGTCGATAGCGGAGGGGATAGCTTCAGCATCGGCAGAGGGAGCAGCGGCGGCACACTTGGAGGCTCCATAGCGGCCACCCTCGGACCGAAGGCGGGCCCGCTGAGAGAGGAGGACTGCAGTACCATGGACAGCTCAGGTAAGAGCCCCTACCGCCTCCGGCTGCTTTACGAATGGCGTTTGGAGCCTTCGTGGACGCGGAAAGGGCTTTAATGAAGGTGTTTTGACTTTACTGAGTGTTACCGCGGCCTGTAATTGTCTTGGTAGCAGTGGACAACATAATGGCTAACATAAGTGAAAGTAGCCTACAGACCCCACCTAAGAGACTGTACTGAGCTGCTACTGTAAAATAGATGTAAACATATATGTCATATATGAATTTGTAAATACGCCTCACTCTTCTTGCATGACCTATCTGTCCCTATCAACTTCAAACAGGCTTCTATAGATTCAGATGTTTACTGTATCCAAAAATGTGTTCTGAATTTTTTAAACACTTATCAAATTTTTTCTATTAAAATTACGGGAAAAGTCTATGCAAAGTAATTTTATTGCTATATTTGGGTGCTATCTGCTACGTAGACCATATTTCATGGTTTATTTACTTTGCACATGGGCTTTAAGACCAAAATTCTACCGCAACTGTAGCGGAAATATCATATGTCAACAGTTAAGAGGATAAATCTTGTTTAGTTTGGGGCGGTAGAAGCACAAATCCTCTCTGTTTAGGTTTTAATCTGGTAGTTGTTGATGGCAGATTATAAGCCCCACATATCGGATCTATAAGAAAAACAAAAACCCCGTGGATGTTAGTACTCCAATCCACCAAAGTGCTGTAATTTAATCCAGCTGTTTGAATTCATTGGTTTTGACAGATTCAGTTTTTTGTTTAAAAATAAGTCCTATAGGGTGGTATAGTTTTGGGATAGTTTCTGTTGCCTGTGCTCCTTCCATACTTACTATTCCTAAAATAGCAGACTCCATGATAAGAGCCAAATACCTGGCTCATGATACAAATATAAATTTTTGTCACATGCCAGACATTTGGCTCTTTCCATGCACTCTGCCACTTTTAATAATAGCAAAGCATTAGCATAACATCCTATGGACCTCTATATAGAGTCATGTGATGAATGTGAATATGAATGCTGATCAGGCTTCCTTCTCTTATAAATGTATACAAGTAATAATTTGAACATGTCAAGTGTGAACAACCAACTCAAACTTAAAAATAATTTCCAGTTTTAAAAAATTGAAATGACGACACAGTTGTCCAAAAATATTAGCACCGCAGTTATTAATACCTATATTACAGAATAACAACAAAAATTAAAACATATGCAAAATAAATAAATAACATAAGGCTGATAGGCGTATCTAGATTGTGAGGCCTGTTTGTAGAATGTGTGTTCACCACACTGCAGTACTCTGTGGAGTCAGCCAGTCTCCAGAGATGAACATTTGTGTGAAACAAAAGAAGCTGGATGAGGAGGGGTAAGGAAAGGGGATTGTGGGTGGGGAATGGGGTGGGTGTGCGGGGGCACTCAGATGTGTCAGATGTCTGCCTGGCCAGTGTGTACAGACAACCTTTTTGATCTGCGTGTGTGTGCATGTGTGTGT
Source organism: Maylandia zebra (assembly GCF_041146795.1). Lineage (NCBI taxonomy): Eukaryota > Metazoa > Chordata > Actinopteri > Cichliformes > Cichlidae > Maylandia > Maylandia zebra. The sequence continues at coordinate 5,662,029 of NC_135183.1, read as the reverse complement.
CTATGTATCCATCTGTTTTTCCCCACAATGCTGGATGCGGAGGGGTAAAGGTTGGCACTCTAGGAGGAGGGAACCACATCCAAACAAGCTATTGATCTTTCTCACAAAGCCAAGGGCCCTCTGTGCTGCTGATTTCCTGTGCTCTCTTCCTCTAACTGGCCAGGCTAACCGCTGCTCTATTACCTGATAGAGCCTGTATCACAGCCTCCTCTGGTGTCTCCATTAGCAGGGTTTGTCACTGTAGTTGGCTCACTAGCCAGCAGACTCCCACATCCATCTGGTCATGGACACAGAGGCACATGGGCGAGCTACCAGACCAACAGGAAAGCAAACAGGCAGATTCTAACAGATCTGCAGGGGGATAATGACTGAAAAAAACAGAGATAGGCAAAATGTGCTGAAGCAAAGGTAAGGGTCACATTGAGGGTGTATGACTACAAGGTAACCACACTCTAATAAATATAGATAAAAACAACTTAGGAAATATATAGAAAATAAAGTAAGCCTGCACAATAAAAAATAAATAAATATAACTTGCTTAATTAAGCACTGGTATCATTTCGATTGTAATATTTCAGCAATACAATAAAACTAAAGGCCCTAATGATCTTGCTGAATACACCAATCTTTACTTTTCTTTCACCACCGCTAAATACTTTCTAAGTTATCGTGTAGCTATCTTAGATTTTTATTGTCTAATTTAATCTAGATTGGGGTTTCTAAACTCTGTGGTCACAGGATGATTAATGGGCCATTGAAATCATGTTAAATACAATTTCTCTTCTTAAATATAGATTTCATTGCCTATTTTAATGTGAGTCCTGTGGAGTTTGGCATTTCACAGTCTGTCTGAAATGATCATATCTCCAGGCCTATGAAACAATTTGTTGTTGTAAGCAGATGCTGCTTCAGTTTAACAGTTTGAGAATCACTGCGTCAGCTTTATAAAACGTCATTTGGTGTAAAGTAGCTGATACAGCTGACACTGTGCAATTAAACTGACAAAAAGGGAACCACTTAGGATAATTAGAATATGGAAAAAATATAGACGTGTGAACAGATAAATGGTAGATCACTGGTCCAAGTTCGCTTTCCAGTTTGGTTTCAGTCTTCAGCAGGGTCCTAGTACTTTCCCCCAAAATAAGCAATTGTTTATCTTTTGAGTGAAGGGTTAAAAAAACCAACCAACATCACCTTGTAGGATCTTACTACAACACTTTCTGCCATTTACTGGGGCTAATTTATACAGAGCATGGCATAACCCCACCACAGTTTTACATCTGTTTAAATAGCTCAGCTGTTTGTATTGTCATTGTATGTTTATCAAACGTGTTACATGTGACGATAAATAGTTTCTGTGGACACTGCAGTGCCCATAGAAACTCTTCCACTCTTCATTATAGCGTTGCTTCAGCTCATTGAGGTTTGTGGGCATTTGTGTATACACAGCTCTGTTAAGCTCGCTGCAGCATTTCAATCGGGTTGAGGTCTGGACTTGGACTGGCCCATCGCAACACCTTGACTCTTTTCTTTTTCAACCATTCGGTTGTAGATTTGCTGATATGTTTGGGATTGTTGCCTTAATGCAAGATCCAGTTTGGACAAGCGTTAGCTAAAGCTAAGGAGGGTGAAAAGAAAAGTGTCTGGACTTCTTGAAGTTTCTTGAAGACGTTTAACATGTCAGCTGAGGAGCTTTTTCAGTTCCAAGAGCAACTGGTGGAGAGTCCCAGATTTTTTAAGCCCTATTGGGAGTGTCCCTAAATGGTTTCCAAATTAATGGGCTGCATCCTCCCGAGGCCGCATTTGTAGACCGATTACGTCACAGCAATGCGACAAAGGCTGTCCAAATTCGTAGACTCCTCCGAATGCAGCTGACAAATGCATCCTCCTTTTCCCCGAATTTGAAGGATGGGTTGGGTGTATCCTTTGTGGCCCACTATATCCCAGAATTCATAGCGCGGCCCAGCCAATTCCAGTTTTCAACAATGGCGGCTGCTTCTAAGTTTAAATATTACTCTTATTACTCTTTCTGGGTCACAAAATAAACTTTTAACATATTTTCAGGCGAGAATGTAGCTGTGTAAACTTCATATATCTGCTTGGTTTATCAAGATATCACATATTTGCAAAAGTGCTCCGACGTTTTCGGCGACGTCTGTTACCCAACAGCTTGATAGCTAGCTGGGAGCTCGAGGGTCACTAGAGCCGGCGAGAACGGCAAACTCCCGGCACATGATGTTCAGATCACCGTGGTCTTTCGCTACTCAGATTAAATGTGATATATAAGTCACTTAGATAAACTAAAAATGTTATTGTTTGGCTTTTTTCAGTGTTTTATTTGTTCGTGAGTAAATCGGTTTGGCTGAGATTAAAGTTTATTGATTTGATTAGATAAAATAAAACTTTATTAATCGCTCGGGTGGGTTCCTCCTTGGTTTTCACACAGCTGAATAAACGTCAAACAGAAAACTGATTAAACAGAAGTGTGAGATGGTCGAGAATTTACGCCAGTGTCATGTTATATTTCAGATAGCAAGGAGCAGACAGCTGAGTTTATTAAACTCCACCGAGACAGCAGTGACGCAAATCTGAAGGCTAGACCGCCGTTTACTTCCGGCCTACCCAATCTTCTGAGGACCCTGCCCACGTAGACTGGACTTTAGTGTCCCTAAGAGGGTTAGCTGAATGTTAGCTGAAGCTAGCATTTGATGCTAGAAGAGTTTGGAATACAGACGACTTAAGGTTTGACTCAGTGCCTGCAAGGTGCTCAGGTTGTGTGGTTTCAAAACAAGCCCAGATTATCACCCCTCCACCTCCATGCTTGACAGTTGGCATGAGGTGTTTGTGCTGATATGCTGTGATTGATTTTCACCAAACGTTGTCTCGTCTGTTTGAAGGACATTGTTCCAGAAGTCTTGTGATTTGCTCAGATGCAACTTTGCCAGCATGTGCTGTGCTGCCACAGTCTTTTTAGAGAGAAGGGATATCCATCCTAACAACCTGCACTTATTCAGTCTTTTTCTAATTGTACTGTTATAAACTAACGTTTAGCATGCTAACTGAGGCCTGTAGTATCCGAGATTTAGCTCTTGTGGTTTTTGCAGTTTTCCTGAGCGTTGCACAGTCCAACCTTGGCACGTGTGTTAACACACACTTGAATGCTCCATTTCAGCAAACTGACCAAAGCTTCTGGTTTACTTTAGGTCCTGTAAAAAGTCTTTCACAAGACTGTATGTAATGATGAAGTTTAAAACACAGATGACACAGATTAGTCGGGTTTGTTTTTAACTATCCCAAGCAGCTTTAAGGATCTGAAGGTTCAGAAGTCGTGACAATCTTTTTTAAAATTATGAATTTCAAAACTTTTGTAAAAGAATCAGTTTGCCTAATTCTCTGTCAGCTTCCTCCTACACTTAGTCAGAGCTGTAATACCAGCGTGTCATGCTTTCAGCAGCATGTAAAGGCTTGCTTGTCATTCAAGGGAGCGGAATACACTTCTGGTTAAGCTGTGTAGTAGATGATTAATCATAGACTCCTTGTCTTATCAGCAGCATCTATAATTAAGCAGATTAGCGTCGGGTTGACACTGCAGTTGTTGAAATTCAGGAAGATACAAGGCCTATGATTATGGTACCCCTGAGGTTAAGTGCAGGGTTTTTGCCTTTCGAGCTTTACTGTTGTCCCTGTGCATCTATCTGTGTCGTTAACACTATGCTGGATATTGAGGGAGTAAGGTTTGAGGCTATAGAAGGAGGGAGACATATGCTGACAGCCAACAGATCCCTCTGGACATGAATAGAACTGCCTTGTCTTTTTTCCTCTCACTTCAGTCACCTCTGTCTTCCCCTCCTGTTTCTATTGGTCAGCTTAGTGAATGTGATACTAGGCAGCTGAGGAGGGGCGATGTAGGCTATCGGACCGGCCTTCTTTAAGTGAAAAAGCTCTTTTGGATGTGACATTTCTTTATGAATGTTTGCTCATTCAGCATCACTGCTGCTTCTCCATCTGTACAGGTATCAAACATGACTGACACATATACTTAGTTCTTGATGTCAGGGTAGAGTGTAGGATCCTGGTTTTCTTAATCCTGTCAAGGTCACTGACTGGCAGATGTGTATGCCAAGGAGCTTAAAATGGGTCAAAACGTACCACTGAAATCACAGCCTTGCCTAAAAAAAGGAAAGAGGACTGTTTTAGCTTTTATTGTTCAGTGTAGACACGCCCAATGATGCAACTATATTTCTGAGATAGGTGACTGGATCTATCTATCTATCTATCTATCTATCTATCTATCTATCTATCTATCTATCTATCTATCTATCTATCTATCTATCTATCTATCTATCTATCTATCTATCTATCTATCTATCTATCTATCTATCTATCTATCTATCTATCTATCTATAAGACATGTTTATGCAGTTACATTGTATAAAAACTCGACTTAACACTGGTAATCTTTGCTGTTTGCAAAGTTCAATTCAATTTTTTTAGCATGGGGGAATTTTGGTGTGTCACAGGCTGCAAGAGTTTTATTTCTCAGTAAAAATAAATCCCTGTCATGCACATCATGCCTCAGCAGTCAGAGACCAAAAGTCTAATTTTGGAACTTAGTGAAGAATCGCTGCAAATACATCATGCATGTGGCGAAGGAGTCTCTGTCGAAGGAGTTTGAAGCAGCTGCTGTATGTGGTTGTATATCAAACTTTGCACGCAGCTTTTCTCCTAGACGTTGTTTGTAATGTCTTTGCGTCTTTCCAAGCTCCTAAAATAAGGATGGAGTTGATGCTTTCAAGCTTCTGATCCAATTGCAAAGAAAACATTTAGCAAAATGTCAAGTTTTGACATTTTGATAACATAGCAAAAGTATGTGGGTAGATGTTTCAGATAAAAGTGAAATTTTTTGTTTGGCTTCTGATTTTGACAACCTCTGAGCTTGGCCTGACAGTCTGACATGCTGGTTGGCTGACATGAAAGGCACGGCAGCCAACCAGCATGAAAACAAATATGTCCTTGCATAGCCCATTAGCTATTTCTATGAGCTATTCCTGTCATATTCCATTTTCAGAGTTAGAAACATCCCACAAACTACTAACTAGTGGTACAGTAGTTTCTCGTTATAATGAACCATCTGTGTAACCTCAATAACCCTTTTCCCCAGTACTGTCCAGATGAAAGTCATCGATAAACCCATAACATCTTTAAGAGTGTGAATCTGACATTTCCAACTATTTAAACCAAAGAAAAACTTTGTACAGACTCAGTCTGTTTTTGCATAAGTGCACAGTGTTCCTTCTCCTGCATCACTGGGACTTTTCTTTTTGAAATAGAAGAAGAAGTTGCCTGTTAAAAATATTTTGCAATACTTCCATTAGTTTATCCAGGCCAGTGCAACACATAAACTAAGCTTTCTTTGTTTTTAATCATGGGGAAAAACCCACTTGCACATACGTGAAGATGAATTATAGATGAGGAAAACCAAAAAACAACCCTACTCTGGGCCCGATCTAAAATTTGATGCTCAGCTAGCTTAATGATCCCCACTGACCGGTTTGGTTGGGAGAAGCTCTTTTCACTCCTCACAGATCATAAACTCAAGCACTGACTGAATGCTTCTCTGTCGGCAAGTGCACATTTCTGCAGACAAGACAGGTTGTGCATGAAGCATGATGCTAGGACGAGACTTTGCCTAAAATCCGGTTGTGGGTGTTTGTCTGCGGCATCATGTTTAATGTCGGTAGATTAGTCAGCACTGCCAGATGATATAAAGTAATGACATGGTGGTTTCTATGCACAGTAGGTGAAGAGGGGAGACAGAGGAGGGAGGGTCTGAGTGACTCAGATTAAACACATGGGCCTCATCCAAAGTTAAGAATATATGCAAACACACACAGATGCGCATGAGCTGGTGTGCATTTTAATGTGTGTTTTGTCTCTTATGTCCTTCTCCATCATTCCTTCACACCTACACACATGTTTACTGAGTGTGTAGAGCAGTGACTCATGTTCATCACCAAATGAAAAACCTCTGAATTAGGGCTCGAAGGACTGTGTGTAAATCCATCATTTGCGCAAAAACGTATGATGGGACGTTTCAGCAGAAGGTTGCCCTCCTCTCACGTGTAATTTTGGACGCTTTCCCTGCGCCACAAAGGTGGGATCAGCTGCAATGACTGCCCTAAAGCAAAATGAAGTAGGAATTTGTAGGACATTAGTGACATCAGAGCTTGAAAAGCTTCTTGCTCCTTTGTTCTCAGATATGGATGCAGGCTATGGCGGAGGACTGCTGGATATGGTCAAGGGAGGAGCTGGCAAGTTCTTCAGCAACTTTAAGGACAACCTGAAAGACACGCTGAAGGACACCTCCACCAAAGTCATGCATCAAGTTGCTACGTAAGTGACCACTGCATTCATATGGTTTCATATTACAGGAATGAATACAGTTTTGCTCAAATGTTATACTAATAAGCAAAGATTATTTTTCGAGAGACTTGTGCAACAAAAGCAATGGAGACTTGGTCGGCTACTGCAACTGTATAGAAGTGATGATTAAAAATAAAAAAAACTCTTACGGTAGTTGATAAAAATGTGGCTGATCTTATGTTCAAGGTTGTCGTGTTGTTTATGTCCAGACAGTGATTTTTAGCCTCACATTAACGTCTATTTCAAACTGACCTGAATATTGTCAAAGATCATCACTGTTGATGCTTTCCAGCAGTTTTCAGGTGAAGAGTTTGAGGTTTTCAATCCTGAAGGGAGCACATCCAGTGAGGAACAAAACCAGGATCGTACTTCACTGGGTCAGATGGTCAATACAGAGCTCTGCTGGAACATGGATGGACCTGAGGGCGAGTGTCTGGTGCTACCAGCATGTCTCATTCATCCGAGCATTTTTTGGCCAAACTAACCCAGACCTTGCCCAATACCTGGATCACTCACAGGAGTGATCAGCTCTCTGCAACTTTGTTCACATCCCAAAAACGAAAACAAGTTAAAGCATCGCAGAAACAAAGTCTGACCAAGAGACAAAAAGAAAAGAAAAAAAGAACAAAAACAGCCCAGAAGTGCTCAAAATGATGACCTTGAATATAAGCTCAGTCAGTGCTTCTGATTTTTACAGATACGATTTTTAGTCATTGTGATCACATCTAGTTTATCTTGAGTTTATTACCATGTGACACTGAATTAAATACACTGTGCAGTCAAACACAAGGGCCAGGGGTCAGAATTGGCCCGCCAGAGACTCCAATCAGGTCCACTGGATGGCTTTGGAAAATGTGAAGGAGGGCATAGATTTTGGACTTTTAACTTTATTTTCCTAAATTTTACAGTTTTTCTACTAACCAGGGACCCTATTGTCATTCAAACCACACCAAAGTAATAAATAATAATCTATAATTTTTCTATAATTTTAGAAATGCTAACAGATGTCTCACATTAATTGCTGCAGCATTTCTTATATTAAATGAAATTAAATGTGTAATTCACTTCTTTACCCTGATAAAAAAGGAACCATCACTGGTTCGGCCCTCTTCAGATCAAAGTAGCCAATGTATTTGGCAAACAATTTAAAACATGTTTGACATCCCCGCTGTAGATATTTTTCTAGTGTTGTACAGCTAAAGATGAATACTGCACACAAGTCCAGCTTAAATCTGTGCTTCAGTAGTGAGCGAACTGGTTAACCGAATGCTGTTTCAGATGTTGATCACAAGCGTCTCCAACTAGCTTTAGAAGTGAAGCAGCAGAGCGGTTGGGATGGAGGGAGGAAAGAGTGAGGTTTCAGAGTCTGGCACGGCTCGGTCGTCCCAATGTGTTTGTGCACAGGCATCTGCACAGGGCGGCACAAAGAGGCCTCTGTATTATCAAACACACACACACACACACACACACACACACACACACACACACACACACACACACACACACACACACACACCCTACGTTGCTCCCCTCACTATTGACTCAGCAAGTCTGATTGTGAAATTTCCTCTCCAGGGTCTCTCCCTTTCTGTCGCTCACATCTTGGCAAACTCCCACTCTCCTGTCCTCTCGTTCCCCTTGTGTTTTTCGGTTGATCGACTGCCCGCTTGGCTCCACCTTTCTTCCTTTCCTCTCTGCCTCCCTCTTTGGTGTCTATTGCCCCACTTCTGGCTGCATTATTCATGGCGGTTCATTGTGCCAAATGGCCAGAGCACTGCTGATACAGAAGGATTCATTTCATTAGGAACCTGTGTGATGCGATGTGAAGTGTGTTTGTGGGGACTGTATATGCATGTGTGATAAGGGATAATGGAGGGAGGAGAAGTAGGCTAGCTCATACCTTTTGCTTTCTTAAACAGTATGCATTCAGACCACTTCCAAACAATTCTGTTTCGATTAATATATCATTATTCCAGCAAAACATTCCATATTTTCTTGTTATGTAGTCTTTTGGTTAAGTTGTTGCTTAACAGAAGATGAGTAAATAGATTTTAAGCAAATTTTGGACTTTATCTCAAATGTGACTGCCAATATTCAACCGTGTCTGCTGACATGGACAAAGTGTTAAGGCAGGTTTAAATGAGATACAAGAATGTCAACCAAGGGAAAAAAAATTCCCTTGAGCTTCCTCGGTATAACGTGACACCTCTGCTGTTAAACGGGCCTTCTTTGAATGCCCCGACAGGTCTTGATCCGTTCCTCTCTGCTTCTGTTCTCATGCGTAGTCAAGGGAAAGAGCTGCTTCTGAATTATTAAAACCAACCTGTGTTTCTTTACGTAGCTGAAGAAGAAAAATTTGCAGGGCAGGCGACTTGAAGCAACAATGTGTTTGTGTCTGTGAGAAGCGCAATGAATATGGAGCCTTGATGGCTGTGCTGGTTTTGTGAATAACACGGTGTGCTTGGTCTGCACCCAGGCTGTAACCCCCACTCCACCGACCTCCCTATCAGACACACATTAATTTGCCTTTTCCCCTCAAGTTTTCAAGCTTTGATCTGCATCTAAAATTCCAGTTTTCCCAATTTCATTATCCATGTCATTTTTCAGACACCTAAACATACAGAACACAAACTTACAGCACATCTTATCTACAAAATAAGAAACTCTGGTGAATTAAAAAAAAAATCCCACTGTGATTTTGAAGAGTGAATGAAGATAAATCAGGCCCCGAGGATAGATGATTGCAGTGCAAACACTATGTAGCCACTTAAATTGGTTTAAGCAGACATGCTATAAAAATCCTGCTTAAACAAAATGAAGACAAGTGAATTTTAGAGAAGACCATAGGGGAAATGTAGAGAGCCCGACTCTAATATCCATCGGGATCTAACCCACTTACATTGATTTGGTTGAGACTATGTTTGTGTAGTCTTGAGAGGTTCTAATAGAGCACCTCACTTCTCATGTATTCAGCCTAAAATGTCTTATAAGCTCAGGGTGTTTACTTTCTCGGAGGAAAGCATGAACATGAAGTGCTGTACTGCTCAGAATGGGTTTAATAACATACCGGTACATCTATACACCAACCCAAGCAAGTTTACCTTTTGGGGTTTTTTTTACTGTTTTTTTTTTTTTTATCACAAAATGTGAGTTATTGCATCAGAGTTAATACCAATATCAAGTTGAATAAAGTAGTACAGCAATAAGAAAGTCACATAAAAATTAATAACTGCTAAAAATTGTTGTTTTGTCTCTCAGGTCAGATAGAAGAAAGAAAAGATCAGTGGTGACCATTAGTGATCATGTAATCCATAGAAAGATGCCAATGATGGGGGACCTGTTACAAGCCCACTACAGTAACAAAGTTTGGATGCTGTGTAAACTGTAAATATAAACAGAATGCAATCATTTGGAAATGTCATAGACCAATAGAATGTAGAAAACATAGATAAAATGTTTTGGAATGAGAAAATGTACCACTTTAAAGAAACTATTAGCTCATTTTGAATTTGACGGCAGTAACTCGTCTAAAGAAAGTTGAGACAGAACTGCGTTTACCGTTGTGTCTTCTCTTTTGTGTTCTTGGTGAAAGGTCTGGACATCAGGCAGGCCACTTTAGCACCTGGAGTCTTCTACTATGAAACTGTGCGTTGTAATCCGGTAGATGCAGTATGTGGTTTAGCATCGTATTGCTGAAAAAGACGTTGTCTGAATGGGAGAGTATGTTGCTCTAAAGCCTGTATATACCTTTCAGCATTGAAGGTGACTGTTCAAGCAGTCGTTTCCATAGGCACTAGTGCACCAACATCCCAACAGAGATGTGGACTTTTGAACTGAGAGCTGATAGCAAGCCAGATAGTCTCTCTCCTTTTTAGTCTGAAAGATGTATCAACAATGTGTTTCATATTCACTAAACAGTTTTCCACTTCCATTTCAAACAACCTCTGACCCAGAGAAAAATCATCGGCCTGAAGAACTGATTTTCAGCCTTGTCATTTAAAGAGATTTGTCGGGGATTCTCTGAATCTTTTTGATTCGGATGTTCAGCTACTGTGTTCTGAAAAAGATCAGATAAAGTACTTTTACATCAAGGAACAATATTCTGATATGTTTCTGAAAATGTTTTACAATTAGAGACATTTTTTGCAGATTGGTAAACATCTGTCTATCTTTACTTCTCAGAAACTCTGCCTTGGTAATATGATCCTTATTACCAGCCTGTTACCAAATAACCTAATTAGTTGCAAAATGTTTCTCCAACTGTTTCTTATTAGTACCCCTTACCATTCCAGCCTTCTGTCCCCCTGTCCCAATGTTTTAGAGATCTGTTGCTGCCATCAGTACAATAGTAAAAAGTGTTTTAGTTCTCTTTCGCCTCACTTTTGTAGACATCTTTCTTCTAATTGGCTGATACTCACAAACAGGAGGTTTGAACAGTAGGTGGGTGGGGCTTCTGTGCTTACAGCCAGTACCATGTGCCTTAAGGCAGCGGTCCTCAACTCTCACGGTCCGTGAGAGTTGAGGCTTGGGTGCTACAACTCTCACAATAAATCTTCTTTTTTTTTGGTTCCGGAACTGATTTTATTTGTTGTATTTGTCCATGATACCTTAAAGGTTGTGAAAATATTGTCGGACATGGCGCAAAAAAGGTTGGGGATCGTTGCCTTAAGGGGCAATGTCCATAGCTGAAGCAAAATGTCTGAGCTTTAGCCAAACCTGAAGCTCAGAATGTAAAGTCCAAAACCAGTGGGTGACGTCACCAAGGCTACCTCCATGTTTAACACTGTCTATGTCTGAAACCAAGCAGTCTGAAATGTGGCTCACAGGGCTTATTTGGACACTAAATAAATGACCTCTTTATTTGAAACTCTGACTATGTTTAATTGGAACATCCCCCATTGTAACAGTATACATATGAGAGAAAACTAAGATGTGGAATGATATATTAATGGTATGAAATACTAACATCCGTACAGGGATGATAAGTTAATGAATAAGCATTATGTTATCTTAATGAGCTAGCATGATTAGTATCTTGGTAAACCACAATTTTAGAAGTGAGTCCTTCAAATTATTAGTCACACAGTTGCTAGACTGACTACCTTTAGATAAATTGCCCACTTGGTGGGGAAAAAAAGGGATTCAGTGGCAGATTAAACAAAGTCTGAGTCCAAAATCAAACCTTCTGACTATTTATGTGCAATTTACATCAAAATGTATCTAATCATTTTCCAGCAAGAGGAAATTGCACCAGTCTCGTCATTATCTTTTAACTTCCTGTCTGTTAGACATGGGCTTGTTTTTGATTGTGCGCTCTGATATCGACTGCATATCAACAGCTTTTATCAAATGTCTTTGTGTAACACAAAGGACTGACAAGACATTTTTTATAGCAGTCTGAAAAAACATCTGCTGGCATTTAGCATCTCCACAGTAATTAGATCAACGCTCCACCACAGCTGGGATCAGCTGGTCGTTACCGTTTTTAAATTGGTCTTGTCAGGTGTTGATAGTGGTGTTATTGTTATTAGCTAGTTGGGGGGTGTTCAGATTGCACATTAATACAATATTTTTTATTTTTCATACTGGAGATGCGTTTCTCTATTACACACAGTTTAGTTGGCTCATAATTGTGTACCTGTTTCCATGGTAATAGATGTATTATTCAGCATAGAAATAGGAAAAACCACACATATGTACACACAGAAGTGTTAATATCCAGCAGAAATGTCACCTTTCTGATCTCCCAGACCCGATTTACTAATAAAAGTGTAATGTAAAGATAAAACTGACCTTTTTTTCCACATTAAATTGGTCAAACGTTGACTCTGCTTTTCTACTCTGGGAACAACAAACACTCTGAGATCAAAATAGAAGCTTCAATTGTGGTCCAATTACCTCATTATAGAGGACTTACATGCAATGCCCTCACTGTTGGATTTAATTAAGGTTGTTTGTCTGTTATATTGTAGTATATTAGCAGTTACATTTTTTTTTTTAAGGCTAAACTACACAAACGGCCTAAATCAAAGGACACATTCACGTGATATGGTACGCTTGGTTTGTTTACAGAAAAACCCATGACTCATTTAGCAGTCTAGCTGAGAAGGACTGCATTACATAACCAGGTCTAGGACTGCAGCAGGCCCATATGGCACTCCTCCATGATCACACGGAATGACGGTCCCAGCTAGGCCTAGCTTGCAGGATTTACACAGTAGGCAACAAGCCAACTCAATTTGATTCGCATTAGCCTACAAACCTGTCTTGAAAGATAAATGCAACTACAGTGAGCTGAGCCTTCCTCTGCTGCTGTCAGTTGTGAGATTTTCTTTTTGTGAGTCATTTGTCCAAAAACAAATTTTCGTCTCTCACTCTAACCCCACCCTGAGCCTTTTTGGCAGTGTTTCATTAGTACGTGTTTCCACCACTGCTGTGCTGGAGCACTAGTGGACTGCTTGTATGTGAGTGCACCACAGCTGCCCCCACAGTCGAAAAAAAAAAAAAAAGGTCCATATGGCAGAGCTACATTTGGCAATGAAAGGCAGTGCTGCTCAATTTAAGAATTCACATATGGTATTTCTTTGATCCCAGGCAGTTCAGCCTAGAGTGGTGAGCCCGAACAAGATAACAGCTCTAAAGCCTGTTGAAGTTAATCACTTGGATATGCCTGTAATGCAGTTCAACCTGTGAATGACAGAAAGGTGGATCAACCTTTTTGGATGCTGGATATTCTTATACTAACTTTTTATATATGCATCATTTTGTCTTGGTAGCTAAATGCACAGAAACAGTCATTATGAATCTCTAACATTTCATATCTAAATCACAGAAATACAAAAGCAAGGTGATTTTGTAAAGCCTACTACAACTTATATTTTAAACATTTATTGAGATGCTTGTGGACAGTGGATATTGGTTTTACATATATGATGTAATAAAACATGTTTTCAAAGATTTCTTTTTTCCTTACAGTTATACCAAAGGAGAGCTGGACATTGCCTACATAACATCACGGATCATAGGTAAATGTATTTCTAGCGAATGGGCATTGTATATACGCATGTGTGTAGATAGATGAACTTTAACAATGTTACTTGGACTGTTTTCCAGTTTTTTGATTGGGCAGCAATGTGCCCTTTAAAAGGCAAAGTCAGTCAGACATTTGTCACTCGAGGGCTTTATATCCCATGGTAGTCATGCTGGACTGCAGAGCTACTCAGCTCACCTTTTTGCAATCCTGTACTCCACAGTGGGTAAAAAGACAGTTATGTAGAAATGAAAAGTTTTCACAGAACCCTTCTGTAGTCCTGTGAAAAACTAAGCACACTCTTACTGCTTCCATAGGAATTAAGACAGTAAGTAGCAGCCATGTACTTAATTAACTGAACATCAGCAAGTGTGAGCACCTCCGTAAAAGTGGAATTTGTGATCAGTTTGATGGTCTGGTGTGCTTTAAGACAATACCACAGTCTTCCCAGGAGCGGGGGTCATGGAAAATTCACTCCAGGTCAGACTGTACAATTCTCAGAGTTATGTTTTGGATTCTACAGGTCTCGGTTAGCATGTTAAAGACTGACACTCACTGAAAAAAACTCTTTGAATGAACATAAAAAAAAAAAATCGATTAAATTGCTTTATTTTAGTGTTATTCAATTCTGTTATTCCAATGTGTAACATACTAGAGTTGGACCAACTTAATTAATTAATGATAAATCAACTTATTTACTGGAGTTAAGTCCATCATAATTTCATTGAATTGATCCAATCCATGCAAATTATGTTAGCCCAACAAAAGTACTTAATGCTAATAGAAAGATATTTATTTACGTGGAAATCCTTTTCATGATTATTTTAAATTCGAGGAGTCAAGAAAAAGTAGGAAAGGTATGATTACAAGGTTTGATACAGAATTTTCTTTACGTTTTTGTGCTTGACAGGTAAAACCACAATAAATAGCAATGGCATACACAAGGTGTGCGCTTTTCTTCTAACCCCAGTGATTTTCTGGTGGACTGAAATCTTGCATGATCTCATGATATCGCAAATCCAGGCAACTAACCACTCTTACTTGATCGCATCATGTCATCTCAAGAAGAATTTCATGCAGGTTGTACAGGATTTAATTACATCAACCATAGAAACCTTAAAGAATAGTGGTGAATTAGGTAAAAGTATTCTAGAGTCACGTGTGAGGCCATCTCTGACATTTAATGCTTGGTTGAAATTGGGTCATACAACAGAAACAGCAATGTTCCTACGTACACAAGCAAATCCACAAAATTATGGCTGAAATGTTATTGCTGCTAAAGGAGGTTCTACAAGCTGCTGAATTATAGGCTGTGCTTAGTTTTGAACGAGACTGTTTAGAGTTCTGTTAAAATGTTCTCTGTCATGACTGAGTTTGTCTTAATTGCACTGTACATGTGAACATGGCAGCACAGTGGCACGGTGGTTAGCACTGTTGCCGCACAGCAAGAAGGTCCTGAGTTCAATTCCAACATCAGGCCGGGGTCTTTCTGTGCGGAGTTTGCATGTTCTCCCCGTGTTTGCGTGGGTTCCCCTCCGGGTACTCCGGCTTCCTCCCACCGTCCAAAGACATGCAGCTTGTGGGGAAAATTGGATAATCCAAATTGTCACTAGGTGTGAATGAATGTGAGTGCGAATGGTTTTCTGTCCCTGTGTGTTGGCCCTGTGACAGACTGGCGACCTGTCCAGGGTGTACCCTGCCTCTTGCCCTATGACAGCTGGGATAGGCTCCAGCACCCCCCGCGACCCTGAAAAGGATAAGCGAATGGATGTGAACATGTCAAACTTTTTTTCAGTGATGACCTATCCAGCTGAGTCGGTGCAGATTGGCTACCAGAACCATGTCGAAGACATCCGCTCTTTTCTTGACAGCCGGCATGCGGACCACTACACTGTTTTCAACCTATCACAGCGTAACTACCGTGGGGCCAAATTCTCCAACAGGGTGAGTGTGACTGTAGCCCATGGATCTCGATGAAGCTGTTACTCATGTAGTGGTTGCTCCACCTTTTTCGCACTCTTCATTTTATAAATATAGAAGGGAAATAGGAGGGCTTAATTACAGTTTTAGGCGTGATTGTTCCTTGATAGTCTCAAACCACCCAGAGAAAAGTTTCATTTTGCTTTTTTTATCAGGTCTGTAATAGCTAAGGATTCCGATTTCATTACCGGATCACTAATTGTATGGATTATTCATTTGATTCCTTATTGAATCTCTTATAGGTTCTCATTGGGTTCTCAATGGCTCTGCTTTGAGAGTTACCACCATCACTAAGCAGAATATCAACCGCATTACATTCAGGCAAATTAATTGCATGCTGTGTGGTGAAATGTTTGTGCACATTGCAGGTATTTTCTCTCTTTGTTGTAATCAGTGTTAATTTTGTGGTAACACAATATTACGTAGAATATTTTGCATAAAGGTAATGCAGTACGTTACTTAAATATTTCAAGGTTTTCAGTAAAATGACCTAAAATGCATTGTCTCATGAGTCTACTTTAGAATCATGAACAGGTAGAAATGAAGACTGCAGCATGACAGGCCATCAGTTTGTTACCTGTGGAAGTTCAGGGTCTGGCTACTAGGCTGGGGTCAGCAGTTGCTCACTTTTAACATCAGCCTGGATTCTTAGCTGCCTTAGTGTTAACATGCTTTCTGTGCAGGTACTTAAAAAGAGCTGAAGTTGTTTTAGCACCATAATTCAGATGTTTCTGTCCTGAATGCAGTTTGCCATTACCATCGAGCTCTCGTCCTATGTGATAAAAATAAAATGAATGTCCATATCAACGCTTTAGACTGCACCGCAGTTTTTCTCCTCCAGCGCAAAAACTGATATCAGCACAAGTGCAAGAGGAACCGATAAGCACAATCAATAAGCATAAGTAGATAAACAATTTCATTGAACTACTGTGAACCAACTCTCTGCAACAGCCGGTACTTGAGTCCTATTCCTAGTCATTAGCTTAATGCTAAAAAAGTACATTTTTTCTTTCTTTTTTTAAACTTGAGAATAATTTTTTGAGTTTCATAAAATTGTTGTTCAAACAGTATATGAAGTATCCAGTGTCATCAGCTGGTTTGTGTATAACCCGTCAATTTGGCAGTCACCATTTGGTTTTTTAGAAGCCAGAACTGACTACATTTCGACAAGAAGGTGGAAAGTTTTTTTACAAGCTAGATCGCTAACAAAACCAGAGCATGGCTGCATCACACATGACATCAGTACTTGCTAATTTGTGCTAACACATAAATAAATGGTAGAATTTTACTCTTACCAAAAAAACAAAACAGGATAGTTTTTTTAAATATACAATTAACCCTGCAGCAAGTTGAATAATTACTCAAAAAAAAAAATCTCACAAAATACAACAAAACTTCAAACACCTTTGAGAAATACAGTGTAATGATGCAAATTAACTGATGCAAGGCCTAATAAGCAGCTAGCAGCGATCAACCTCATCTGGCTGTTCCTGAAACTGCAGTTTTTGGTATTTCAGCACTCATTTCATTATTCAGAATTTAATTTGTGTTACGGCTAAATTACCACATTTGGAACACACAGTTTATTGTATCTTATTTTGCTTTTATGGTTATGCTTATCTTTCAGCATCGGGACATTTCCGCAGCTAGGTTTCCTATTACTGCATAGAAGGCACATGTGGGAGCTAAGGAGTCAGGCTTGTTAGGAGTCATGCTTTGTTGAAGCTGGCCCCCTGTCTGCATTGTGAAGTCACTGTATCTTTAGCAGATGACTCATCATGGCAACTGGTCTGTTGTGTTGCTCTGCTGCTGCAGTGCTGTTACTAACTTCCACCACTCCCCTTTCCTCTCCTCTGTTCCTTTTTTCCCCAACCCTTTCCTGCCCTTTTATCTCTCTGATCTGCCTCCTTTTTTCTTTTTGCTGGAATCCCTTTCCTTCTCCCTCCTTTTATTCCTGGCATCTACTTCAATACAGGTTTCAGAGTGTAATTGGCCTTCACGCCAAGCACCCAGCCTCCACAACCTGTTCGCTGTGTGCAAAAACATGTACAACTGGCTGAAACAGAATCCCAAGAACGTCTGTGTAATCACATGCTCGGTAAGGAGATGCACATACATTAGCCCTATATTAAATTCTTCATCCTCCTTTGTATAGTTGAATTTATTAAGGATTCATTTGAAATTATTACTAATCATTCTCCCATGAAAAACAAGTACATAGTGAGGTACTTTTGATTGTTATGTAAAGGGACTTGTTTTTGTTGGTCCCACAACACATCCGTTAATTTTTGAGCTGTTTGATGTCCTGTGACCCACTTTTGAATCAAAGCAGAGAGTCTGAAATAGACCGAAGCATATTTAGTGTCAGAATCTTTTTGTTGCCCTTCCAAAACATTTTGCTCAACAATGATATTGGCATCATTGATTACATGTCAACTTTGCTTTCACATCAAATGAAGTGCTTCCAAGACACGGATCTCTAAAGTCTGAAATTGTTAAATGCTACAACAACTGCTCAACAGATTTCCAAACATGACTCACCTTCTTTTTCCACATCTACATAAATTGTTGGGTCTGTGTTTCCACAAGCCCCGCTGGTTTAGAGACTTATTCATCATGAAGAAAACAAGACAGTCAGCGATCGATCGATTTACTTGCAAGGAAGACGTCGTTGGTATCTACCACAAAATGACCCCAACGACGGCCTCCGCTTGCTGCCTTTTATTGGGACAACAGTTCACACAATACACATCACAGCAAAAGCACCGCCCACGTAAACCCCCCCAAATGGTTCTAAGGCAAGGCACTGTATGTATATATGTGTGTGTGTGTGTGTGTAAACATCTGTATGCATGTGAGAATGTGTGTGTGTGACCTCCTGCTGACCAAAAGGGTCATAAAAGCAGGAAGCAACACCACAAGAAACAGCTCTTCCAGATAGGATGTATCTGCAATAAAACACTACATCACCCCAGAACCTCGAGAGGCTGGGGAGGGGGATAAAAGAATTCCTTTCATCACAGAGTTAAAACAATGTAGAGATGGTAAGCATAAAAATGACAACATTTAACAATTCACTTTAACATAAATCAAAACAGTTTTGCAAAAGGGATCATTCTTCCAGATAAAGGCTATGTTACCACCCAGATCAGAAATCTTCTCTTCCTCTTCAACGGCTGTTGCCAATCCTTGACGCTGGAGTAACAGTTTTTTTTCTCCAAATACATTCCCGCTCGGAGCTCTTCAGACTGCTCTGGTGGTCTCTATTAATCAGCCGTGTGAGCTTCCTCACTGTTGTTACTTAGCAGGTGGTACTGAAAAGAAAATGAAAAGCAAAGAAGAAGAATATTTCATTTTTGCATTTTGGTCTGTGATGTTCAGTAAAAATGATAGAAGTCATCTTATTATGCTTATTGCAGAATGGTGTATTCTTTGGTGTCCTATTTAGGCTTATTGGATGAAAGGCACTTTTAGTGCGTGGATCATCACACTTTAGCAATATCAGCCACTTGCATTAGACACATTTGGGAATTCAACCATATCTGACTTTTTCAATAGAAACTGAGTTTCTGTTTATTGGAATTCAGTGACATGACTACTATAGACTGGCATGTGCTGGGGCATGTTATTACCAAGTCATTGTGGGTTTGGCTTTGCCTTGGCAAACTGCTCCTTCTTGCATAATCTTCACGAAACCCTTCCTTTTTAAAAAAAGCTGTGTTTTCACCTCAGTTAACAACAGTGTTACAGTATCCATGTAACCTGAAATGAACTCAGAGTCAGTTCATATATATGAATAGACTCATAGAAAAATAATACGTGTGTTTATTCAAAAGAAAAAATCCCCAGTGGCTCAAATTGCAGTTATGATAAGATGTACATGTAATTTTATCTTTGTTTTGGGTTTTCAGGATGGTCGCGCTCCTTCAGGTGTTTTGGTCTGTGCCATGTTCTGCTTCTGCCACCTCTTCAATAATCCAGTTCCTGCCATGCAGCTGCTCAGCGCCAAAAGACCAGGTTCTGGCCTCTGGCCTTCACACCGCAGGTTTGCATCAGTGAACATGGGGATGTGAATGTGACAGAAAGAGAAGTGGGAGCCTTGTGCTCGGTTGTCGTCCTTTGGTTCTGCTGATGTTACATTCTTCAATGTCTAATAAATCTGCAGTCTATTTTTCATAGATAATGAACATTTACCACTTCTAATAAAGAATCACATATTAAATGAGGTCAAAACACATTCACACTTAAGAAGAAGAGCACAGTTTCAGATCATATGCTGTTACAGGCATAACATGTTGAAATTTACATACAGCCATCACTGAAGCCAACAGTGATTAGTTGTCTCAGCATAAACATAAACTCTTGATTGCTGGGCAAGAAGAACCACGAGTCCGCCTGCCATACTTGTAGAAGCTAACAGTCGATGGTTGTGCAAGCGTCTCCTCACAAGTGACAATTAATGCATCATTCAGAGTGCTGAAAATTGAAAACTGCTGTTTTTGTTTTCTCTGCCTGCAGGTACATAGGCTATGTATGTAGCATGGTATCAGAGAAGCCTAGCCTACCCCACTCCAAGCCCTTGGTGATCAAGGCCCTCACTATGAGTCCCATCCCCTGTTTCAACAAGCAGCGTAGTGGCTGTCGACCTTTCTGTGACGTTCTCATTGGAGAGACGAAGATCTTCACCACTGCACAGGAGTATGAAAGGATGAGGTAAGTAACATTAGCGAGATTAATAAAAAATTTGACAGCATTGAACCGCAGAGAGCACGGTAGCGTTGCAGTTCTGTATTGGAATAGAATAACTACAAATGTCTCAGAGATTTTATGCTGAGTATGATATGAATGAAAGTAATCAAAGTGTCATTATATCCCCTTCCTTTTTCTCACTCTGTAACACTTTCCCTCAATTACACTTTGCTGCACCTTCTCTGCACGCCTAGAGAGCACAGGGTCCAGGACGGCAAGGTAGTTTTCCCTCTGGGTGTAAGCGTACAAGGAGATGTTGTGGTTTCAGTCTACCACATGAGGTCAACCATTGGAGGACGACTGCAGGCCAAGGTACGCTTCTGCTTAGTCTGCTTTATAAGATAAAATGTCGATAAAATCAACATCTCAATCTAACTAGCAAGCAGCAAACTCCAACTAAGTCACAGTGACAGTATTGGAACGATTGCGGTGATAAGATCATGCTAAAGTATAAGCCATTGTAGAGTTTCAGGTAGCTTCAACAGCTTGTTGTGTCTCATTGTTACATTGTTTAAGACAAGAAGAAGCTGGATGAAGGTTTTTGACTTAATGATTTACTTCATTTATAGAAATATGCAGATTTACTCACTCATCACTGCTGCAAGAAGCATTTATGCACTATTTATGCTATTTTTGGTTTAGTTTGGTCCAGGTGTTTCATCTGGGTATTATTGTCTTTCAGTAATCTTATGACAGATTATTGACACATAGGTGTACATCACCATGCGTTGCATTATAATAATATGTGCATATGTAGCTTAATGACTTCATTATTTTGCTATATAGCACATTAGTACTAAAACCTAGATCAATAGTACAAAATAATTAAAAATCCATTCAGCTAAAATGGTTAAAGTGGGCTTGTCTTTTTTTTCTTGAACATTTTTCCTTTTATTTTGTTTCTTTTACTGGATTTTCTTATTTCACCTGCTTCTATTTTATTACATGACAAAGATTTATCACATGCAAAACTTGAACATAACACCTAAAAACATTTCAGAACAACAGGTAAGGGGTAACTGACTGCAGGAGAGTGCTGATAAAATATAATGTAACCAACATTTATCTTTGTTCCTGCTTGTGTTAGGTATCCAACACACAGATCTTCCAGATTCAGTTCCACACTGGCTTCATCGCTCCTGGAACCACTATGTTAAAGTTTAACAAGTAAGGAAAATCTCTTACAAAAATCGGGGAATTCTGGTTTCTCACTATAAAAAATAATATTGCTAGACTTCCACTCTGTTGACTGTTTTACCATCTCAATTTTCTTTCTCACACATATTGATTTTCCTCTCAGACCAGAGCTCGATGCCTGTGACTCTCCAGAGAAATATCCCCAGCTCTTCCATGTGATATTGGAAGTGGAAGTGGAAGGGGTGGACAAACAGAAAGACCTGACACCACCATGGGAACAGTTTCCTTGTAAAGACTTGAGCCCAAATGTGCTCTTCTCTGGCCACCAGGAACATCAGGATGCACTGGCGATTGCTGGTAAAAATGGGAGGGTTTCACTGGGGCAACAACTGGTGTTCAGTCTATAAAATACGACACATTAAGTTTTGATTTTTTAAAAACTCAAATCAGATGTTAAGTTTAGAATCAAACATTTACTGCTTTGTTTAATCTGTTGTCAGATTTTACTACCAACATAATTAAATTAACGCAAAAATTTCCCTGTTGTGGGATCAATAAAGTCTTATCTTATCTTATCTTATCTTGTCTTATCTTATCTTATCTTATCTAAACTAAAAATATTTAGCTAAGAACTGAAAATGCTGAAGCAAAATGGGTTAGCTGCTAGCAAATTAGCAGTTAGCTTGACTAACAAGCAATGTGGAATTTTGTATTGAAAATGTTTTTAGTTGGCATTTTTGCTTGCTTGTTTTGTTAGCCTTTACAATTTGTAATCATACCTTTTCCTAAAACCAATTATAATGCTACATTAACCTTAATAACAAACTCTAACCCCACACCTGGATTGACTTTACGTAAGTTTACCTGGTACCAAAATAAAGATTAGGCAAAGAGAACTTGCTACTAACTTATTTTAATATTTATGAACCAGCCAGCACGACATTAAAGCCATTTGCCTAATATTGTGAAGATCTCCCTCACCTCATCATACGGATGTTTGGAAATATTTCCAATAGCAATGTTAGTGGTTTTATTGTTGTGGCTAATCAATTTACATTAACACATAGTCATAAAAACTAATGTGACTCATTTTTGTCCCTGCAAGATGAGATGGAGGGCTTGGATCTTGAGGGTAAGACGGTAGAGGAGATCACAGACCTGCTAGAGGAACTATACTGTGAGCGTAGTTACCCAGGGTTTGCTTCAATTCACTCATGCTCTACCCAGGAAGATTTTTTGTTATTGGAAAATCCATTTGGTGGTTTCCAACTGTGATTTGCATTGATTGAATTGAAATTTAGCCCATTCTTGTAGCCCATGATGTATCATTTTGGTAGAAATATTTTGTCCTGTGTCTTGTATAAACACCAGTCTTTTAACACAATTTCCATAACATGTATGCCAGCATTTTTTTTCCTGGGCATACAGAGACAGGTTTTTAAGGGTTTTTTTTTATGGATATGGAGAACTAGAGGGGAAAACTCATAGTCCCAAAAGGAAATAAAGGGAAAACGTGCCTGGGGAGTAAACAAATCCAACGTTAAAATGTTCTACCAAAGTGAAATATTGCTTTTGATTTATACAGCTGTTTAATCCCATGTACAAGCTTCTTTTTTTTTTTATCATATTCTTTTACGTTGAAATGTATCACATTTAAGACGTTTTCTCCAACTAGCAACTACTAGCTAGAATTTATTTGCAGACTGTGTGTATGTTTGCAACCTCGTAGCACAAATAGCTGTTCTGGCTGTAGAAGCAATGACCTGCGTAGTTTACCATCATCCTCTGCTTCACTCTTGTCCCTTTATATCTGAACCTCAAATTAATTCCCTTTGTCTGCTTTGTTATCTCTTCAGTCATTGCTTTGTTCGTGATTGATGTGTCTTTCTCATGATACTCTTTTCTGTTTTTCCCATCTCATCATTTTCAGAGCCAAGTCGGTCCCACGGAGGTCCAGACGGTCGGGTACGTGGCGAGGAGAGCGAGCCGTCGGATGATGAAATGCTTTCTCTCTCCAGCCAGCAAAGCAATGCCAGTGCAGCCCATCAGAAACCTGACCTCCCAGCTCCCACTTCTGCCACCCCTGCTCCCACCGAGGAAGTCGATCTTCTCGGCCTCGATGGTGACGAGGTCAACCGCCCGTCATCTAAGCCCCCATCTACAGCAGCTGCAACCACTGACCTCCTAGGGGACTTGTTCGGGGGCCCACCTCAGTCAACCAGCGGGCCTCCATCTGCCCAGTCCACTCCACACAAAGTCGCCCCCAACACTGCCTCACCATGCCCCTCACCTGCCCCACCAGGTGAGAAGTTTGAAAAAGCATTTCCTTTTAGGTCCAACCTAAAACTAGACTTCAAATAGGCACAATTACTCTTGCAATTTAGCATAAGACAATAACACTGGTGGATGGTTCTCCTCAGCATTTGATCCTTTTGGGACGGGTCCGATGCCTAAACCTCAGGACGTGATGGGTTCATTCCTCGGACCAGGTAAAGTGGGGCAGCCAGACCCTTTCCTGCATGCTGCTCGCTCACCATCACCCACCCTGCAGCCTACAAGCCTCGGTAAGGCATGCTCCTTGCTGCTCTGCTGAACATTTTCCCAAACCATCGTTTTGGGTGCACTTAAAGCATTTCAAGAGCCTGAACCAAATTAGGGTAAGGCATGTTTTCAGATATTTGCAAGATGCCACTACGATAATTTCCCTTCATCTGTGCGTCTATTTAAACTGACACCCAAACCCGACTGCTGAGTATATATCCATTTTTAGCTTACTCACACATTTTTCTTGTATTGCTCATGTAATGTATGATTTGTAATTCACGAGTTTGCATGCTGTATGTGAAGTGTTTGCAGGTCATCTCATAGGGATTGCGCAGCTTGATTTTTCAACTCCAGCACAAGCTCCTACTAGTAATCTTTTCCTCAGCTCACAGTCAGTATTTTCAACTTTAAACATGACAAAACAGTTTTTCTTAACTTCAGGTTTACACTTTTTATACTTTGAGGATTTAGGGCATGATGTGTGCATGAAGAAGAGCCTTCTGGCTTCAGTCTTCTGTGGACAATTTTTAGTTAGCAACTATAAATTTTGTTTCCACACCCATGAAACAACAGCTCTCTGAAGCTCAGTTCTGTTGTTATTTTATTTGGCTTAATGTTTTCGTGTCCTTCAATTCCCATTTTCCGTGTGCTCCGCCCGTGACCGATGGTTATATGCTTCAACAGGTCGGAGTTCCCCCGTCCCACCCACCACCCCTACTGTCAACATTCAGCAGCAAAACGCCATGGGAGCATGGGACTGGAACAGACCTGCTACCACGAGCACAGGTTCTCCCAAGCACACAGCCACACATACATACAAGCAGATACCACACTGTTTGTAAAACACGTTGGCATCAGTGTCGTTTATTTTTCCTGCTTTGCTGATGGCCGATTCATTCAGGAGGTTTTGGTATGGGCAGTCGGTCAGCCACTACCAGTCCCACTGGCTCAGTCCACAGCACCCCCACCCACCAAACCAAGCCAAACACTCTGGACCCATTCGCTGATATTGGCAACCTGGGGGGAAGCCTTGGAGGTGAGACGCTGGTAATGCTCCTAAGTTCTTAGTATTTTTGCTACTACCTCGCATGCCATAATCTCTGTCCTTTTGATCAGGAGGCTCTGGCTTCTCGAGCAAGCCCACCACCCCTACTGGAACGGCCCCTCCCTTTCCTCCAATGGGCTCCCCATCGAGGCCTCCGCCATCTCCCCAGCACACAGGAGCCTGGCAGCCCCACGCAGGAGGCACTTTCCCCTCGTGGCAGGCTGGTGGAAGTGGTGGAGGGTGGCAACCGCAAGGACAGGGTCCTGCTCCGCAGCCAAAGCCCAGCCCCAGCCACACTTCCATGCCGCACACATCGCCCCAGAATCGACCCAACTACAATGTTAGCTTCTCCGCAATGGGAGGAGGCTCACCCAGCGCAGGGGGAAAAGCACAGGCTGGGATGGGTAAGCTCGACAGGCTCATTGTTACGCTCCAAATGTTGTGGCTGGTCAGTTGGGGTATATTTCACATAAAAGGACATTTTTCTTTTAAAACAAAATAGAGATTACACTTAACTTATATTTCAAAATATAAGGTTTAAAAATGTTATTAAGAATTGTGAGCATTTTGAAGGTTTTAAGGTTTTTTTGTTTGATTTTTAAAGTTAAATGTTTAACAAAATATCTGCAAACATTTAGAGACAGCGCCGCATTTTTTATCCATTAAAATTTTCATGCTGTGCACACATACATTGTTCTTCAGCTCACCGTATAGTAATTAGTACATTTGTTGCTTAACAAGTATGTATTCTGTCTTTGTGTTTGTCTGCCTCTTTGTCAGGTCCGAAGCCCAAACCCTCAGATGCCAACTTTGACGACCTGCTGTCTGCTCAGGGCTTTGCGGGGACCAAAGAGAAGAAAGGGCCCAGGACTATAGCAGAGATGAGGAAGGAGGAGATGGCCAAAGAAATGGACCCTGAGAAACTAAAGGCATGAGCTGTTTGTTTGAAACTAATGAAGTTGAACTAATAAGTTTTGGTTCATTGTGTCTGATTACAATTAGTTTTTGATGACATTTCGCTTGGTGGTGGTCGCCTGTTTATCCAGTGTAGCTCAACAGAAGCAGTTCAGTGATTCCCAAAAGTAGGATAATGTACTCGAAAACCTTTGACTGTTAAACTTTTTCTGTTTATTTCAGAGTTAATGAAGCGTCCAATGTAGGTCTCCCATGACCAAATTTTGGTTCATCTAATTGCTCCTTTAAAAGCTTTTTTTTTTTTTTAGATAAAACCAGAGCCAGAACTACTGAAAGCAGTTATGCTAATAATTGTTTCAAATCAGGTCCTCACTGGTTATTGGCTCCCCTCCTCTGCCTCCCTCTTCTGTGCCCTAGATTCTGGACTGGATAGAGGGGAAAGAGCGTAACATCCGTGCTCTGCTCTCCACCATGCACACTGTGCTTTGGGAAGGAGAGACACGCTGGAAGCCTGTGGGCATGGCTGACCTGGTTACTCCAGAGCAGGTCAAGAAGGTCTATCGCAAAGCAGTCCTGGTTGTTCACCCAGATAAGGTGAGACAGAATTTGTGATGAATGGGATCTTTATGCTTCCTGTATGGAGGCATATCCATATGTACAGAATAAATCAAATGCAATAACGAGACATTCTTTACTTAAAAGCAACTGAAGGTAAAGTCAGATGAAAAAATAGAGACTGTCTTTATTTTCACTTTCTTCTCCTTATATCAGGCTTATAAGCAGGGGTGCACATAAGTGGTCTGCAGGTGCGCATTCGCTGTCAAAATAAAAGACGCGCACCAGACAAGAAGTTGCAACGCGTGTTTGCGTACATATAAAAGGCATTGTTTTTGTCTGCTAGAGTGGGATTTTCACGGCACATTCTGCACCACATCTCTGTGCATTGTTTGAAGCCAGCTCACCTCCTACAACCACTTTTCCGAGAATATGTGCTTCTTTTGCAGTTTGGACTCCTTCTGACATTTCTTTGGAGGTGGAGGAACACCAAAGTAATTGCTTAAAGGAGCTTGCTTCTTCAACATCTTTAAGAGTTCTAAACAAATGTCTGTCCTCCTCCAGAAAATCTTATGTACGCAAACGCGCGTTGCAATTTCTTATCTGGTGCGCGTCTTTTATTTTGACAGCGCATGCGCACCTGCGGACCACTTATGTGCACCCCTGATTATAAGCAATTCTGGATGTGATGTGGCCATATTGTGACATGAAAATGATAATGAAAATAAAAACTGGTTTTAAAAGAAAAACATAATTCCTCACAAGCATGCATATACAGGGATGGAAAAGGAAAGATTTGACAGCACTTTGTGCCGTTCTGTAAAAAACTAAGTACAACTCCTATTGCTTCTATAAGAATTAAAGGGGTAAGTAGCAGCCAGATGCTGATAATCATTTGCTTGAGTAAGTGGTCATCAACAAGTTTGAGCACCTGTGTGTAACAAGACGTTCTGCCCGTTTGCTGGTCTGAGTCATCCATGTGTGTTAACACAATGCCACAGAAGGGGACACCCAACCAAATTCATCCCAAACTCAGACCATGCAGTGGTCAGAGAAATTCTGTATCAGAAAAAAGATATATAAAGTACAACGCAATATCTGGCAAAATCAAACACAGGGTATCACCACAAACAGCTCATACTCATAGCAACTGATAAGCACGGTGGTGGAGGGGTGATGCTTTGGGTTGTTTTGCCGCAAGATGACCTACGAACCTTTATACGAAAAATATTCTAGGGTCAAATTTGAGGACATCTATCTAACAGCTAAAGTTTGGCCAAGTACTGAGTCATGCACAATAATGATCCCAAGCATTACAAGACAAACACAGACATGCAAATTTAAAATGAACAGACCGATCACATAAATTTAGACACACACACACACACACACACACACACACACACACACACACACACACACACACACACACACACACACACACACACACACACACACAGTAGTGTCTGTGTGTTCAAAGTGCTGGAGGATGAAGTTTTTGCATATATGATGTTGCAACAAGAAAACAACCAAACCAAACTAAAAGTATGTGTGAGCGTGTGAACAATATAATGAAATACAAAGATATCTGAAGCTCTGCACTTTACTCTGTGAAGTGAAGAGTCTGTTAGCGGAGAGTGCGTCACTCTCAGACTCTCAAGCCAAGCCAGGCCACAGCTTTCCTTGTAATCCACTTAAAGATACAGCTATGCAGTACAGCAGCTACCATGTGGTCAGCTGAAGCATTAGGCAGGGCCTTTCCCACTGCACCCACTAAAACAACGCAGCTTGGCTTAACATGGACTCTTATCAGAATTAAACATGTGATTCAAGTTATACCTGTAAACATCCATGCATGCAGGGATGTGTGTGTATTATAGAAAGAGCGGGGTATACTTCCTGACTCTCAGCACTGAAAGACAAGTTAGTGTCTTACCTGAATTTTCTGTAACAGTGAATAATATTATGTAAATGGCCTGTATTTGTATAGCGTTTTTCTAGTCCCTAAGGACCCCAAAGCGCTTTACACAACCAGTCATCCACCCATTCACACACACATTCACACACTGGTGATGGCAAGCTACATTGTAGCATGTTGACATAATGCTCGAGTAAAGCAAGCTATGAATGAGAGACAAATGAAATGGGAATCCCAAAAGGCCAACATGTCTCAAATATGCTTTACTTATGGGTTCATAACTATTGTGTTTTTTCTCTCCTACTTCGTAGGCGACGGGACAACCATACGAACAATATGCCAAGATGATTTTCATGGAACTAAATGATGCCTGGTCAGAATTTGAGACCCAAGGACAAAAGCCTCTCTACTGAATAAAACGTAAGGGGACTTAAGGAGGAGGAGATGATGTCCCTGCTGATTCCATCATCTAACCCTTACAGTGTTACCACCTCTTGTCCGCATACTGCAGCCACACCCTGCAACATCTGCCTTTATACCCATGCTTTAACTCGTGTCTCTCTTCTTGCAACAAAAACGCAGAACTTGAGTGATGACAGGCTATAGAACAGCCTCCCGTGCCCGGACTAGAAGCTCAGACGAACAGCTGACTCTCTGTAGCTCTAATATCCATACTGTATGTATGAACCATCCCATTCAAAAAATTAAAAATCACTGGGACGTCAAAGAGACGGATCAAAACAAGGTGAGAGCTGTTGATCTGGAAAAAGAAATGCGCGAGAATAAACTGAGCAAACATTTGTCAGACTGCTCTTTGCGAGAGCTTTGGAGCATGAAGAAGTCTGTGAGGCACAACAAGCATTTAACAGCATTCAAGCCATTTTTTTTGTACTGTGAGCGAACACTGAAGTCAAGATCAGTTCCGTCATATCAAATCCAGTTTTCACACTATTTAATGTCCCTATAAATAACAAACACAAACAGCAGTGTCAAGTTAAAATAGGCTGTTTGGAGGTGATTGGATTAGAAAATCTTGATCAGAGGTCGAGTTTCACCTTGAAGATGTCGTCTGCTGAGTGTAGCTGAGGAAACAAAATTAGTTAAAAAAAACAGTAACACAATAACTTGACTTGTTATGTGACATATATGATATCATGTGGAATGGTTTTGTTATGAAGAGGTTTAATAAGAATAGGTGTGTCTGATATCCTGAAGCCTTGTGGGGAACTGGGGATTGTATGTTTTAGCATTAGCACATGTACAGTTCCTTACATGAAGCACCTTGAGGCCTCGCACACTCACTCATATAATAATATATTTTTGCTTTACATCTCTGTGAAAGCACAAACTGATGAATCAAATCGGTGCAGCTCTCAAGGAAGGCAATCCATGAATTAATTTATTAAATCGCTTTGTTTGTCTTTAAAATATTGGTTCAAATTCAATCTGCTCGTGAGAAAGAGTTCAGGACTTTGAGGCTGTTGTCTTAAAGACTTTTAACGTCTGTCAAACACAGTCGTCAGCCAAAACAGTAAAAACCACTGGCAGGTAAAGGAAATCTGATCACAGTGCAGCTCTCTGCTGGGAAACATCAGGCAGTTCATGAGAATGTGACGCCCTTAACATCACACCTATCCTTCAGACTCCCCAGATCCCCCACGTCTGATCAAGGATCCATGGGACGCACTCTAACAGACGCCTCCACACAACCAGAGGACTCAAAAAATTTGCCTCTGTCCCAGTGCCAGAGTTTGTAAGACACCCCAAAACATCCCATCTTGATGCTCTGATGAGTCAGAGACGTTATAGAGGGGAGCCTGCATTAAATTAGGGAGGTAGTTGTAAGGTTGAGACTGGGTGGGGTAATCTCTGAACCACAGAAGTGACACTAATGTGCTTAAACGCAAACCATCAAGAACGCAATAAGAGTTCTGTTTACTGTATATCACTGTTTCACGTCAGGCAGATCATACTGTGTTTCATCAAAACACTGATTTACAACAATTTACTTTTTATTGATTTGTTTTGTTTACTTTTTACTTCATTTGCTACACGTTTATTCATAATCAGCATAAAAGAATGGGGTATGCATTAGAAGTAGTGAACAGCAGTAGATGCTGCAGCTGATGTGTACTAACCTAACACAAACATTTGCTGATTTTGGATGCATTTGGCCCCTTTTTACGTGCAATTATTCACAAAATCAGTTCTTAGTGCTAAAAGCATTTCATCATTTTAGAGCAAAGTGGAGAAAACAATAAAATATGCAATAACTAGAGAGGCAATGATCAATTTCTTTCAAGCACATGAGGTTTTCACAAAACACTAATATGTTCCTACACGATCCCCAGAAACAGTTTAAGCTGTTTCAGGGTGAAACAGTTTAGGCTGTTTAGGTTTATTCTTCACACACAAATTGAGCCAAGTGTTTACCTTCTCATGCTCATGAGCAGTTGAAGATCCTGACACTGTTAACTGTCTTCATGCTCTCTGATTTGCATAGTAAGGTCAAAGGTGATTTTCTGTTGGCATCATACTGTCTTTTCCCTTCACTGGATTTCATTCGTCCAGTTTGTTCATCTGCATTAAGGATGCTGACTGACTTCTGACCAGCGTAAGAGAATTATGTGAGGTGTGGTTTCATTAGCTGGCTGAGGACCCCGAAAGGATCCCAAAACAAGTGTTGACTGGGCCGTCGAACAAGACTCCGGGTCTCAGGCTGAAAATACTGAACTTTAATCTGGAGGTGACTGCTTTCTTTGTCGTTTTACAAGATATGAGAAGTGTGTAGTATGTGTCTATGCTTTATTTACACTGAGGACCTACATGTGAAATAACCCTCATTGGCTCCCTCGCTGACTGAATCTGCGATCTTACAGCTATGTTAAAAAGCTAACCTCTATATTGTCGTCAGTGGATGTGTGTTGTTTGAACTTGTGGTATGTATGGAGGAGCTCAGAGTTGGATACAGAGTACTGTAAGTTATGTGTTTGCCTGTCTCCTGTTCAAATATTACTTAAGCTGTGTAAAAATTCTGTTCATGTTGTTCTTTTCAGTTCTGTTTACGGTTACAGGATGTACATAATGATCAAGTGCAGTGCACAGAAATAAACAGTAAACAGAAACCGGAGCAGGGTGAGCAGCATTCCTGTTTTTATGTCTCGCTTGGCCTTTGTCTTTGTAACCACTAGAGGGCTGCATTGTACAGCACATGAACTATATGTCATGTTGAGCTGAGAGTCCCAGTAAAAGGATGTGGTGCCACCCTCATGGGGTCTGTTTCTGAGAGTTTGGCCAGAAACATGCACATGTGCTCCTCATATTCCTCGCCCAAAGGAGCAGATACCAGTCTTGCTATAGTCGAGTCTCTTATAACTGCGCATCTTCTAGTTTTCCCTCCACACTCTTGATACTGTGCCTCGAGACACGGCAAACCTTCTTTTGACAGCTGAACTACCTGTGCAGCTGTCACAGGCTGCAGGTGCAGCAAGTTGTAAACATCTAAAAAAGACCTTGAATTTATTTTTATATGTATTCTTTTTCAATCTGAAAGAAAACCTGTCAGAGTAAGAAAGGAACGCTGCAAAGAAAGGAACCCAAGTTAACTGTGCTGCCATCTCCACCCTATAAGCACTTAGAAGAATATTAATTAATATGATGGTGTACTGCAACTTTAAAAAGGCTTTTCTCCTCACCAGCTTATCACCATCATGCACTGGCTCACAGTCAGGTCCCGAATCTCCAGTAAAATCCTTCTCCTCACCTCTAAATCCCTATGTGATCTTGTTCCCCAGTGTTTATCTGATCTACTCCCCCCCTGCACCCCAGCCTGGATTCTGCTTTCCACAGATACAGATACTCTGCATCCCTCTACACCAAACTCCAATCTTTTGAGGGCAGAGCCTTTCATGCCCCCATCCCCCACCCTCCTGAGATGTCAGGCATTTGGGCTTTGACTTTTGACCAGAAAGCGACCTTCTTGGGTTTCTTGAAAGGCCCTTAACATACAGACTCACAATGGCAGCAATCATCAATGTCAACTTGTGGCAGTGCACGACTGCTCTGATGCTAATGAGCCATTACAGTATAAGCTGTGGCACAACACTGCTATTTGCTACTCGTGCTCCAGCCTCTCCGGCTTTGTTACCATCTGGGGCTGATAGTTCTCCCCTTGGGGCCCAGTTTCGGGAAAACATGGCTGCGGTGCCAGCGTTAGATTATCCAGAAGGAAATTTAGGGTAATTGAATATAATCCCCCCCAATCAGTGATTCATTGTAAAACAAAGTTACTGCTGGACACAGTTTTTCCTTCTTCCAACTCGCTCTGCTGACAGTGCTGACGCACTTCTCGAGAGACTCCAGTGCTGATGGATGTTTACCATCAGCACAGGCCGATGTTTTATTTTCATGATATCCTACACCATTAAACACCAGCCGCATTTGGGTGTCAAGCTGTTAGACACACACAGAGTTTGAAAAAAAGAAAGAAAAAAAACTATGAGCAGAGGGGATTTGGATGAAATTAGAAATGAGTAAGCATGTTTGCACCACAAAATGATCGCTGAGAAGAAATGTATTTAATTTATAGGAATCAGAATCAGAATACTTTATTGATCCCTAGGAAATTATTATAGGAAGTCATTATTGCAAGCAAATTGACTGTATGAGTTGCTTCATAATCTTACTAGTTGAAGCTGTTTTGAAATGTAATCCATTTGCCCTTTTTCTATAATATGGTTGGACTGTTTGCACCAGTCTGTGGAAAGAGGTGCCAATCCTGTCACTGAGCCTGAGCACCACCAAAATAGTTTTGTTTTGTTTGTTAGCCCTCTGCTTAAAATTTATTATATATACTGTAAATTTAATGAATGGAGCTCTGAGAGAGGTTTCCCATTATGTATGGAAAGTAAAGTAGCCCCCAGAGTAAGAAGACAGTCTCGCTCTGGGTTTTAATAAAAGTGTTGTCTTTTATTACAGTTAAATTAACGTAAATCCAATTTTTCTGCCCACAGAAAAGCCAGCTTGGTTTCATCACAGCTCACCTGCTGCTGAAGCGAGTCTCATCTCTTTGTTTTTTGTTATTTGTTTTATTGGAGTTCGTTATTCACTCATCTTTTTGTGAACAATGTGAACATTTCCACATTCAGTGTTTAATGCACCCTGTAATTCACTCTATATATAAAGAGGCCAAAAGATCCGCTGTTTGCTGCGAGCCTGATTCACACAATCAGATTATCTAGATTTTAGAAATGAAATGAAATGAAATATAAAGCCAAGGTAAACACTGACGTGCAGTTCCCAAAAAGGGGGTCTTAATCATCTTTCTAATATAACCAACATAAACCTGGACTGGCCACAAATTGCTCTCACAAAGAGACTGATGGTAACAAGGGAACATTGTTTTTCTGCATCAACGATGAAAAAAAAGTAGATTGGTCTGTGGCGAGCACTGTCGTCAGTTTAAAGGATAAAACTTATTTATGCTGGAAACTCCTGTGATGTCAGGAATGGCTGGAAAAACAGGTCGTGTGCTGCTTTGTGTAACTAAATATTGTCTTAAATGTATTTAAGACAACTTCAGAATTGCACGAGCACAGTACAAACTGTGATCCAACTGCCGCTTCCTGGGAAAATGTCTCTAGAGATGCTATTCCCTCAGTGTGGGAACATTAGAAGTACATAAAAATATCTTTTCACATGGCCTTTCCAGTCAGTGGTCAACAAACAAAAATACTAGGGGCTTAGAACTGGTAGAGTCCTTTTTTTATTGAGCTGATTAGTGGATTTACTGTTAACAATATTATATCATATTTAAGACAATATTATATTTAAAAAGTAGTACTATATTTATTTATTATATTTAACAATATTATATTCAAGGCAACATACAATAAGTATTGTCATTTACTAAAGTTGATTCTATTGAAAAATATAGTGGAAAAGGATCATAAAATCATTCATTACGGAAAAAATATGAATAAAATGTGAATGGTTTCTGTTTAAGTCTTGAGATAAATTGCTGTAAATATGATTTTCATGTTAATGTAGACATATTTTTAAATACGGTTGTGAACAGTAGTTTACGTACACATGACGGGCATCAATAGGCGCAATTGTACAGCCTACATCTTTAATGACTTTAAAAAAACAAAGGAATGGGGAGTTTGGATTTATTTAGGATTTTCTCGAATTTAAACGGAGTCAAAAGTGTACATACGTGATCAAATATATGAATACATCCCCACTAATATTTGTCTAAATGTCCCTCAGCAAGCCATCGACAAGCTTTTGACATCATTCTGGCTGAATATTTGCCCACTTCTTTGATGTGCTTCTTGGCAGAATTGGCAGAGTTCATTTATATGTACTGGTTTCCAGCAGCTTATATTAGCCTGGTTAAGTTAAAGAAAGAAAAACGTTTTGATGCGTGTTTGAGATCACTGTCTTGTTGGAAAACCAAGTTGTGTTCAAGTTTTAACCATCTGATCTGAAGTGATGCAGAAGAATTTCTTCATTATTTTATCCACTTTGTACATTGTATCAATAACACTGGCATCAAAACAGCCCCACAGCACGATGCTGCCACCGCCGTGCTTAACAGCTCGTACAGAGCTCTCAGGTCTCTAAGCTTCAGCTTTACTCCTCCAAACATGTCAAAGTGGTCAAATAGATGAACTTTTATCTCATCTGACTTTAAAACCTTTCTCCAGAACAGTCTTTGATCAATGACCAATTGTCTTTGATCAGTGGTTGTTGATCAATGGTCACAACAATTTGCATATTAATGATCAATTAACTCACCTCACAGCCATTGTGTATTCAGTGGTGCTGGTTTCAGTCATTGTGCAAATGTCCTGTTTATATGATTGGGGAAACCTGCAGTCAGCTGAGAATGAAGAAGTCACTTGGATGAGTGACGAAACGTTTCTCCCACAAAACGCTACGTCCAGACGAACAAATAAACTTTTGGAGATGTACTTACCTGGATGACTGAGCATGCATCAAGACACTTTTCTCCATATGGTATTTGCCTTGTTCATCTGGACAGCGTCAAATTTCAGTCAAGCTTAAAGATGCTGAACTTGGAACAGGGACTTCTTACTTGGTCAGCACCTTCTCATTTCAAGCCGGTATAAAATTCGCATCACTGTGGACAGTGATGTTGCTGTTGTAGTTGTTTCAAGTTAATGGTAGGCTGCGGCTTTTGAATTACTGCTCCTTACTTCTTACACTACCTCCAAAATCTTTAACTTCACATCAGATCAACAGCATCCTTTTTATACTGGCAAAGAGACACATTCAAGTGTGTATGTGTATATACTTGAGGCTCTACTTTTGATCCCGTGTGGATTTGATAAAAATACAAAATAAAGTCAAACTTGTTCAACCAGTTGTTGTTCCTTAAGTTATTAAAGGTGTATGCTTTACAAATATTTCACTTACGAAAAAGAACAATTCAAAGAAAAAATTAAAAGCCCCAAATTAAATGTCTGTAAATGTGACCACAGCTGTATGAGTACAGATAGCACCAGAATATAGATTTTTAGCTTGTTCGCCGCTGCCAGATTTATTCTGTTGATAATTAATGAATCACTAGAGTCATTATAGTGAGACTAAATTCCAAGTGGTCAAGTCAATCAAAAGCAAAAATAACAACCTCAACATGCCATGAGTGTCCGATCCATGTACTTCAGTCTAATGTAAACCCCAGTGTTTCTGTTTCTTGTAGCCAAAAATAATTTTCATCAAGCAGGTGAGAAAGTCCAGCTTATCCATGTTTTTAGAGTTCTTTGACTTCTGTGAACTTTGACCCTTTGTTCCATGTCCTCAATGAACTGTCCTCAAGTTTCTTTGTTAGTGGAGCAAGTGCGTAGCCAAGAGGCATGTGTGGAATGATTTGGTGAGTTATTCTTCACTTGTGACATTAGTTGACGGTTCTGACAGATTAAAGGCTGTTCTTTTTATGTTTCTCTCATACCCTGAAGTTCGTTATCACTCTTCCCTCATATTTTCCGTTCATAAATGGTTATCTGAAATCCCCGTGCTACAAGCATCGACTTGAATGAAAGGAACATTCTGCAACACATCCTGTCTGATGCAATAAGACTGTAGAAAGAGAGGGAGGGTGTGTGTGTGTGTGTGCGTGCGCATGTGTGTGTGCGTCTGTGTGTGTGTGTGCCTATTAGTCTCTCACTCACACAAACAATGTGCACGTGCGCGACAGATGAATAGGAATGTCTGGTTTGCATAGCAAAACACTGAGATATTGCTGCCTGGGTGTTAATTTCATACATCAACAAGAAACAGAATATCTTCTTTTTTTCAGTCTTGTGTTTTTTTAATGTCTTTTCTCCTCTATTATTACTGACTGATTACGAACACCATCTTTATGTACGACAACTGGAGACTGATCAACTTTACACATACTCTGCCAAGCGTCAGCTTTATCTCTGAAAACATATCAACAGAAAACTCAAAGATAAATCTTGTGTGCATTTTTTTACTGATCACACCTGGTTACAGGAAGCCAAGCCATCGTAGCGCAACAGTTGCCAAGATTTTAGGCTGTTTTAAACACTCCAGGTGTCATAGAGGTCGACCCCATAATGCTGCTGGGCTCAGCAGAGGTTTGTTGTCTTACTGGCAGTTTAAAAATAACACTTCTCTCCCCTCTTTGGCTCTGCTGCCAGCTGCAGCTGTGATGGAAATCAATTGAACTATAATAATAACTTTTACAGGCAAATCTCCTTTAAAATAGCACAGCTGTTGTTGGGGTTTGTTGCCACTTGACCCTGATGTTTTGCTTTCCCACTTCTTAAGATTTTGTAGCAGGTGTACAAAGTGTTTCTGGACAGTCTTATGTATGTTTAACTTTGAGTTTAAATGGGTAGTTTTCTTTGTTTTATTGTTAGATTATTAGATCCTGGCACTT
The DNA here is from genome assembly GCF_041146795.1 of Maylandia zebra. Classification (NCBI taxonomy): domain Eukaryota; kingdom Metazoa; phylum Chordata; class Actinopteri; order Cichliformes; family Cichlidae; genus Maylandia; species Maylandia zebra. The sequence goes on along the minus strand of NC_135183.1, from coordinate 5,624,801 downwards.
GGAAGTGGGGTAACAAAAGGCTTGTGCTTTATACATTTGTTGTGGATGGTGCCAACCTGTAGTCCAGTATACCTTTTTTCATCAGTATTTCTTCTGTGTTTGGCACTCACTGGAGCAGAACAAACAAATCCAATCTGGAAAGCAAATTAGGGTGATAACTACATATATGTTGATATACAGCAGGGATAAACAATTAATTTTCCCATGGAGCCACATGAGAAAATGCGACTGGTGTGGTGGTTCGTGTAAATGAGCTGAACCCAGTTCTACATATAAAAGGTTCAATAAATATTAAATATTTCCAATATTTAATAATAATAAACAATTCTGGCAAATATTTCATGGTTCAGGCTTTACAGGGTTGATTTTATCTCTTTATCAATTTACAGATGTGGTCCTTCACAACACTCCCGGTTTCTTATGTGGTTCCTTGGGACAATGAATAGCCCGCCTTTGACCTACAATGTAGATAAACAGTAAACCTAGCTATGATGATGTCGTCCATTTGTTTTTGGACTTCCATTTATACGTTTGGCGTGTTGGAGTTGTGACCATGTTTGAATATGACGGTAGAGATAGTTGGCGATGCTAGAACTACAGTGGGGCAAAAAAGTATTTAGTCAGCCACCGATTGTGCAAGTTCCCCCACTTAAAATGATGACAGAGGTCAGTAATTTGCACCAGAGGTACACTTCAACTGTGAGAGACAGAATGTGAAAAAAAAATCCATGAATCCACATGGTAGGATTTGTAAAGAATTTATTCGTAAATCAGGGTGGAAAATAAGTATTTGGTCACCTCAAACAAGGAAAATCTCTGGCTCTCACAGACCTGTAACGTCTTCTGTAAGAAGCTTTTCTGTCCCCCACTCGTTACCTGTATGAATGGCACCTGTTTGAACTCATCATCTGTATAAAAGACACCTGTCCACAGCCTCAAACAGTCAGACTCCAAACTCCGCCATGGCCAAGACCAAAGAGCTTTCGAAGGACACCAGGAAAAGTATTGTAGACCTGCACCAGACTGGGAAGAGTGAATCTACAATAGGCAAGCAGCTTGGTGTGAAAAAATCAACTGTGGGAGCAATCATCAGAAAATGGAAGACATACAAGACCACTGATAATCTCCCTCGATCTGGGGCTCCACGCAAGATCTCATCCCGTGGGGTCAAAATGATCATGAGAACGGTGAGCAAAGATCCCAGAACCACACGGGGGGACCTGGTGAATGACCTGCAGAGAGCTGGGACCAAAGTAACAAAGGTCACCATCAGTAACACACTACAACGGCAGGGAATCAAATCCCGCAGTGCCAGACGTGTTCCGCTGCTGAAGCCAGTGCATGTCCAGGCCCGTCTGAAGTTTGCCAGAGAGCACATGGATGATACAGCAGAGGATTGGGAGAATGTCATGTGGTCAGATGAAACCAAAGTAGAACTTTCTGGTATAAACTCAACTCGTCGTGTTTGGAGGAAGAAGAATACTGAGTTGCATCCCAAGAACGCCATACCTACTGTGAAGCATGGGGGTGGAAACATCATGCTATGGGGCTGTTTTTCTGCCAAGGGGACAGGACGACTGATCCGTGTTCAGGACAGAATGAATGGGGCCATGTATCGTGAGATTTTGAGCCAAAACCTCCTTCCATCAGTGAGAACTTTGAAGATGAAACGAGGCTGGGTCTTCCAACATAACAATGATCCAAAACACAGCGCCCGGGCAACAAAGGAGTGGCTCCGTAAGAAGCATTTGAAAGTCCTGGAGTGGCCTAGCCAGTCTCCAGACCTCAACCCCATAGAAAATCTGTGGCGGGAGTTGAAAGTCCATGTTGCTCGGCGACAGCCCCAAAACATCACTGCTCTCGAGAAGATCTGCATGGAGGAATGGGCCAAAATACCAGCTACTGTGTGTGCAAACCTGGTAAAGACCTATAGTAAACGTTTGACCTCTGTTATTGCCAACAAAGGTTATGTTACAAAGTATTGAGTTGTATTTTTGTTATTGACCAAATACTTATTTTCCACCCTGATTTACGAATAAATTCTTTACAAATCCTACCATGTGGATTCATGGATTTTTTTTTCACATTCTGTCTCTCACAGTTGAAGTGTACCTCTGGTGCAAATTACTGACCTCTGTCATCATTTTAGGTGGGGGAACTTGCACAATCGGTGGCTGACTAAATACTTTTTTGCCCCACTAGCCAGCTTGGTCAGGAAGGATCATCTATTTGATTTTCATGTGATGAAATGAAAAGCAGACTGAAAACAAAACACAATGGAGAAGTACATAAATGGCCAACTCCTAAAAGTATCTTTGAATCTTACCAAACTCTGGGATCTTACCAAACTCTGGGATCTTACCAAACTCTGGGATCTTACCAAACTCTGGGATCTTACCAAACTGGGACTGTAAGAAACTCAAGGATACTGGATGTGTTATTCTGTGTGCGTGTGACACACTAATGTGTGGTCACATCAGGAGTAGTACTTGTTAAAAGAAAGAGAGACTTGTCACTGAAGTGAACCATGTGTAATGAGGTAGTTGCACCCCCCAGCCTCCGGGTGGCGCATTGTTCAGTGAGACAGAATAGCGAGGTCATAGGTCCTCCTCTCCAATATGGCAGAAGCGAGGCAAAGAGAAACTTCACCAGTCGTCTCTGTCTCATCATTTCCCTGTTTTGCAGGTTTGTAACCGGTAAAACTATAGTAAAACGGTTGTAAAATATTGATAAGAAACATAGCTAAATGTGGGGGTATAAATTAGCGGGTAAACGCTGTTATTGGTTACGTTTTATGAAGTAGAAGGACTGAAAAAATGCCAAAGCCCAGCCAGCCGCGGGCGCCATTTTGGTTTCCTTTCTTCACTTATTTCGGGTCGTTTAGCTGAATAAGCTCCTTGTTGTGTCCTGATATTGTGAATATGAATGTTAATCTGCTGTTGGCAGTGAAAAACGACTGTTTACTGGTTCTGAAAAGTGATTTTGAGAATGTTAAAGCTAAAGCTAAGCCTGTCGACATACACATGACTCTTTCATGTATTTGTGAGCCACTAAGCTAAATTGATTTAAGACCAAGCACTGGTATGTTGGTTAAGACAATCAGAATACATAGGTATTGGGGTTAAAAGTTAAAGAGAGGTAAAAATGTATTTGAACATGCATTTCATATTGTTTTGAATTGTCATTCAGAGAGAATAACCGAATACATGTGATTGTATAAATAAATATGGCAGAAGCGAGGCAAAGAGAAACTTCACCAGTCGTCTCTGTCTCATCATTTCCCTGTTTTGCAGGAACATTTAATCTGTTTTACCGGCCCAAACTCTGGGTCGGTTACAGATTCTTGGTGGCCCGTACGGGGATTGGTTCCACATCATCAATGGAGCTGATCCTCACACATCCATAAGACCTGCTGCGGAGCTGATGGTCCAAGGAGAGTTGGTGTAAAGCGGAGGAGCTGCTATCCACTACAGAGGGAAGATCCAGTTTAGAACTACCCATCGCAGAGCAACGAGGAGGACATCATGGCTGACGGCGTAAGGAAGAGCCTGGTGTGGGACATCAGGAAGGGCCTTTTCGCGCTGATGCCGGATCAGCTTTTTGAGATCGCTGCAAAGGTGGGTCCAGTACCAGGCAAGGATCTGTCAGAGCTGTCAAGTGATGATGCAGAAGGAAGCTTCGAGTACATCAACTCCTTCATCTACAGCAAGGCAATGTTAGAAGCTGAGGACAGTGGGATGGGGAAATTGTTAGCGCTAAAGGACATGGTAGATGAACTTCTGAATCCTACCGACAACCAGACCAGTGCCGTGGAGACAGATGTGGAAACACGGACGCCAGAGCGTGCACCCCACCCTACCTCAGAGCCCAGCCAGTTCAATGCAGCTCAAGTAAACATGGATCAGTCTAACTCTAGCCTTAACATCCCACAAGAAGAACTCCTTAAAATGATTTCGGACTATGAGAAGGTTGGTAGGACATTGCAAGGTTTAGTAAAAACTCCTGCACTACAGCAAGCTCAAGAACAACTCACCTCACAAAGTAATGTTAGACCTCCCCCAGGCCCTGTAGTTTCCCTCAAAGACCTACCTTATCTTCCGAGACGTGAGTTCAAGGTTCAGGGAGGCCAAGTAGGAGATCACATGTCAGACATCAGCTACAACAGTGTGTGTAGGCAGATAGAGGAGGGTCTAAAAGAGAATTTTACAGAATCTGAGATTGTTAGAGGGGTGTTAAAAATAATTAAACCAGGCAGTTTCAAGGACATGTTAGTTAATAAAGATGACATGACAGTTGCCGGGTTAAAAGGATTCCTGCAGTCCCATCTTGGAGAAAGGAGTAGTACAGAGCTGTTCCAGGAACTGATTTGTGCCAAACAGAGAGAAAATGAAACAACACAACAATTTCTCTACCGCATAATTGGCCTAAAACAAAGAGTTCTTTTTGAGTCCAAAAAGACTGATTCTGAGATTAAATATACCCCAGAAACAGTTCAAGGTGTCTTCTTGCACACAGTTTATCAGGGGATCGGACATAAGGACAATGATATTAGAAGAGAGCTGAAGCCCTTGCTGGCGAACCAGTCAGTGACAGATGAGATGATTCTGAAACATGCAATGAAAGTGACCAGTGAAGAATCTGAGCGTCACCGGAGATTAGGTTCCACACCCCGAGCAAAACAGTTCAGTGCTCATGTTGCCCATGTGGATGAGGGGAAAGTCAAACTAACAAAGAGAGAGGTTGCAGATCAAAAGTCAACAGCCGACACAGTAAAGCAACTGGAAGAGAAGATTGATGCACTCACTAGAGTAGTAGATTCACTCGCAGAAAAAATGAAGAAAGAGTCTTCTAGCAGTACAGCTAGACCAGCTGCAACAAAGACTGAGAGACTTTATGCATGTTCTACATGTTCACAGGTGGGCTCTAAAAATTGTAACCACTGCTTCTCATGCGGCGAAGAGGGCCATAGAGCAATTGGCTGCCTCAAACGTCCAAAGCAGCCGGGAAACGAGGGCCGGTTGCTGCGGAGGGACCAGCTGTGACCGGGACAACATCGGAGTCCCACCTTGACACAGAGACTGAATCATGTGACAACACCAAAGTGCACCAAGCTAAACTCAAGAGACAGAAATCCAAGAAGAGCAAAAATGAGCCACTAAAAACCGCTGTAAGCAACAGAGAGCCAATAGTAAGACTAATAGGAAAAAAAGCAACAACAAAATGCCTTCTTAATGGGTTAACTGTGACCGCTCTTGTAGATACAGGGGCTCAGGTTAGCTTGATAGACCGAGCTTGGAAAAATAAATACATTCCAGATGTCAATGTTCGTCCGATAGCAGAGCTCATAGAGTTAACTGACTATGGGAAAGTGCCAAAGATTTATGCAGTTAATGGGGAATCTCTTCCATTTGATGGGTGGGTAATATTAACTGTAAATTTGCCAGGCAATGAAGACCCAGAGCTTTCCATGAACGTGCCGTTTCTAATTAGCTCAGTGCCCTTAGACACACCACTCATAGGGTTCAATGTGGTGGAAGTGTTAATCCAGGGAAGCCCAGCACAGGCTGCTTCTAACTTAGCTAAGCTACTTGGGGGTGCACTGTCTATTCCAGTCGATGAAGCACAGGGAATGGTACATTTCATCCAGACACATCAGGAGAACACAGCTCAGGGGCGCTTGAGGGTGGGTTACAGAGACACAGTAATTCCTGCTGGCAGCACAACCTGGGTAAAGTGTAAAGTCCCACCACAGCTTGACCCAAGTGAACGTTTAGTCTTGTTTGAGCCTGAAGAGAGTTCTGTCCAGTTGCAGCAGTTAGGATTAGGAGAGGGACTCTTAGAGATCCAGCCCGGCAAACTACCTTATGTAGCTGTGCCTGTAGAAAACCACACTAGACATGACATTGTTCTAACAAGAAAGACTGCTATTGGTAGCGTCCAGGCAATTAAGAAGGTGATAGAGACAGATTCACCCATTGAAAACGACGCTAAAGTAGAGGCAACTACTGTTTGTCAGGCAGAGACAGGTTCCCCTAGAACTTTGTGGCAGCCACCAGTAGATCTAGGCCATCTTGAGAAACAGCAGCAAGACATTGTGGAAAAGATGTTATGGGAGGAGTCAGGCGCTTTCGCTAAAGATGCTCATGACATTGGTTGTATTCCTAGTTTGCACATGTCACTCAACCTCAAAGATGACATCCCAGTGCAGAGGGCCTATTCCTCTGTCCCAAAGCCTTTGTTCTCCGAAGTGAAGGAGTACATTCAGGACCTCCTGGCCAAGGGGTGGATTGTTAAATCCAGGTCACCGTATGCTGCTCCAGTCGTCTGTGTCCGAAAAAAAGACGGCTCGTTACGCCTTTGTATAGACTACCGTCTGCTGAATCAGAAGACCATTCCGGATAAACACCCTCTTCCTCGGATCCAAGACCTGACCGACACTCTGGGGGGGCATTCATGGTTCAGTATCCTTGATCAGGGAAAGGCGTACCACCAGGGCTTCATGGCGGAGGGCTCACGTCACCTCACAGCCTTCGTCACCCCCTGGGGCCTTTATGAGTGGGTACGAATACCCTTCGGCCTCTCCAATGCACCTGCGGCTTTTCAAAGAAGCATGGAGGAGATGTTAGATTCGCTCAGGGACAATTGTTGTATCCCATACCTGGACGACATCTTATGCTATGCACCAACATTTGAAGAGCATGTTGAGGGTGTGAGACAAGTTTTAAGAGCACTCCAGAGGCACGGAGTAAAACTAAGACCCGAAAAATGCGAACTGTTTCGCAAAGAAGTAAGGTATGTTGGCCGCCTTGTATCTGCAGAAGGGGTAAGGATTGATCCAAAAGACTTAGAGGCCGTAGAATCCCTAAAAACTAAGACACCTCAAACAGTTGGTGATATAAGGCGTCTACTTGGCTTCTTAAGCTACTACAGAAGCTACGTCCAAGACTTTTCGAGGATTGCAAAACCTATCTATGAACTGTTAAAAGTAAAACCGGACATGCCAACCTTCCCATCGCGCCAACTGAAGACTAAAGGTCCCCAGTTGTCATCCAAGGCCCCCGTTGAATGGACTAGTGAACACCAGCATGTACTTGAACAGCTAATTACCATGCTTACGAGTCCCCCAGTTTTGGCCTACCCAGATTTTAACTCACCGTTCTGCCTCCACACAGATGCCTCAGAACAGGGCCTCGGTGCTGTTCTTTACCAGCGCCAGGATGGAAAATTACGGGTAATAGCGTATGGGTCCAGGACATTGTCACCAGCAGAAAAGAATTATTGTCTCCATAGCGGCAAGCTAGAATTTCTGGCACTTAAATGGGCAGTGTGTGAGCGTTTTAGAGACTATCTGTACTATGCTCCACACTTTACCGTCTATACAGATAATAATCCATTGACCTACGTTATGAGTACTGCCAAGCTTAATGCCGTGGGCCATCGCTGGGTCGGGGAACTGTCAGACTTTCACTTTGAGATCAAATACAGGCCTGGCCGGGCCAATGTTGATGCTGACACATTGTCCCGTCTCCCTCTTAACATTGACATGTATGTGGGTGAGTGCACTGAAGAGTTATCACCTGAGGTGGTCCAAGCAGCCTGGGGTGGAGCTAGAGCAGCTCGAGAAAGTGATGTTGCATGGATTGCTGCCCTAACTATCGCTGAAAATGCAGCCCGGGAGCCACATCCAGTTTTCCCTGCAATCGACCAAGATGAGCTAGCTCAAGCACAAAGAGAAGACAAAACGGTTGGAGAAATAATGAGGCTAAAGGAGAAAATGACAGTCTTAACAAATGACATCAGAAACACAGTGACTAAAACAACGAGGAAAATGTTGCAGGAGTGGGACAAATTACATTTCAAAAACGGACTGATGTATAGACAGACAGGTGAAAGGCAACAACTAGTCCTCCCTGCAAAGTACAAAGAGACGGTGTTAAAGCACCTGCATGATAACATGGGACATATCGGCACAGAGAGAGTACTGGCACTGGTGAGAGAGAGGTTCTACTGGCCGTACATGAAACGGGACATAGAAAGCTATGTTACCAGGAAGTGCCGATGTATCATTAGCAAGAAGCCAACAACCCAAGTACGTGCTCCAATGGGCACCATCACATCCACCTCGCCTTTGGACCTGGTCTGCATCGACTATCTCCACCTGGAGCCCAGCCGGGGGGGATATGAATACATTCTTGTCGTCGTGGACCACTTCACCAGGTTTGCCCAGGCGTACCCCACCAAAAACAAGTCTGGGAAGACAGCAGCTGAGCGAATCTTTGGAGAGTTCATTCCGCGCTTTGGGTACCCAGCACGACTTCACCACGACCAAGGGCGCGAGTTTGAAAATGAACTTTTCAAGACACTGAGGGAGAAATCAGGTACTGGACACTCGAGAACATCCCCATATCATCCTCAAGGTAATCCTGCCGAGAGGTTTAACAGGACACTTTTACAAATGTTAAGAACGCTAGGTGAAAAAGAAAAGGGGAATTGGAAGGATCATTTGCCACACATAGTTCACGCTTACAACTGTACGCGCCATGAATCCACAGGTTTTTCCCCCCATTTTCTACTGTTTGGGCATCACCCGCGCCTTCCTGTAGACATTTTATTTGGTCTAGTTGGGGAGAAGCAGATAATGTCACACAAAAGCTACACAGACAGGTGGGCGAAAAGAATGACAGAAGCGTACAGGATAGCCAGTGAAAAAAGTAGGTTGTCTAGTATCAAAAACAAGTCTTTCTATGATAAAAAGCTGAGGGGTGTAGTGTTACAGCCTGGTGATAGGGTCCTCGTAAGGAACTGCAGTGAACGTGGGGGACCAGGGAAGCTGCGATCTTACTGGGAGAAAACCATTTATTTGGTTAAAGGGCAAATAGGTGATAATCCAGTTTATGCAGTCTATTCGGAGGGCAGTGATGGAAGTAAAACCAGGGTCCTACACCGTAACCTCCTATTACTGGTTAACGACCTCCCAGTTGAGGCTCCGCCTCCGAGATCTGAGCAGGCACCTAAGAAACCGATTAGACAGAGAGAAGCGGAGTTAAGTGAACAAAACAGACAGAAAAGCGATTCTAGTGACTCAGAATCTGATGAGGATGCAGGAGGGTACTGGTTTAGGTTCCCCAGAGAGGCTAGACATGTTGAAAGAGACATCCATTATAGTCAATCTGGCGTACCCCCAACAAGCCAAAGCCCTGAGGACCACAGGAACCGCTTCCAGTTACCAACTAGAGACAGTGAAAGAGAAAGAACCTCCAGCGAACATGAACAGACAGGAATAGACAGTCAGATGCCCCCTGTCCCTGAGGTACAGGCACAGCCAAATTGTCTGGAAGAAGGATGTGAAAGGTCCACTTTACCTGGCCAAGCGCTACCACAGATACCAGCAGGTGACCCACAGACTGAGTTAAGAAGGTCAGCCCGAGAAAGGAGACCTAGACAAGTGTTTACTTATGAGTCACTGGGAGAACCGGCTCTACAGCCACAGGCCATAGTATCTGCACTAGCTGCGCCATTCTTTCCATACCAGCCATGGACACTAACACCTTTTGTACCATTTAGCCCAGGGTTTGCATCTTGTGTGCCTTATCCAGTTGGGCCATATACTTACCCTGCACATATGCCATGTTGAGTATTTGACTGTATTACTTTTGAAAATGTTTGTATTTTTGAATGTCAGGAGCCATTTCCATTTGTCAGGGAGCGTGTGACACACTAATGTGTGGTCACATCAGGAGTAGTACTTGTTAAAAGAAAGAGAGACTTGTCACTGAAGTGAACCATGTGTAATGAGGTAGTTGCACCCCCCAGCCTCCGGGTGGCGCATTGTTCAGTGAGACAGAATAGCGAGGTCATAGGTCCTCCTCTCCAATATGGCAGAAGCGAGGCAAAGAGAAACTTCACCAGTCGTCTCTGTCTCATCATTTCCCTGTTTTGCAGGTTTGTAACCGGTAAAACTATAGTAAAACGGTTGTAAAATATTGATAAGAAACATAGCTAAATGTGGGGGTATAAATTAGCGGGTAAACGCTGTTATTGGTTACGTTTTATGAAGTAGAAGGACTGAAAAAATGCCAAAGCCCAGCCAGCCGCGGGCGCCATTTTGGTTTCCTTTCTTCACTTATTTCGGGTCGTTTAGCTGAATAAGCTCCTTGTTGTGTCCTGATATTGTGAATATGAATGTTAATCTGCTGTTGGCAGTGAAAAACGACTGTTTACTGGTTCTGAAAAGTGATTTTGAGAATGTTAAAGCTAAAGCTAAGCCTGTCGACATACACATGACTCTTTCATGTATTTGTGAGCCACTAAGCTAAATTGATTTAAGACCAAGCACTGGTATGTTGGTTAAGACAATCAGAATACATAGGTATTGGGGTTAAAAGTTAAAGAGAGGTAAAAATGTATTTGAACATGCATTTCATATTGTTTTGAATTGTCATTCAGAGAGAATAACCGAATACATGTGATTGTATAAATAAATATGGCAGAAGCGAGGCAAAGAGAAACTTCACCAGTCGTCTCTGTCTCATCATTTCCCTGTTTTGCAGGAACATTTAATCTGTTTTACCGGCCCAAACTCTGGGTCGGTTACATGAGCGACCAGTCAACCACAGGGTCCACATGCCCTCATTTCTTTCTGTTTTACTGCAAAAGGGCAAATGATTTTCAGTTTCTCTCTCGCTGTTGAACTGAAACAGACTCAAAATAATAAACCCATTTAAAAAAATGCTTACTGAGCTCACAAAAAAAAGTAGAGCCAGTTTAGCTTTGGATTCAGCACACTCAGACTTCTTCCTGTAACCAGTGGAGATGACTCAATCTGGCCAGTACAAAACATATAGATTTAAGGAACTTCTGCATTAGACAGCATTGTTCATCATGTATGAATGATATGTAAGAATATAGTATAATGCAAGAATGTAGTACAGCAGCTTAGTGAACATTCCCTTTCACACAAACAGGATGTATTTTTAGACTTACAAGAATATCATGTAAGAGGTTTTCCCCCCCATCTTACAAGTAAATAAAGCAGGGTCATATCCTAAGGTTTGTTTGGCCTGGTCAGAATCAGTATGGGTCAGTGAGGGGAGAGCTGCTGCAAATGGCTCACAACCCAAAGCCAGCTCTTGGCTGTGCGTCAGAAGATTTATGGGATCAAATATCACTCATTGGACTGCATGCACACACACACAGACACAAAGCCCACAGTAGCTTAGGCAGAGGGGAAAATTTGAGGAGGCCCTTCACAGAAGGTAGGCTTGTCACTGAGATCTCTGTGTGCCCACAGCTAGAGGCTTACACATCCAGTCCACTTACATGTACACAAAAATAGAGATGGCTTTTATCCTCAGTGCCATCTACACTTGAGTGGCACCCACTCCAACAGTTACATGGATGATTGTCTCGTGTATTTACACCCTGTCCTGTGTGTGGTGTTGTGAGGGATTGGTGTGTATTCTGATAGCCTGTATCAGAAATAGCACCTGATGCCTAGCGACATGTTGCTCCGCATAAAGCGCTCTCTCTCCGTGTGGGACTTTAAAATGTCCAACTTCAAATGTTGGCCGTATCAGCTGGAAACAAACTTTTTTATCTTTCACTTCTGGATATCTGGTGGTGTGGGGCTGCTGGTGAGTAACTGTAAACACCGCAACATTTCATAAGACTGAACATAATCTTGTATGAAGCCTGACAGACTGCAAAGGCCGCCCGTGTCACTGAAGTTGATTTTGTGTTGACGGTTCGTTGGTTGGTTGTTTGGAGAAGTAACTGTCATACATGGTTGATCTCCCTTGTGTTTCTCATCACTCTGCGCTCCATTTGTTATACTGAAACGGTACATTCCCCTCCCTCGGTCTTTATATGTACAGTTTCTCACTTTCTTTCATTCTGCCTCACTTTAATTTAATTAATCACCACAAACTTTCTGTCTTGATAAAATGTCAGAGCTCCGCTGTGTTCTTACTTATTTTCTCTCCAAATTTTAGTGGCACACTTACACCTGTGGCCAGAAATCAAGTGGGATTGAATTGTTTTCAATCTGTGCGTTGACACAAGCAAAAGTGTAGTAGTGTTCGCTTTAGGAGGCTAGTGAGTTGGTATTTGAATGAAAAGAAAAATATTTGAATAGATCAATTGCAAAAACCCAAGAAAACTAAACAAAAAGAGACTGGGAAAAGTAGACTGCAGAGGGTAATGACCATCTGGGAGCTGCACTAGGAGGAATAATTAGGAACAGGGGAAAGATGGGGGATAAACTTGTTGGTAAAAGAGCAAAGTACCAAAGTTAAACTAGCTAGGATGCATGAGAACCAAGGATTACTGTAATGAACCGCTGATCTGTACCATAAGTCATCCTTGCGGGGGTTGTCGGAACTGTATGCGCAGTCGCACTAAGAACAGATGTGATCAGAGGCATGCACCGTAACGCGTATAGAGCAGTCTGTCGCGGCAGGAATAAGTTGTACAAAGTCCATCTAGACATGTGTGTCATGCAAGCTAGCAGCACCCCATGAGAAACGGGCCGAAGTGTTTAAGTGTTTACCGGAGTTTTGCACCCTTGGCAAGCGGACTGAGGTATGTGATGAGAGATGATCTGTTGTTATATTTTATTTAACAGAACTGTGTAATCCCTTGATGCTGTTTGAAGTAACCCCTTTTGTTTTATTTAATCTGTGACTGTATATCTCAGAATTACTTGTTTGAACTTGCCTGAATTAACTTAAGCTCATTGTTATAGTTCAAAGGGTACTGTACGGGTATCAATTTTTTCTTATTTTATAGTTTTCACGGTGCTCAACGTCCAGAGAATGAGCCGTGTGTGGTGAGGAAATAAATGGCTGCACCCGTTAGAGACTCTTCTGTCGTTCTTGATGCCAAGGGCTGCTACAATTACAAAATAAAACAGGAAATGATGGGATATTCAGATATATATTCAGGAAGAGTGAGAAGTAGAGGAGGCCGAGGAAGAGGACGTGGAGGTGAAGAAGTAGGACGAAGAGGATGACAAGGACAACGACGAGCAAGAGGAGGACGAGGAGGGGAGGGAGAGGAAGGGTAAGAAGAGTAAGAAATAGAATTGCTGATGACATCAGAGCTACAATAGTGGACCATGTAATCAACCGTGGAATGACCCTGAGGGAAGCTGGCCAACGGGTTCACCCTAAACTGAGCCGCTACACTGTAGCAAGCATCATAAGGACGTTTTGAAATGAGAATCGGTTAGTACAGTCACTTTGCACTAAGATCTGTAGCACTGCCATATTCTAATGAGAAACACAACAATACCATAGATGTAAAAGTCCAGAAGATATTTTCCCCAGTGCCTTCGACTAGAGGACATTTCATGTGATGTAGAAAAAATTTTGTGGCCAGATCCAGAGAGACGACACGATGTAGACTGATTTCTTTTTTTTCCTCAATGAAATTACTATTTCGTTTTGACTTGGAAATACAGTTTTTTCTGAATGCTTAAACCCTAACTGTGATTCCTGTAGCACAATCTCTAAAACTATTCAGACTTATAGCAAAACCACTCACTGAGTCTGCAAAACTAAAAGCACAAAAACTGCTTTGCACTCAGTTTGCAATTTTGTAACACACACTTTGCAAAACTGTAGGCACAATTCACTGCACAACACTCAAATTTCCAACACACTCCTAGCAAAAGTATACACATGTATGGCTATCATTAACACTAATTTGCCAACTGTCTGGCACACTTTCACATGTGAAAACTTTTTTAGATAATTAGTTCACTTTGCAATCAGCCTAAGCACTATAATACAGGTAAGCTGTGTGTGCAGAGTACAATGGAGGGAGCAGAAAGAGTGAGAAGTAGAGGAGGCCGAGGAAGAGGACGTGGAGGTGAAGAAGTAGGATGAAGAGGACGACAAGGACAAGGAGGAGCAAGAGGAAGATGAGGAGGGGGGAGAGGAAGATGAGGAGGGGGGGAGAGGAAGGGTAGGAAGAGTAAGAAATAGAATTGCTGATGACATCAGAGCTACAATAGTGGACCATGTAATCAACCGTGGAATGACCCTGAGGGTAGCTGGCCAACGGGTCCAGCCTAACTCGAGCCGCTACACTGTAGCAAGCACCATAAGGACATATTGAAATGAGAATCGGTCAGTACAGTCACTTCGCACAAAGATTTGTAGCACTGCCGTATGCCAATGAGAAACACACCAATACCATTGATGTGAAAATACTGAAATTGTTACTTTACAGAATTGCTAGATGACCAGATGCTGGGGCAGAGGAAGCATGTTCACTGCAGACCAAGTAACCCATATAGTCATTATGGCGATTGCAAATAATCCTATACTTGGAAATAAACACTTGTGTTTGTTTTGATGTGTTTGAATAAACACCAGTACTTGAAGTTTGGATCCCTTTATGCTTATGGATCTATGACAGAAGTATGAGCTCAAACTGACATAGCCTACCTTGTGCGCAGAGAAAGCAAAAGCCAGATGTGTTTTGTATTCATACCATCAGTGTGCAGTTGGCGCATTGTGTGCTTAGTAGATGATGGCTTGTGTGTACTGTTTGATACGGAAACACCATTTTTACGAAGGTGTGAAGAGTTAATCTAGCTGTGTTTGCTTTTGCAAGAGAACTACAATGTTTTGATTATTGGGTGACAGGTTTTCTTATTTGTGTGTAGAGTTTTGCAAAATTAGCCAATAGTTACAAAAAATGTGCTTAAGCAATCAGAAAAAACTGTAAATTTGGCAGCATGGCTCTGTTGCTGGTTGGATGGCAAACACATTTCATTTATGTAAAACAATGTGCGTGGAGATTCACATCAGGAGCATTGTGTCTTCAGCAGTGAAAACACTAACATTTTTATACTCGTGCTTTTTAGGCTGAGATCAGGTGCCCATGTCACACAACTATTTCAGACAAGCCTGAGGCAAGAAACTGTCTGGCTTCGATCGACACTTTAGTAGCTGGCGTTTGGAGAAGGAGCCACTATAGTTTTTCACTCTGTGTTAGCAATAAGAGCTGTGGCTATTCTGCTGGATGCAGAATGAAGCCAGCTGCACAAACTCTGTTATTTAAATTTTGAGAGCAAAAGGTGAGGTAATGGTTACGGACATCTCCATGGTGATGCTGTTTGCTCACTTGAAACGCAGTTGTCTAAATAATATCTATCTATCTATCTATCTATCTATCTATCCGTCCGTCCGCCCGCCCGCCCGCCCGCCCGCGGTGTAAACATTAAGATAAACTCTGTGTGTGTGTGTGAGGGAGTTCTGTGTGGATACACACAGCTCTGTTTAGTCTGAAAGCTGACAGATGCAAAGGATGAGCAAGAGATTAGATGGAAAAAAAGAAAGTAACCTAGGAAGCATTATTTGAAATACAAATCCTTCCTGTCTAAAAAGGATATGGGAAGATAAAATTTGACATATATGCAGCAAATTTAAGTTGAAAAAACAAAACAAAGAAACTTTTACTTCTTTTGGAGAACCCCGATCAGATAAACCCCCGATGGATGATGTGAATACCTTTGATCATCTTGTTACAGTGCATTGCTCTGCTGAGAACCCTTTGGTCCTGGCATTCATCAGGACGCTAATTTGAAGCGTACCATTCTGATGTTCCCATGCCTCAGTGTGTCTGCTTGTCTTCCGTCTCTCCTGTGAATCAGCAGCTTGAAGTATATGATCACCAAATGTTCCGGTGCTGCGCGTCCCACAACAAAATACTTCATCCCACCTGTTTATGAGTTTATATCGGTTTATGTCAGTGTGATATGATGCTAATGCTTTTAGCTATGTAGAGGTGCAAATATTCTAGGAAGGAAGGCATGACCCAGTATTCACTTATTGGAAAATATATATATTTTTCCAAGTAGATAAATATAATGAAATGAGTTTCTGTGCTTTGCTTCATTCTCTGTGTTGCTTCGGCTTCACTTTTTCCATTTTCTGCCATTATCGCAGTCCTCGTTTTGTTTGCTCGTTCATTTATATGCCATTTACAGGCACCCATACACTGTTCCTCTTTCTCGGACACTAATGCACCCACAATTTCTATTAAGGCTGTTATGTGACGTGGTTCGTTTATTTTTCTGATAATCTGTTTTCTGATAACACACACAAACCCATGTGCAGTTACACGTGCACATACTGATTTCTACCAAGCTCTGCTTAGTCACTGCTGAACGCCATAGGAAAGGTCAAGCTATACTCAAAAAGGTGAAAAAATACGTTGGTTAGAAGTTTTGTTCCTTCCATTACTGTAAGTGTTGCAGTTCCAGTGAGTTGCAGTAAGTGTTTTACTCTTATTAAAAATGATTATTTACACAGTTTTTATGTTTTAAATGTCACTCTAAGCCTGGAGGAAAGCTTGATTATAATGACAATGAGTTTGAAACTGAACCGATAGCCTCAATGGTTTACAGCTTCAGACTGCAAATATAACTCGAGGTTCAATAAGCCATTTTGCTTGGAAAACACTGAAATAAAAAAGGGGATTCTATGACCTGCGCCAGGAGAATTTGATTTGAAAGAATAGATATAGAGCATTCATTCAGGATGGCACTGGAAGAAAGTTTGCATCTCAAATGATACGTCCCTGCGAGGCGTTATAACAACCAAAGTGATGCTCTCAGTGGTGCTCAACGGATGCAGTGAGACATTAAGGCATTACTCAAACAGAAACCCACAAGGATGTTATTGCGTGCACTTGACAGCTTGCAGCTGACTAATTTAACACGAGTACCTTAAGAATGAAAAAGAAACTCACATACAGGCAACTGAAAAACTGGGGGAATTGTGGACATTAAGCCAAACTGTTGGTAAACACAAGATTCTGATTTATTGATATAAAACAAACTCCAGCATTTATCGGAGCTCCTCGCCCCCCCCTGGTTTAACTGTTTCAAACTTTAATTTCCTGTAAGTACTTATAGTTTCATGATGACTGTGGTGCAGATTCCTGTGCTTATGTGGAGTGCAAAAGGAAGAGAGTGGTTTTCTTTAATTTTTTTTATTGGCTTTTACCTTTTCAATAGTCTATTCCAGTTTTATATCCTAAAGCTGCTATTTTATGGGAGGCTTGCCACACACAAAATCAGCAGCACAGAGTGAGTGAGTATCATTTACACTTACTGATAGCCTGGTTTTCCAGTTTAATTTGAGTTGATAAAGACTTTAGTGTCATGTATTCAGTAAAAATGGCCCTGGATATGTTTATTGACATTAGGTTTGCCATTAGCATTCAGCAGTTGCTTAGCTACCTATTAGTATCCAGTCAGGGGTGCAGGATGCAGAGCAGCGTAGATGACAGCGATGAAGGCTCCTCTGTTGACCTGATTATATTATTTATTTATGTGCAGAGACTTTGGTATTAGATTTTGTTGGATTAATGTCTGTGTGTTTGTTGCTGCTTTACTTCTCACAGAACTTCCTCAAAGAGCCATTTGTTAACAAATGTAACCTTTCAGCTACGCACTGTGTAAGGTCATCTTGACGTGTTTCACATTATTCAGGTCGAATATTTACAATCTGTCATAGAGACGTCAACATCTGTGTTTTCTGAAACAAAGTCAAAAAAAGAGGCCTGGTAATTCAGAACCTGTCCTCACATAGTTTTTCTGCGTTGACATCAGCCCGCCAAAAATCTATTGTTGTTAATCTGAGCCATCTTAGTAAAACTGCACATGCTCAAATGCATTAAGGAGAAATGGAAGCTTTGCTGCTGAGCAAAAACAGGCGAATATTTTAAAGCAGGTAGTTTTAACAGGCCAGCAGCAGGACAGCAGAGTTCTAGAGTTAAACATAGAAAATGAAGCTGCTAATGAGTGTGGGAGTGACTAGACAGACAACAGAGCTGGTGTTACAAAAAGAGAAGTGACTGAATTACATTTAGCTTCTTTTTAGAAACACTCTAACCCAGTTTTGTTGCCTGCTTGGGCTGTTTGTGAAGACTCCTCACTGGCATGTTGCTACTTTTTCCTCCTAGATATGTTTGATCGATAGTCTTAGTTAATCAGTAAACAACTACAACTACTACTAATGTTTCTGTTATAGCCCTTCTGTCCACAATAATGTGTTCTCAATATGTAAAAATTGGCTGGGCACAGGCCAAGGGAAACAATGCTGCATGGGCTCGGTTTCCCCTTTCTTATTGCTTTTGCAGCTATCTGTAGGCTTTCTTGAGTTAGAAGGAAGTAGAGGAGTTATATATTTCCTAAATGACCATAGCCCCTGCACCCTTATTTATGTATTTATTACATTTTATAACTGCCCTTGTATACAGCCACACAATGTTTCTGTTTCAATGTTTCTTACGCATACATCATGTATACAGTTTCACTCACATATATGTATACATATATATTGGTTTTTATTTTTTTATTATTATTTATTTATTTTTTCCCTTCGTTGTATATCGTTTTCTCTTCTTACTTTTGCACCTTTGTGATCCAGCTAACCAATTTCGCTATGCAATAAACTGCACAATGACAATAAAAAGCTCTAAGTCTAGGTTTATGTGAACTTGCTTTACAATATGTTCATGCTGCACAGACTGAATTTTTACCAGTGCCACACACCTGTTTCATAAATGTTCCCTTGGAACTGGAGTATTTTTTCCCCGAGTGTGTGTGAGTTTAAGTTGCCAAAGCCGACACCAGAGACAATCTGATTTGATCTCAATGAGTTCTGTATGTGCTTAAACAATACAGTAGTATAAATTATTTGATCAAACATGACTTGGGAATGACAGGCAATTTGTTTCAGTTTATTCAGCCTGAAAGTCTACTTAAAGATTTAAAATACTAAATCACTGCAGGAAACAA
Organism: Maylandia zebra; assembly: GCF_041146795.1. NCBI lineage: Eukaryota > Metazoa > Chordata > Actinopteri > Cichliformes > Cichlidae > Maylandia > Maylandia zebra. Next base: position 5,605,984 of record NC_135183.1, on the reverse strand, counting down.
AAGACTCATTGTCATGATATTAGACGTCAGATGATAGTCAACTACTGGTCTTGTTGCCTGACTCCACTTCACTTCTTTACTGTTTTATCACTATTGCCGCGAGGGCCAGCGCACCGGGTTCGAGATAATCAAATCTGATGACGCACAAGTTTTGCTCTGGGAATCCTCTTTTCTCCTATTCTCGCTAATTCTTTCCATATTTGTGTTCTGCCCTGGAAGGTGGAAAGAAGAGAAATGATCCTTTAAAGAGTTTCTCGTCTCTCAAAGGAAAAAGTAAGAGAGAAGCTGTGTGAGTGTCTGAAAACATAATTTACTTTGGACAGAATCAGCGACACACTGGCTCAGTGTGTCAGTGTGTGTGTGTGAGTGTGTATTCATGTCTTTGTGGGGACCAAAAATTCAAAGTTTACTATACTTGTGGGGACCAACAGCCCTTATGGAGACAAAATCCTGGTCCTCACGAGTTTGAAGGCATTTTTGAGACTCAAAATATGGTTTCAGTGTCAGGGTTACATTTGGGTTAAGGTTAGGCATTCATTTTTGATGGGTAAGTGGCCAGGGAAAGCATTATGTCAATTAGATGTCCCCACAAGACATGAAAACACAGTGTGTGTGTGTGTGTGTGTGTGTGTGTGTGTGTGTGTGTGTGTGTGTGTGCGCGCACGCATGTGTGCACAGAAATAAGAGTGAAACTGTGCACCAGAGAAAGGCTGTGGTTTTATAAGTCATTCTATCAGGCGCTGATGATGTGGTTCTGGCAGAATGGACAACAAAGTGAGAGTCAGTACAGTGTTCTCGTGTCAGCACATTGTCATGCCTGCTGCTGCGGACTGTGCGCTGATTTGTAGGAGCCAGAGGGAAAAGGACAGAGAGGGTGATAGAAAAAAAGAAAGACACGACTACAAGATGAGTAGGCAATACTCATCTCAACTGGGCCCCCAAGGCCTTTGCTATGGCCTCTGATGCTAAACAGCTCCACCCCACGCGAGTTCATCTTCAAGCCTTCCTGGTGTCACAGCCAGATGGATCCACTTACATCTGGCAGTCACTGGTTTTTCATCATGCCCGCTCCACCCCCCCCCATCCCCAACACACACACACACACACACACACACACACACACACACACACACACACACACACACACACACACACACACACACACACACACACACACACAAAATAACTCAGTGCTTTTTGTTTTCCAGGCGGTGTTTGTGCCAGCTGAGGAGCACAGATCTTTACAAATCGAATGAAATGTATTCGCTGCAGCTCTCTCAATGACTCCTGTGAGACCTGAGGGCTGCACACTAATACTCTCTCTTGCGCTCTTTCTCTCTCTCTCTGTCACACACGCACAACACAACCTGTTCAGAGCGGGTGGGGTTATTACGTCATAACTGTGCACATGATATCATCGACCTCCATCTGTGTAGCAGCACAAAGGCAAATCTGTTCAACAAAAACACAGGAGGGTCACCAAAGTAAGAAAATAAGAACAGAAAGCTAGAAACAAATGACTGTTTCCAATGTTAGTCAATTTATCGACCAATCAAAGAGCACAAAGAGCAGAAACACATTGCAATAACACCATTGAGCCCAAGGTACATCTTTATTTTGTTTTGGGTTTTTTTTGCTAAATCTATTTTTTTAATGGTTCAACAGTGTTATGAGTGGGCCAGGAGGCCTTAATGTTGAAAGCTTCGTCACCTGTTGCAAATTCAGTGAAAGTATATTGGCACCCAGAGCTGTTTCTGGGGCTTTGTGCACATAAGTGACTGGCTGAGCTGGACTGCCTGACTCACACTTTCTTTCTGCCTCTTGGCTATTTTCTTTGCCAGTCTCTTTTAGAAGTGGCAGACACTTCTAAATTATTGCTGCACAATAATGTTTAATATTTAGTATTTACTGTCATATTCCCATATATCATTGTGATGTTGTTTGTTCTATTACTCTTGTTCTCTTCTGCTTGTTTTCTTTTTTCTTTCTCAACAGGTGATCCAGGTGATCGATATATGCATTTTTTTTCTTTTCTTTTTTTTTCCTGCCCATTCTGTTGGTTTTTGTTTTTTGCCCTTCTCCCCCGTCCCTCTTCTCAGCTGTTTCTCTTTCCCTCTTTCTTTCTCCCCTTCTTTCCTCCATTCAAGTCTGTCCCGTATTCAGCAAGTGAAAATAAAATAAACAATAAAAGGTGAATCAAATGGACCATTATGGCAAGGCTGGGATGGTCAATTTGGTAAAGTAAATCCGTTGGGCATCTTTCTTTGCCTTTAGACAATAATTCTGATGGCAAAAGAGCCAAACGGGACAGGCAAAAAAAAAAAAAAAAAAGAAGTGGCAGACACTGCATCTAATGTGCAGCTGTGCCACACACTTGCACATTTCTGAAGAGAAAATAAAGCGCAAGTGAAAAAATAACAATGTCAAAATATTTCAGATTACCTACACTGGGATAGGCTAGTGCCATCAGGGAGTGCCTGTGTTGCAGTGTGTTGTGTGCTTTTTTTTTTTGCCTGTCCCGTTTGGATCTTTAGGATCATCATGGCCTTGCCATATTGGTCCATTTGATTGACCTTTATTATAATTATGTATTTATTTTATTTTCGTTTTTTAAAGGCGGGACAGACATGACTGGGGGATAGGACAGGGAGAAAGAATGAGGGAAAGAGAGGGAGAGAAAAAAAATAGAAGGGAGAAGAGAGGGTGAGAAAGGGGAGAAGAAAAAAAACGAAAAACAAACAAAACACCTGGATCACCTGTATGGAGATAAAAAACCAGAAGAGAAAACAAACAACAAAGAGCAACATAATAAAAACAACACCATTACAATTAACTAGCTAACAGTAGATAACAGTAGATACTTTTTAAATTTCACCTGTTGAGAACGAAAAAAGAAAACAAGCAGAAGAAAACGAGAATAAATAGAATAAACAACATCACGATGATCTATGGGAATATAACGGTAAATACCAGAGGTGGGACCAAGTGATTGTTTTGCAAGTCTCAAGTAAGTCTCAAGTCTTTATCCTCAAGTCTCAAGTCAAGTCTCAAGTAATGTCAGGCAAGTCAGAGTCGAGTCTCAAGTCACTGGTGTAAAAGTCCGAGTCAAGTCACAAGTCTGAAACTTTGAATTTCAAGTCCTTTCGAGTCTTTAAAAAAAAATAATGAAAAAATAATGTTGCAGTTATATGCTAAATGTAAATATTAGACCATGTAATTTTAAAATCTGTGTTTTTCTCAACACATGACAAAATAGTGAACTTTGAAAATATACACAAATTGTGAAATTGCACCTCTTTAAAATGCAGCTCAATTAAACCTAGCTCCAAGAATAATTTTCACCGACAGTTCTGAGATAAGCTGCATGTTATTCTTGGATGCGTTTGTAGGACCAGCTTTAAAATCGCATGACAAAAATATCATACACATTAAAAAAAACTGCATCACCAACGTAGCCTGGACAACATTTGCTAGTTAGATGAAGTCAGCTATCTCATCGTAGCATATTTATATGCATATTTATAATCATACGGTTCTTGGAGTGAGTGCATACACTCATGAAGTTTAGTAACTTCAGGTCACTGCAACAAGCCCAGGTACAGTTTACCGACGGATGGGTGCAGGACCTTGAAATGCACCGTGTAGAACGAAAGACCATCGTACGTATCATAAGTTTACCAGTCTCACAAATTGTCGTCATAAATACACATTCCTTAACCGTTTATTAATAGGACCTTTGAGCTCAACGGTAATTAATTAGTAGTGGAAATAATTTCTGGTAGCATCACAGAAATGTAGCAGTGACAATAATACTGTATGCTGTAATCATACTGGGCAATTAGTGATACAAAAAACCTGTTTTATCCTGTGAATAAAAGTATATGTTTTTGTCAATGTACCATAATAACAGAAGCGAAACGCAATATTGTGTCAGGACAATTCACTATTTATGCACAATAAATAAAGGAGCATAGCGCGACAATTTCTGTTCAGCGCCAGACTTGCTTGTAACCTATATCACCAATTATGTTATGAAAATGACGCATTAACTACAACAGCAGACTGACCTTCGTGTAAATGCTTGGAGCAGACTAACCTGTGAGCTGGAGTGTTCTGGGACGTTATATTTGGTCTTTGAATGGCTGCAATCCAGACCATCCGTCGCGTCTTTGTTACTTTGGAAACATGGCTTGAACAATTTCTCTTCAACGACGTAATCCGATAACAACCGATCTCTTTACCCGTCGGCTTCCCGTGGCTGTCATGCGACCGGCTATTGCAGTTAATAATACAACAGCTTCTTGACATTTTTGTGTTTCTTTTTATCGCTGTGTGACTGATTTTAATTGAAAGCCTGCGTGCGCTAGTACCGCTTGCCACGAGTTCCCAGAATCCTTTGCGGTTCTACCCGTGAATGACGTCACATTTTCAATCTCTATATAATATGCATGTTAAATTTTATATTTGGGGTAAAATATCAAGTCTTTTCAAGTAAACCGGTTCAAGTCCAATTCAAGTCCCAAGTCATTGGTGTAAAAGTCCAAGTCAAGTCACAAGTCTTAGAACATTTTTTCAAGTCAAGTCTAAAGTCATAAAATTAATGACTCGAGTCTGACTCGAGTCCAAGTCATGTGACTCGAGTCCACACCTCTGGTAAATACTAAATATCAAACATTATTGTGCAGCATGTAAGATCGACAGCGCACAGTGTGCTTTGAGGTAGGAGCCAAAAAGGGTGTAGTTTGTGTGTGTGAGTCCCCGTGTGTACACCTGTGAGCTTGTTTTTAAAAGGTTCCTTCATGTAATGATCTGCTAGAGGGTGTGGGGGAGCCACAGCCCCGTCCTCCAGGGCATGAAGCAGGTATGGAGGAGATCAAGACTCCAGACATCCAGAGGCCCTCAGAACACAAGAGACCAAGGAAGACCAACAGAGGGGCAGCCGCGCCACTATCCCAGAAAGAGCTGAGGAGAGTCCCAGATGAGGGGTCACTCAGCAGCCGCGGAGCAGAAGCCAGGAGGGGTTGCAGTGACGTGCCCGTGAGCTCCGCTGGCAGCCAGCTGTGCCAGAGTGACCGAGCCCGAGGCCGAGAGGCTGAGGGCACCCCACCCCCGAAGTGGCCCAAGCGGGCCCCAGGCTCCAGGCCCCGACAAGCAGCCACCAAGGAGTGAGCCGGTGTGTACCTGGGTGCCCATCCCCAGACACAAAGAACCACCAACGCACCGATGTCTGAGGGCGTCTGCCACTGGCAGGGGAAGTGGTGGGGGGAGATAGACCTTCATACCTCGGAGGACCTGGGATGTCCCCAGAGAGGTGGCGTCTGATACCCAACCTGACATATGGACACAGACAAACAGGCACACACAGATACAAACATCCATTCCCACCCTCATGCTCTCATATGCAATTACTCAACACTCACCCAACGTGGAGATGGACATAGAGAGACATTGTACACACAATCACACTCCCCAAGCGTACTCTAAGCCCTGGGTCTAGGTACCCTTGCCCCTGGAGGGGGAAACTGCAGGTGGTGTTACCCTTTTCCCTGGGGTGGGGAGAAGCAGACCGCCCTGATTCCGCAGCAGCAGGGAGGCCCCACATTCCAGACTGTGTTGTGTGCTTGTCTCAACAATGTTCAGGTGGGTAGCATGTGTCTTAGTAATATTCTGCTGGTGTGGCTTCCAAAGATTGGCCTGTTTTTATTTTAGATTTTGGCTGTACAAACAAGAGCTAATGACAGAAGCAGTGTCAGCTTGTATTTCTGCCAGCACATCCCGTAAGGAAACACGTGTTACAGCTGTGAACTGGGAAAGCACGCTTTTGTCAGTACACACTGCTGCACATATGATGAAGAATCAAATTCATGATATAACAAGCATGTGCCCTCAACTACTGAGTGGTCATGTCTTTTCAGAAAAAAAAACCCATGAGGGCAAAGGTGTGTGTTTGGCAAACTTTCAGGATTTGTTCTGCTCAGCAGCAAGGCAGCTGCCTGCTAGGCGTGACTGCGTTTCTAACAGGGACATTCATAGTGTGGCCTGGGCAAAATGCCAGTGGAAACAAGGATGTCCAGTCCAAGGACCTTCCACAGACATGAAAACAGAGAGCTCAACAGTATATTCTGCACACTGAGCACAAACACACTAAAAACATCTGATGCTCTGTATTGAACTGCACAGATACTCATTCACATCTTTAGAATTAGAAAATTCAAGATGGGAGTTGGAAGGGAAAATGTATTCCCGTAAGCATGGGCCGAAAATTTCCCCAGTGGAAAATACCATATAATAAATAAATTAGTTATATTACGTCCATCCATTTTTCCAAACTTGTCCAATTTAGGGTTCCAAGAGGGGCTGGAGCCTATCCCAGCTGCAATGGAGTGAGAGGCAGGGTACACCCTGGACAAGTCACGACAGGCCTAGATAACCAATCACACTCACACCTATGACCAATTTAAACCATAAGTTAACCCAACCCCTCTAACTGTTTGTCTTTTGACTGTTGGAAGAAGCCGGAGAACTCACCGAAATGCGGGGACAACATGCAAACTGCATACAGACCAGATAGTGAATTAGAGTCCAGGATCTTCTTGTTAAAAGGCAACAATTCAATGCAGTTCAATTTTATTTATATAGCACCAAATCACAGCAGCACTCGTCTCAAAGTGCTTTATATTGGAAGGAAAAGATCATACAATAATACAGAGAAAACCCAAACAATCGAATGACCCCTTTGAGCAAGTGCTTGACAATAGTGGGGAGGAAAAACCCCCTTTTAACAGGAAGAAACCTCATATGTAATGCAAACACAATTGTTCCTAGCACAGAACCCTGTGGAACTCCATAATTAAACAAAGTGTGTGAAGAGGACTCCTCATTAACAAATTAGAGTCTATGATATGATTTAAACCAGCACAGTACCTTTAATTCATACAGCATGCTCTATAATAAAATACTGTGGTCAACAGTAACAGTATCTAACACTGCACTGAGGTCTAGCTGGAGAAGCACAGATTTGATCCTTCTTATTGCCACTGTCACAGGCCATAAGAAGACCACATGTAACCCTCACTAAATCAGTTTCTGTACTTTGATGAGCCCTGAAGCCTGACTGAAACTCTTCAAATAAACCATTCCTCTGCAGATGATCAGCCAGCTATTTTACAACTACCTGTAATTAGCTAAGATATCTGGGTCAAGTGATGCCTTTTCAAGTAAATGTGTAATTATTGCCATTTTAAAGGAGTGCAGTACTAAGCGATATCTAGAGATAGATGATCATATTTAAAATTGAAGTATTAACTAATGGTAGGACTTCTTTGAGCAGTCTTGCGGGAATGGGGTCTAATAGACACAACAATGCAATATACACAATATTTTATATATTATATTATGCTATGGGATCACTTATGGCACACAAGAAGTGTAGAAAATAAATAATGAATTAATGCACATATCTACACAGTTTACTGTTGCTCCTCTTGCTCTGCATAATTTGGCCTCTTGCCCTATCGCTCTCTCTTTCCAAGAAAAAGCAGCTCCAGGACGACAACGCGTGTTTGTGAGTTGTGTTTTGTTTTGTCTTCTCTTTACTCCTTTAAAATTCACAGTTAAGAATACTGAAGAAGTATAAAATTTCTATAGAAAGATAAGCCTTCCTGCCAACTGCAAACGGGTTCCTTCCAGAGAATAGCTGAAAACAAAAACATGGCAGATGAGTAATTTCTGTGGAACACACACTCTAACAATAGCGATTTATCTGTTTCTATTTCCTGCCTTATTTCCTCTCTTTCATGCTGAAATTATAGATGCAAGGGTCACAGCTTAATATGGAAAGCTAGGGTACAAAGCAAGCATGAATTTGAAGTCACTCTTTGAATGTGATTTGAATTCACGTAGAAGGGGATGAAAACATGTACATCATGCATTTAAAATGAAGAGATGATATCATTCCCCTCAAGTGACATCATCCTTACCAGACTTAAGGATGACCTCATCCTCTCGCTATGCAATCTCCTCCCCAAAGGTTTTTTCAGCATGCCATGTGTTTAACTATTCATGAATGGCTTCCCAACCTGTGAGACGCAGAGGCATCTTTATGCTTCAAGCCACTGGGGGGTGTTTGTTAGACAGCATCCACTCATAATGTTGAGACCGTGTGTGACTCATCTGCTGCAGCAATGATACTGTAGATCTCTTGTCAGGTCATCCACCTACTTTTTAGTGGCTCATACAAAATATTGTACAACAAACAATTCATGTGGACATAAGCAGCACGGACATGGATTGATCCCCCCCTTCTCTGACAGCATTTGGCTTGTTGGTGAGATGGTGCATGGCGTCACGTCAAACTATTTGTGACATTTCTGTTTTGTTTTTTTAATAACTTTTTACTATTAAAAGATATTGATCAATTAGATCAACTGAGATTTTTTTTTTTTGGTGGATTTTAGTTGAGGTTTCTATTATATTTTAAAAAAAATGTGTTCCATGATGTGATGTGCATTAGTTTAATAGTAATAGTGGTCGTTTCAGTTTGTATAAGGAACAATTACTCACATGGTAATGCGATGCATGTAGGAGCAGTTATCTTCTTCCTTTTCTTACTGAACATCAGGGTTTGTCTAATCCCCTCAACAAAGAGCAACCACCTCAAAGACTGAACATCAGCACAGAAAGCACATGCAGACCGGATCCTTGTGGTAAAAAAAAAAAGAACAAAGAAACTGCTCCTGTCACTCATCAGATGCTGAGCTTGTAATTTTAAAAATTAGATTTATAATTAGATTATTTTTATTAATACCAGCATACCAGTTGGTGTTGTCACCGCTGCACACACGTTAGCATGATGTCATTCCAGAGGATGATGTCATGCTTTTGGTGAGGCTGTCTTTCCACTGGTCTGTTAATCACTGAACCTTAGATTTTAACCCAGTTTTATGTACAATGTCAGACACTACACATCTAATTTTTCACTAACTTTCTTTGAAAGTGCCATGAAAAATGTCAAATATCCCCAACAGCAAGAATGTCAGCTGAAGCGCTGAAGAGATCTGGGTTTAAAAAAAGCTATTAACTTTGGCAGCAGTTTGCTGTTTTTCCACAATCCAAAGCATGTTGTCTTTATGAGTAATGTCGTCTGTAAGTGTGAATAACACTATTCAAACATTTGCGCTTTGGGGTACTTAGGACCAAGTAAAGCGCTATACAAATACAGACCATTTACCATTTAAAAATGGTCCAAAAGTAGGAAAAAAGCATTTTACACTTGTTTTCCATCAAGCAGCTGAATCATATGTTTTCTCACATAAATTGACAAAAAGTAACTAAAGACAAATGCAGCAGCAGGAAAACCAAACATACTTGTCATCTCTCGTCCTTTTACTCCTGTTTGACGCTCATGTGGGTGGATTTTGAATGTGTGAAACCAGATTCTTCCAAGCATCCCTGCAGTATAGTATAGCGACAGTGCAGCGCAGGCTGCTGAAAACAATGAGCCAAATCAATCTCCATAAAGACCGGTGGGCTGTGAAAGCGAGGTGATGGACCTCTATCATGACGCAGGTCAAGGAACTCCCCTTGCAAATTAATCTCCTCATTTTTTTGCAAAGGCGGTTTATGCAGTGACGCATCCTTTCTACGTCATAATGGCTTATAGTGACTGCAGGCACTATCTCACTATGGCACACACATACACATGCACACTAGCACTACTATATTTGTGAGGGTATTATCTGTCATTTAGTCCCCAGATGCAAACGTTACTACGCACATGTTGACACATCCGTCCTTCCTGCCACTCAGTAAAGAGCTGCTGGGCCAGCTGCAGTCTCTGACAACATTTAATCTGTTCCTCATGTCGCTCTGGATATCATCCACATGCTCCATTTCCCTGTGAAAATCCAAAGGCATGCGAGTCAGATGATGTGGCATATAAGAATGTAAGTGTGAATGTCTTTGTTAGCCTATTTTAGCTTTTCAGTGTCCTCTCTGCTCTAAAGTTTCTCTGCAGTGTTTACGCTAAAATTGATGGATTGATATCTTTGAAAAGCATTTCCAGCCTTGCTCAGTGAGTCTTTCACATATCATTGTTGTCCCTACCTCCTGAACAAGATTCAAAGGAGTGTATTACTGCATATATTTTGTGTTCACCTAAATGTCAGGGTTTGAGTAAAACCAAAAAACCTTTCTTGTCGTCGCTGTAACAATAATAAACATCTAATTAACGTCATAGTTCTCCATGCAGCTTTGAAGGATGTGAAACTGAGGCAAAAGCCTTTAATCAGTTAACGTTGCAGCTGAAAGTATCATTTGGAAATGAAAAGCCAGGAGCATCTTCCTTGGAGGGTTCAACCCGGGGTTGCGGTCATGGCCTGTTAAGGGCTCTGTTGGCTCTCCGGTGACGGTTTCCTCGTGGCTGCGTGCAGCGGGGCTAGGGGAGGGTCTGTGCTGACAGACGTGGGTTACTGACCTGGTAGCATGGCTGCCCCTGGGTGGGTCCGGGACAGGCGTGAGGTTCTGGGGGCGCTCCATCTCTGGGCTGGGGCCCTGGCTTGGCCTTGGGGGATTGGGTCCCGGTTGGTGTGTTGCCAGGGTTGTGGGTGGGTGGGTGTATGGGGGCCCAGCCCTGGTGCAGGGTTCCGCCGGCTCATTGAGCCACCTGTGGGGCTCTTCAACTGGTGGGGGAGGCTGTTACATCTTGCAGGAGGTCTCCTCTCTTCAGGAACTCTCTCTGCAGGAGGAGGAGATGCAGGAGAGGTGGAGGAAGATCTCAGCCTGGGCGTCTATTGTCTTGTGTAGTCTGGAAGATGAGTGGATGACGGGGTGGGTGCAGTTTTCTCTGTGGTGGGGTCGGGTCGGCTGTCCTGGGCTCTGTGGGGCCAGGCGGCGCTGCCGAACTAGGCCCCGGTCCGGAGGGGCCTGGGCCCTCTCTCCCTGGCGGGTTGTAGATTATGGGGGTGCCTACTGGGGTCAGCGGGGGAGCTGGCCGCTGCGGCTGCTGAGTGAGCCCTCATCTGGGACTCTCCTCAGCTCTTTCTGGGACAGTGGCGCGGCTGCCCCTCTGTTGGTCTTCCTTGGTCTCTTGTGTTCTGAGAGCCTCTGGATGTCTGGAGTCTTGAGCTCCTTCATACCTGCTTCATGCCCTGGTGGACGGGGCTGTGGCTCCCCACACCATCTAGCAGATCATTACATGAAGGAACCTTTTAAATACAAGCGCGTCCATGCTCACAGCTGTACACACGGGGACTCACACACACAAACTACACCCTTTTTGGCTCCTACCTCAAAGCACACTGTGCGCTGTCGATCTTACGTGCTGCACAATAATGTTTAATATTTAGTATTTACTGTTATATTCACATAGATAATCGTGATGTTGTTTATTATGTTGCTCTTGTTTTTTTCTTCTGCTTGTTCTCTTTTTTTTTCTTTTTCAATAGGTGATCCAGATATTTGTATTTTTTGTCTGCTTATTTTGTTGGTTTTTGTTTTTTGCCCTTTATCCCCGTCCCTCTTCCCTGCTGTTTTTCTTTCCCTTTCTTTCTCCCCTTTCTTTTCCCCAGTGAAGTCTGTCTCGTATTTAACAAGTGAAAATAAAATAAAATAAATAATAAAACGTGAATCAAATAGACCATTATGGCAAGGCTGGGATGGTCCATTTGGTAAAGTAAATCCGTTGGGCATCTTTCTTCACCTTTAGACAATAATTCTGATGGCAAAAGAGCCAAACAGGACAGGCGAAAAAAAAAAAAACTGTCACATAATCACTGTGACAGTGATTATGATAACTAAAGGTCACTGTCACAAGGAAACACAATTATGTTTCTCAATAATTTGCTTGCACAATCAACTGTAATGTGAGAGCAGTTTCAGCTTGAAACCGAGCTGCTCTTGGGCTTACCTAAGCCTAGTCAGAGTTCAGAAAAATCAAATCTAAAAAGCAAACTGGAACCCGAAAAATGACTTAACAGTCACAAGTGGACTGTGGATCGTCACACTATTCACATACACCCACGCACTGTGCCCCTTAAGAAATGTCACAGTGAATATAATCATATGTCTCAGATTCTAAATTAAACTAATTAGAATTCACACCTATAGACAGACTAGTCAACTCAATAACCACATATTCCAACTGCAATACTAATTAGTAGCATTATGTTTCACTTCATGCGCTGCCACAAATGTAGCTACAATGCTTTGGTCAGTTTGGCAGCCGCTGATTAATGAATGCTATTACATTACATTTAATATCATTTGCAATGCACGTGACAGACAGGATACAGCCAGAATTAAGATTACTGATAAAGTGTCCCGATGTCCTGGAAACCTGGTGTATTGCAAAACGTTTTAAACAGTGCCAAATCAGAAAATTAAAGCATGCCTGTGTATTTACCACGTGGTCTGTTTGGGGCACATTTGGGGCAATGAATGAACAGCGGGTATTACATATAAAGTAAGTTCTGTATTTTCACTTGTGTGCTACATCACTCAGAACAACAAATTCATTCACTGCTGTGAAAGCCCTGTATAGTTAATCATAATACAGACATACCTTCCATTCAAATAACAGACTGCCTGTTTGCATTTGGAAAAGTAGGCTGACTTCGTGGTGTGGACAGGGAAACTTTTTTCTTTTTTCCAGGACTAGAAGAAATTGTTAAGGTAATTCAAAATTAAAGGAAAAAGCTGCATGTCACAATAACCCTAAGTAGGCTACTGGACTGTTTGCACATATACAATCAGCAGACTCAGTTTCACTTGTGCTTTAGTGACAGTCTTTTTCTTTTTTTACTCAAGAAGAAGGGAGTAAAATTTGCTTATCACCGCATAAGGCCAATGACAAACTTACTGTCAAAAAACAAAAACAAAAAAAAAAACCTCGTGATGGTGCTCTTGTAAAGCCGTTAATTTCTCCCAGGTGTAACATTTCTTATTCTCTGTCTTTAATTATTCATAATAATTATTCATAATTAAATAATTAATTATTTAATTATTAGCGAGACCCTCTGAGCGCAGGGATCAGACAAGCCCTTATTCTGTGTGATGCTTAGCCCTCGGGTATACCCAGTGTTGGGACTAACGCGTTACTTAATAACGCGTTAGTCCCAACACTGGGTATAACAAGTGCTTACTGTAAAGTTAACATATATCTCAAACTCAGGTTTGAGATTCAGGTTCACAGCAGAAGAATTAATAACAGTGGTGCTTCGGAACCGTGACTAGAGAAAGCAAGTTACTGCTTCACTCAGATATTTTGGATATGCAAAAAATTACTTGGCTCACACACTTTATGGGCTTTTAATGGAATGAAAACCTGGAAGGAGAGGGCAAACCAAGTCATTAACGTTTTGCACATTTTCATGGCCCACGAGTGCAAGTGGCTTTCAGTATTCCAGTTATTGGTGTGAAAGACTTCCCAGATACAGTAGTTACCCTATCTGTAAACATATGGCAGGCTAAAGAGACGCATAAACTAGACTCATCCATAGATAGATGGATTTAGTCAGTTTTAACTTTAAACAAATGATTCCATTTATCTTGTCATACTTATTACAAAGCATGTTTTATATTCAATATAATAATGGAGGAGGGTTAAATTATTTCAAAACTGCACTCGAGTTTAGACCTTGAGCAGCAGCGTAGTAGATTCTTGTGGGATTCCCGCAGATGTCTTGAACGCATCACGATGGGCCGGGCACTGGAGGCTCTCCCTCCTCCCTCGGCTCTTTAGCTGTTTCAGCCGCCTTCAATCTCGTTCTGGGCAGCGGCTCGTTTTGCGAGAGGGAGGGGAAACTGCCCGTCTGTCACTGGGAAATCCTGATCGCTACCCTCGGTCTCAGTTAGCGGGGAGTGAGCTGTGATAGAGGCGCGCAGGTCTTCAGAAAGGATTAAATTCAACTGAATGAAGCGCACACGAAGTTCTTCGGCAGCGACGTAAGAACCCTTTCTCGTTATTACTAAAGCCGTGTCCGATCGTGTTTCTGCCTGTGACCTTTCACGCTCCTGTGCGGTCCTCTATTTTTCCACACAGAAGTGAGGAATAACTGCTGAGTTAACTCGCCCACTTCTGACAAACTGACAGCTTTAACGTTTTTTAGTGGCATGTGTTTCCCCCTCCGTCATTTCTGTACCTGCTGCCTGATAATAAATGCCTTTTATTACTTTTCTCTTAGATTGTGATTTCTGGGCATCATCTCTAACTTTTCTCTTAGTTTCTCTTAATTTCTCACTTTTTTTCACTTGAACTTTTTATGATATGCTTGTTCCAGAGCACATTTTTCTGTAAAGTGTCTAAGAATGGAATAGCCAAACTTTTTAAACTTGTTGTGATGCAGCTTGGCAGAAACTATGTTCCTGCTTTTGTGGCTGCTGATGGGAAGGAGGGGAGGAAACAAGCCCCTGCACGCCTCTGTGCAAAGCAGCTTCAGTCAGGGTGTGAGTCAGACATGGATGAATAGCTGGCGAGGTGGAGTCCCTGGAGGACACGGATAGGAGTCCTGCAAGTGGAAAATAGTTTCAGATGCTCGTCTTGATCTAAATTGTTTCCAAAGAAGGGGGGCAACAGTGCTCAGAGTAGGAAGAAGGGCATGAATAACAGCCCTGAGTTGCTCAGTTCCACCTGCAGATGATGATGATGATGATGATGAGTGAGCATCACTTTATTGACAGCTGAGCTTTTTCTCTGCTGCACATGTTTGGTTGCACGCTGGGCAAAGGTAGGATTATTTGAACACATTCACGTCTTTTTCCGACGCCGTGGGTGTGTATTTATGCACGATTTATTTATCCTGTTTTAAGATGGTGCAACAGCTGATCACATGGAATTCATTACTTTATTGTTTTTGGAAGAATCTTTTTGTGATTTTGAGATTTTGATTGGTTCTTGGTAGGCCTGCATACTTTAACGAATCAGTACACTGTGATATGGTAGAGGAGTTTGTTTACACCGTGACTGCGATCCTATTAACATCTGTGATTAATCTGAAGTCTTTGTAGGAGGTGTTGCAAATCAGCGAGAATCGTGTCAGTGTTGAATTCTTCTGTGCGACGGAGTGTGATGCAGGTATTAAATGCATGGCACATTCCTATTTCACTATTTTGTCCATAGAAGTTTCTCAACATATGTTAACATCCTGGCTCCAAATTCCACATGCTGTAACATGGATGCAAGCAGGGAATCCTTGTTTTCCATCTCACATGCAAATGACTGTGGGTGAGAAATCTGTCTCTACAACATTTAAGCCTTCAAGTGTTTCATGACCCTGCCATGAGCACTGTTTTTATAATAACTGAGATACACTATATGCAGTCTTACTCCCACCATAGCTTTTGTGAACTGAGTTACCTTTTTCCCTGTAAGTTAAGAAAATAAAAAATTGCTAAAAAAAAAAAGGAAATGCACAGCATAAGTTGTTGGATTGGATTAACATTAAAAATTTTGGAGTTTTTTGGGGGAAATTTTAGTTAAATACAGTAATATCGTCATAAAGGATTCCTGTTAGGTTAACGTGAAACTGAAACCTTTGTGATGATTCTTTCAGTAATTATACTGAAGTGATAACAATGCTTTGCATAACAGACTTTCCCCAAAGCTGTTCCAAGAATCACATGAAGGTGATGGCAGGTGTATACGTGCCTTTAAATAGATGAGATGCTTCCTCTACTGATGTTTCTGCTTTACATGAATTCATTGAATCCTTTATGGTCTGTTTCCACCAGATAACAAACCTGTCGGCCAGTTTGCTCTTATTTTCAGTGGATCCTTACATATTTGGCCACAGATTGGCTTGCTAATGATTGGTGTATTAGAATAGAATAGAATTCAACTTTATTGTCATTGCACATGTCACAAGTACAAGGCAACGAAATGCAGTTTGCATCCATCCAGAAGTGCTGGATGTATTGTACAGAAGTGCTGTAAGTATTACACTCAGACCAAACGCACAGTGCCTGCTGTGCATCTGTGGTGTTGTTTTTCACCAGGACGCTGTGTGTCTGGGGTTGGTGTATCACTGAATTAAAAGATTGTATTCATTTACTGCCTCGCTGCTCTTGTTTGGCACAGAAACAAGCAGAAGTGGAAAGCTTCACGATGATGGTCGATGGAAAAAAAATAAACAGAAAACATCTGAATTTGATTATATTTCTGTTAGAGAGAAAAGAAAGCAAATTGCCTATTTTTATCTAACATCTATATTCACGACGTCTAGTGAACAGTTACATGGGCAAAATACAGAAAAGATCTCCCTGTAATATTCATTCCTCCTGCCTGGTGTGTTTCATGAATGAAAAACAGTTGAGTGTGAGGCGGGAGAGAGGGAGGTGCTCATATCAGCGAGAGACCTTTTTTTTTTTTTTAATAGAAAAATTGCATTTAGAATCTCCTTGGCTCTGCCTTTTGCAAAGACTTTTAATTGTCACTATTTATTCAGGTCACGACAAAGTCCTGACTCACAGTCCCTTTGGAGATCCAAGCACCTTAAACAGCTGTGTCTCTTTTTTCTGTCCTCAGTGAGATTCACCACAGCCAAAGCCTATGTGGTCCATGCTCTCGTGATGACCGCTACAATGTAAGTATTACTGTCTGTTCTCTAATCTTCTGTTCGTGGGGTGTTGAAAAGAGCTCGCTGCATATGCAGAAGTAGCAACACTAGTTTTTGATTTTGTATCCACAAACTTGTAGTCTGACGATCTCAAACATAAGACCCGGGGGCAAGAATTTGGCCACTGGACAGCTTTGAAAAATGTGAAGAAGAGAAAGAATTTTGGACAGTCTTATAATTTTTATTGCTTTTCCTACTAATAAAAAAATGACTCCCATGAACATTCATACTACACCAAAGTAATTAAGTAATAGAAAACAATTAAATGACATAAAACTTCTACTGTGGAAGATTTCAGCTTTATTCAGTGGGTCCAAAGTGGAGAAAAAAGCTACCAGAACATTTCTGTAATTTTACACATTTATTTCTTACAATTTAAGTCCAAAGAACAATACTTATAGATTAACTACAGTATGTAGAAAAACAGAGAAATTCTCTTATAATTGCATTAAAAAAACCTTCTAAGATCTTTGGAGGATTAAATGTGCTGTTAAACTTCTTTTCTCTGAAAGAAATTTGAGTTTCACTGGTCCTGCGTTTCACTGGTCCAAATGAGTCAGAGATCCCTTTTTGCACAGTAAAAATTTCGTACCTCACAGACAGACATAAACATTGGCTTATTTTTTTAAATTATGTGTTTATTTGCCTTCTGAAAGCTTTGTGAGATGAACACTTTAGAAACTGTATGAGTTTTTCAGAGACTCCATGAGAAAGTGTCTTGTTGGAGCAGCTCATGGTTACATATGTTGCAACTTGGAGCAAGTTAAAGTAAATGTGAGCTACCTTCAACCTGTCCTCAGGCACCAACCTCTTGGCACTTAAATGGTATTAAGCGGTTGTGAACTGTCATTGTCTTGTGTTGTAACAGCCCAGGTTTTTATGTCAGATGATTACGTCTGCAGAGAAGTCGGTCCAGTTCTTCCAGTGCCCTTCCTGCAGAAAACTGGAATGCATTCCTTCTACTCCCACTGCTTTCCCATATCTGTTCTTGAAAAACCTTTTTAGATTGAGTGATAGTAATCAATCAGTGACTCATAAAACACTGAGTTTTGCACAACCTTACTTTGTTTTCATGCTAAATGAAAATCTATCCTTCAGCATTTTCTTTTTTCTCTCCATCGCTCCATCTTCCTATTTCTTATTCCTGCTTTGTTTCCCTACAGGGTTCAGTCTGTAATGCTGACAGGCCTTGTGTCTGTGTTCCTGGTCTCCTACGGTGAGTTCCACCTCCAGCACATCATCTTTGACCTCCCAGCTTGTAAGCTTAACCTCTTCTAGCCTTTAAATAGTTTTTCTCCTTTAAATAAACAGTGCTTCTCACGTGTGGTGTGCGTAGAACAAAAAAAGTTTACTTTTTTTAGTTTACTGAAAGATTAATTTAAGAAAGTGTTTATTTTAGAGAAAGTATATGCTCCAAACACTTCAAAGACACACACGTCACCACGTGTCTTTTATCAATCTCGCACACTAAATTTGTACACCATCCGTGGATGTGTTTCTACTTAAGATGCACATCCACATCAGTAAGAGGCTGTAAAAATTGATTTTTTGAGATTTTGGCAGAAAGATTTTGGTCTTTTAAAGACGCTACACATATAACGGCGTATTTACACCATTGAGCCCTGCTCTCAAAAACTGATATAGATGCAACACTGTCTGTGAAGCTGGATTTAGAAAAATAAGTGCTTAAAGTTAAAGTTTTAGCTTGTTTAATGCCATCTTCTCTCATTACAAATGTGAGGCAATGTGGTTGGTTGGTTGGTTGCAGCTAATAGACTTACATTAGCTTATGTTAGGTAACTACTGACTTTGTCGCTATATTTAGCGAGTTTTCAGACCCCCTTAGCGACTTTTCTTCTAAAAACCGACTAGCGACAAATCTGGCGACTTTTTCTGGTGTTATTGGAGACTTATTTATGACGACTTTTTGACGTGAAAGTGCAGGTTGCTCTTAAGACACCTATGCGTCCAAACAGCAAATGAAACGCGCACGAGCAAAGCCGCCGCTCCCGCACTAACTGTAACGCAGTCAATTCTTCTTTTACTGTTATGCTGTTTTGTGGATCACAAGGTTTAAAATTACTTATAAACACACACACACACACACACACACACACACACACACACACACACACACACACACACAAAGTAACTCCACCAGAGTGCCTATTCCAGGTCACTTTTGCACAGGTCCAAGCCCGGATAAAGGAGCACGGTTGGAATTGTGACATTAAAAAACAATAATTGCTAAAATAAATTTAATTTGTAGTTCTAAATAAATTCTAAATGCATTTAACACATGCTTTAATAATAATAATAATAATAATGGATTGGATTTATATAGCGCTTTTCAAGGCACCCAAAGCGCTTTACAATGCCACTATTCATTCACTCTAGCATTCATACACTGGTGGAGGCAAGCTACTTTACTCACTTTATGTCTCGTTCCACGTTGTTATTTCTCTCTTCAACAACTTAGGTTACAATTATATTAGCATGACCAATTATGCAAATTAGGCGATGACATCATTTAGCGACTTCTAGCAACTTTTAGGACACCCAATAGCGATTTTCCTTACTTAGGAGTTGGCAACACTGATCTGTTGTTTGGCTAGCTACACTCAGACGGGAAAGTCCACCTGTTAGCTAATGTTTGTCAGTTTTTGAGAGCAGGGCTCAATGGTGTAAATTAGCCTTTATATATGTAGCGTTTCATGTCCTCTTTAAATCAAGATGTAATTAATTTTCTATAGACATAATGTCTGGGATGCTCACATGAATGGCAGAGTTGGTTATGTAGCCTCTTACACAGAGGTCCAGTTTTATCTTTATGTAATCTGATCAAATTAATACGTGTGAAGAATGGCCAAGCAAGAAGTGTGGAAGAATTATTTATGTATACAGTGCTTTTCATAAACACGAGTACAAGTAGCACACAAATCAAAAGAATAAAATCTGTCGGTCATATTTATCAGTAAACAGAATTGTCTTTAGCAGACTTACTTGAGTCTTATCTGAGGCGCTATTATTTTTATCTTTTCAATTATTGCTCGTAATTTCTGCTTATGTCAGTTTTGAGTAAATCCCTATTTATTGCATTACGCTTACTCTTTCTTTCTAAGAAAGGCTTCTTGCTTCTCTCTCCTTTCGCCTTTGTCACTGAGACACAAACACAGACTGTCATCACATTCGGCAGATGTTCAGCATCCAACTTCCATGAAAGAGCCGTTGCTATTGCACAACATTTTAGGGAACAGAAACAGTCAAAAGAAGCAAATGTTCCAGATAGCTTTGACCTTAAGTAGGCTGTCACTTTAATGAGATATAAAATAAAACATATTTTGCCTTTAAATTAAAAAAAAAGTAAAAATTGTAATACACAGTAAAGGTCTTGTTAAAAATCTACTCGTGTGTCATCCCCACTTAATTTTATTGCCTCCCTGTGAGCAGGTGCTCAGAGTTTGAAGCCCGAGGATGGAGCCTCTCTGCGTTCAGGTGCCGGGGACCTCCCGTGGCAAGATGAGCTGTGCTGTGAGTCACCTTCAGCCCACCTTGGTGTGGAGGGAGGCAGCGCAAATTCACCAGAAGCAAACCTCTCCCAATCAAATCTCCCACACAGTCCCGGCTGCACTTTTAAGAGCTCGAGAATTGATTCACATCATCCCCGATCCTCTGGCGGTAAGAGTTTAGCGCCAACATGTTTCATAACACATACATTAGGCCTTAATACAAAGTGTCTGTCATTGTTGTGTGTAGATACTCATCTGTGTGATCACTGAATCACGTCCAGGTCCAAACGGGTCTACTCAAAACGTGAATGAGATCATTTCATTTCTGTACGTTGACATACTGAAATCTAAATTATGGTCGTCAGGTTTTTGCAAAACCTCTAAAAAGTGTATTTTTTTATTTTGCGTTGATGCAGAAATTAACATCTGATGAAAAACTATTGTGTACTTATGTTGCTCCCACTTTCCTGTCAGTGTGGCTGATGAGTCAGTGTTCATAAGGTTTATCTCACTAGGATTTTGTGTGTTTTTATTCTTTTTTTTTGCAAGGAGAAAAAATACTCAGCACATAGGATTCATAATTATAAAATCCCCTCTCTGTGTTGTATGGATCTGAAAGTACACGGGGAATGGTGCAGAGAATTTGTTTATTTGCACTGATCTATTAGGTGCTGTGTTGTGTAAGGGCTTCCAGCTTTATGTGAATTTTAAATCTCGAGATTCTTTATGATGCCTAACAATCAGGAGTGATTCACCTTCTGTAAAACACTGGAGCTAGACGAGATCAGGTAGGTGGTTTGATCCCTGGCACCTGTCAAAGTGTCCTTGGGCAGGATATACACTCCCAAAACGAACCCTTATTTACACTGGTAAAAAAACAGAAAAACAACTGTGTATGATAAGAAGAGCGTGCTGTTTTAATGGATTAATGTAGCATAAAGTGCAAAGTAGGTGTCGAAAATTAAGAATTGGGTGCATTTTATTTACAGACACAAACAGCACGCTTTCATTCATGTTTTTCCACTGCTTTCAGCAGCCAGACGTTTCCCACAGTGATGGGAAACTGATAAAACCGATCATTTGCCTATATATGTAAAGCCTGTACGTGCAGTAAATAGATTTGATGGTCTGTTCTATTTCTGATTGTGGCATGAAAGCTAACTGTATTTCAGAACTTTTACTTGAGCAAAGAGCCCAAGGTTGTTCATGCAGCTAAGGATTTCAGTGCTAGAGAGGGTTTGTTCCTTTTTACCAGGCTGGAGGAGGCCTCTCCCCAGACTGCCACTCAGTCTCAGGCTTCTTCTAAGAATATTAAACCAGGCTGTTTTCTTAGAAGCCTTCATTTGGAGGTCTGCCAACAGTCTCCTAACATGCAAATGTAATTTCGTTTCAGGCACCTGTTTGGACATCCTCTGCAGAATTGATGGAAACTGGCAAAATTTAATCTGCGATCTTCGGTCTCGTGGTCAGCCGTCCGACAGTCTTATGGCAGTCAGCTTACGGCGGCAGTTGTGAGTGTGAAGCGGCTCTCGTTAATGGCTGCGTTTTGCCTGTTGAGTGTGTGTGAATGAGTGATTGTGTGTGCCTTTGTGTGTTTTAGTCTGATTGGCGATGTCTCAACTGCTCACTGGGGGTTAAGTGTTTATCTTACTGGCTCCAGGCTTGTACTGTGGTAGGCTAATGCGATTAGGTTAGCACTGACCTAACAGGCACTTGAGAATTTTACTCAATGGTTTCCCCCTCAAGTCTGATTTATTAGCTGTTTTGACATTTTTTTGAGCACTTAAAGTACTTTTTCTCCAAGTCAACAAAGATATAAGAAAATGTAACAAAAGATATAACACAACAGTGAATTGAATAGTGAAATGTCACTCAAATGCACCACGCTGAAACATGATAATCTAACATACCAAGAAATGCCAGAACTTTCTGACTGAACTGTTTTACCATCTGTTTACAGATTTCAGCAAGATGGTGACTATCCCGCATCTGAAAATCCCGTTGTTTGTGAGGCGCAGGATTCCTTCATGTGCTCACTCACTCTTGACCCAACAACAAGCTTTGTCGCCATGGTAACTGTCAGCATCTCTGATGCCGTGGCTCCACCAGTTCTGCTCAGAGTTCCTGCCCGACCTGGTGAGAAAGCCATGATTCATAGCGGGAGTCACACTAATTAAAGTAATAATTTCAGCTAATAAGTTTACCTTGTAAGACAGTGACATCCAGGTATTTGGTCATTTTTCTGGTGTTTTATATGTGTGACCACACTGTTTTAAGTGTATTACGGTTACCAATCAAAGAAGCAAGTTCCCAAACAGTCTTCTTTTTTTCCACACATGAAAGGTCCTAAGAATACATTTAGTCTATGTATGACGGTAATGCCGAACCTCTCATTGGTTAATTCTCCATTCTGACGTCCAACCTTAACATGATGGACAGATAAGGAGAAAGACCTTTCTATAGCTGCACCGTGACCGGAATACAGCTAAAAGCGTGTGTGTGCAGCTGAGCTGTGAGATCTCCGCAGTAACAGACAAGCACTTTGCATGCTGAGTTTGTTCAACCAGACCGCTTAGATGAAACGGCACGGAGCAGAAAAGAAACTGAGTAGTAACAGTCAGGCTTTTGCTGTCTTTTCACTGCACCGCTGCAGTTTTATCCTTTTGGTTCATTTAATTGAACTTCAGTGATCTTGAAACCAAACTTGTATTATTCATGTCTTGTAAAAATAGAGCCCCCTTAATGAGGTGTCGATTTTACATTTTCTCAGCCAAAACTCTAGGTTTGAGGCTCTCCATCTGGCGTATATGTATTTACAATGTGTTATATATTGTTTGCATCATGTAAATGGCTAAAGTGGCTGTTGCCTTTTTGTGTTTTCTCTGTATTCTTGGAAAAAGAAAACACTTTGTGGATTCAGTTTATTCAGACTCAACTGAGTTATAAGAAGCACCAGGAACTGGCACTCGAGGCTATTTCCTGTTACCTGCACTGTGTGAACTGTCATTAAGCAATGGTGCTGCAGTTGTTGTCATATTAGGGAGGGCGTAACTGTTTCCTGATCTCGATTTATGTACATGTGCAAATTAGGCTTTGTGATGAGGAGTAGAAGCACTTCATGTTCCTAATGGCGGAGTAGTGTGGGAGCAGAACGATTTGGCTGTTACTCATAATGTTTATTGATCTCTTCTCGCCCCATGGGCATTTTTGTGGTTTTATGAGACTTAATTATCTCAGGTTGTTTGTGTCATAGTTGAACATGTGAAACGGGGCTTTGTTATCAGGCCTGCTCCACCTGTCTGATGTTTGTCTGGGTCCACGCTGCTGAGAAACCCGCCTGAAACAAGCAGCTTTTTGTACAGTAGTGTACGTTATGTGATTTATAGATTATTAGTAGCATGCTTTGATGACATTTTACTGTTAGACTAAAGTGTAAAGTGAACTTGCCTTTTATGCCTGGTTGAGAAAGTAAATTGCATTCAGCTTCATTTATTTCATTTTAATAATTCAGAATTGGAGCTATCATTAGATTTGCATGGCTCTAGTGGCATACTGTCAGAGTGACAGTAAATAACAAACAGTACCAGAAGGAGGCTTTTGGCCTTGTTTTCTTTTTATGGGCCATGAGCTAAATCGGGTTGTCTGGTTGTAACCTGTGATGATGCACTCTGACAGCACTGCAGAGTAGTTTTATGAATTTGTCAGATGTGCTGTATATTGATGGTGTTGTGAAGCTTACGTTGCTGTAATCTTTTTCTCCAGAGAAACCTAGTCCTCCAGGCAACCTGTCACACACTCAGACCATCGAGGCAGAGCTGATCGTGCTCTGGGATGACCCGGCCGACTTTGACGCTGGTCCACTGAGATATGAAGTCCGATACTCCTCTGGCACCACTCACCCGGCCTGGCAGGTAAATACTAACTATTTATACTTAGAAGATTATATAAGAGGTGGAGAGTTCTACTAAGAATTTGCCGTCAATTAACAGGATTTCCCGTTTTTTTTTCTTCATACCTTTGCATGTAAAATGTCAGCTAATATTTGAAGCCTGGTTGTTCACCACAAGTCCCCCAGGTTAATCTACTGAGTGTTTTTGCTTGGATCATATCGGCTTTAAAAAAAAATTCTTGATTCATAGTGATTGTTATAAATCACATATAAATGGTAAAAATAAAATGGCCTGTATTTGTATAGCACTTTTCTAGTCCCTAAGGACCCCAAAGCGCTTTACACAACCAGTCATCCACCCATTCACACACACATTCACACACTGGTGATGGCAGCTACATTGTAGCCACAGCCACCCTGGGGCGCACTGACAGAGGCGAGGCTGCCGGACACTGGCGTCACCGGGCCCTCTGACCACCACCAGTAGGCAACGGGTGAAGTGCCTTGCCCAAGGACACAACGACCGAGACTGTCCAATGACTTTCCCTCTCTGCTTTGGGCACTCTGCCAAGCTAAGATTTCACAATCTGCTTGAATAACATCAGTGTACTCTTAGGCATGTTTTTTTTCCTGCTTCATTTCACAATTAAAATAGATTCTTCATCAAATGCATCATGCTTCATAACGATAATAATCAGCTGTTGCATGTAGAAACAGTCCAGTTCCAGTTGCAGTTCCAGTTAAGAGGACTCTAAACAAAAGCAGCAGCCATGCTGTGACGATGGATTTGACTTAGTCATCACTCCAAGTGGACAACACCCAGCAGTCTGTGGGTACATGTGTGCATGTTCTTCAGTATTCCTTATCTGTCTCCAGGTGGTGTCTGCGCCTGGAGAGCCCAGAGTGTCTTTGGATCTGAAGCCCAAACTAAACTACACCGTTCAGGTCCGCTGCTCCGGCCCGGAAGAGCCTCCACTGTGGAGTGAATGGAGTGAACCTCACCACATCCGCCTGGATAGTAAGAGCTGCTTCCTCACAGCAGAACCTTAGGAGATGATTCATGGGACCAGCTTCTTATCTCTCTAGAATTGTTTGAAAATCACATATAGTCACTGTATTCATCAGTTGATCCGGTACTCCATTTCATATAAGAACATATAAGAAGGAAGTGTAAGAAGTTAGTAAGTGTAAGATTCATCAGGGAGTAAAGGATAATATAAGTATAAAATTATCTTTTTTTTGCAGTGAGCCTAACATTTTAAACCTGTCCTGGTGGCTGTGGGTCAACTCACATTTCTCTGAGAGGCTCATTCAGATAGGGTCAAGCACTGAGCGCAGTTATGTCCAATCCAAGCTCATTAGACTGAGTCACTGAAAAACTCATATGAGTATTTCATCAGAGGTCATTCTCCAGGTTAATGATCAGCATTAAGAGCTCATAAAAGGGATTATTTACTGTATAGTCTTTTTATTTGATCACCTGTAACAAAAACAAGAAAAACTAAAAATTAAGTTTTAATTTATTAGGCAAAATAACAAACTGAACCTATCAGATATCCTAATCAAATAAAGTTAATAGTGCACTTTACAGTTTTTGGACAGCAACAATAATTATATTTCAACATAAAAAATATTGATTTAGGTAAATACAAGTGTTAACATGGGATTGCTTTGGTAAAAACACTGAGTGTTGGTCTAATAAATCTGTCAAGCACTGTCTGTATCATTAGTGCATGCAAAACATTTTTTAAGTTATTCAACTCAAATCACAACAACAGTTGCATCAAGGTGCTGTATGTTGTAGGTAAAGACTCTACAGTAATATGAATTATGAAACTGAAAGTTGAAAAACAAGAGCAAGAACTGAGACATAACAATTGTTTGCATGAACTAAAATCAGAAGCCTTCATGTCAGCTGATCAGTGACTCATACTAAACTTGGGCTAATTGATTCCAAAAGCTTTACACAGCACAAGTGACGGCGTCTTGTTGTATTGTCACAGCAGACATATTTGTGATGTTTTTCCTAGATAATAGATACTGTTACCCAAAGACTGCCCATGTACTGTGTGTCAGTGGTACAGTAGTGTGTGTCATGGGGTTAAAAGTTTGTGAGACTCAGCAGCTCTGAGTAATCCCGCTAAAACGAGCCACACAGTCGTCCTTGTAAAACAGCAGTAATTTCGATGATGTGAGGTGTCTTGGCTTGAAGGGTGACTCAGAAACTTCTGGCTAAAACGATGCCAGAACAGAAGAACACGCCGCAGACGTCCTGCTGAAGCATTCACAAAAGTTACATTTTGAGTGAGTCAGTGCTCCTCACAGAGGTTTCAGGTGGCTGTGTGACAGGAGTCGGATAGCTCCCCTCTCGTTCTTTTAATGGCAAACTTTGACAAAGTTTTCATAATTCCATAGAAAGGTTTGTTTTTTTCTTTTGTAAAGGTCTACGTGACAACTGTGGGTGAATGAGAATGAGTCATGTGTTTGATTTGTTTGAGGGTCTTTGTTTTTGTCATCTGAGTGACATCCATTTGGCTTTGTGTCTTTTGTAAAAGGCTTTTCAAAGTATAAAAAGTTAAAAATGAGATTTCTTCTTTGAGGCAGTAAACATAACATAAAATGACGTGTTTTTTTTTCTTTCCTGCGTGCAGCGGTGAGCTACATCCCCAAGAAAGTGGTGGCTAGACCCAGGGAGAACGTAACAGTATACTGTGTATTCAACGACCACAGAATGAATGCCAGCATGGCCGTGTGGAAGCTCAACTTCCAACCGCTGCCTCCACCCACCCTGTACCACCCAGTCAACCAGTGGGTAAGAAGTACAAAAAAAACCCCTCTCCCTGCAGAGGTTTTTGTGATGCTCGGAACATTTCTGTGGGCCTATTTTTAAAAGAAATACAGCCTCCAGTACAGTAAATATTTTTGTTGACCCAAACCAGGTGAGCAAGATCACATTGCATCCTTCAGAGAATCAAATGTATGACCTCCTGAGGTGTACCGAAGAGTGGAGCATCCCTTACAGCCAGATCTATGTGGAAGGTGAGCTTTGTTGGACCAGTAAAAACAAGTCTAAGTGTTATCCAATGTATTTCTCTTCCCTATTTTATAGCGAAAGTCAGTTTCTTATGTTTTAAAGTTGCTTGAAATCCATGTCCCTTCAGTGTTCATTTGACAAAGCAGAGCGGCGACTTGTGAAAGCACAACAGCGTGAACCAGAATAACCTCAGTG
This sequence comes from Maylandia zebra, assembly GCF_041146795.1. Taxonomy (NCBI): domain Eukaryota; kingdom Metazoa; phylum Chordata; class Actinopteri; order Cichliformes; family Cichlidae; genus Maylandia; species Maylandia zebra. The sequence goes on along the minus strand of NC_135183.1, from coordinate 5,578,747 downwards.
TGCAGGGGCTAGCTCAGGTGATGTGTTTGTGACTGTCACCCAAATTAAATTTGTTTTTCTTTGTGTGTTTCAGGAGCTGACATTGATATAAAGTGTGTAACCAACGGGGACATTGACGCCATGGACTGCAGTTGGACTCACAAACAGCCGGATAAGCTCAGATTTCAATCCAAGTAAAGCACCTTTTCCAATCCAGTTGATATTTCCGGAGTGTTTATGTTTCTTAAAAGATGCTGCATTGCTCATAAAACTTTTGTGTGATGAAAAGCTGGAAGTTACTATACACACACACACACGCACACACACACACACACACACACACACGCACACACACACACACACACACGCACACGCACACACACGCACACGCACACGCACACACGCACACAGTGTACCAGGACACCAGGTTCACTGAACACACCCTCGACCTGTGTGTTTAGCACTAGAGAAGCAATATCAGGAAGTTTATTTCAACAGTGGAATGTAAGTGTGAGTCGTTAGTATTATACAATACAATAGACTACAATAGTAAGTCTCCTCTCTTTAAAACCAGTGTGGCCTGACACGATTATGCAAGCTCGTTCTAACTGACTGATGTACTGCAGATGTAAGTTTAAAGATGACGAGAACATCTTATTTCATGTTTCAGATCAGATTGTTTTGCTCAGACTTCAACTATTCTAGTTGTCAGCAGTTCTTTAGTCTTGGTAAAGTTGTGTTTAATATTTTAATCTTTTTTTTTCCTTGAAGTAACAAATCTATGACATCACATTGGTGCATTACTGGTCCTGGAGAGACAGTCGTTATGATGTGCAAGAACAGCTCATGTGGAGACAAAAAAAGAACACGACTTCATCTGTGTCTTTTTGTTTTTAATGTCAGGTGGGCCGACCTGCCATGTGACGAGATGGAGGAGAGGGAGAGAGCGGGTGAGAATCTGGGGGAGATGAGTCCTGCCTGCATGGAGGGCAGGCAGAAAACCTGCACCATCCACCCTCTGAGGATGAACTGCTATAAACTCTGGCTGGAGTTGCCATCGCAACTGGGTCCCATCAGGTCCAAACCGGTCTACCTGTCACCTGTAGATCACGGTGAGAAAGAAGGATTCATTTTAATTAAAGAGCTCCAGGCTTATTAGATGTTCTTCAGCAGCACCGTTACTCCAGGCTTACCACAAAGAAACCGAACTTCTGTCTTTCCTGCAGTGAAGCCTCACGCACCCGCTAATGTGAAGGCAGTGAGCCACAGCAGTGGGGTCCTGGAGGTGACCTGGCAGGCTCCGCCTTTGCCAGTCGATGGTCTCCAGTGTCAGTTTCAGTACTACTCGCCATCCACCGTGAGCCCCCAGCCAAAGTGGAAGGTGAGCTTATCGCACAGTTTAGCAACCACACGCTGTGACTGAATGCTTGGTGTGGTGGGTTCACAAATCAATGATTCAAAAAAGCCTCTAAAGTTTGGAATGAATGATATTTCTACAATGATATGATACTGGATGATTGTCAGAACTCTACTGCTGTTAGCTTCCTGTGAAACACCCAGAATAAAATATGCCAAATGCAATATTTCTTTAAATGATACAGGATGCTCTGATATAACCTCAGCTTGTGTGTCTCTTATGAGATCAAACTGCAGTCCTCTGACTGAAAAATTCTCCTGGATTTGGACAAACGCTCTCATTTGTGTTCTCATCTCAAAATTTGCTCGAAATACCAAAAATATAAAGAAATCATTTTCTGTCTTTTCATAAAATAAGGAGGCTAGACAAATGTTCGCTCTGTACTGCGCAGAGCGAACATTTTCCATTAGGAATGCGTGTTGTTTCTTTAATGAGCTCCAAAAATGTCCGCAGCTTCAGGATCCTGTGCGGGTTCTGTGGGCAGAGGTCGCCGTGCCAGATATGTGCCGCGTATACGTGGTTCAAGTGCGCTGCAAGCACACCAACGGCACCGGCTACTGGAGCGACTGGAGCGAGTCTGTCTACTCCACTCCGCAAAACAGCAGAGGTAAAACATGTTATCGAAACAGCAGCGGTGGCAGCCTTGACTTCTGATATGAATGTTCGTTTCCAGTCGCATCTGACCATGTGATTTCTACTCTAATGGACATGGCGCACACAAATGCCATCTCCTAGCAGAGAAATACAAAAGTAAAGGCTGCGAGTGGATGTAATGTTTGCTAATTGATCTCCTCAGCTCCTGAACGTGGCCCTGATTTCTGGAGAATACGTCAAGATGATCCACACGGAAACCAGTCTAACATCACGCTGCTGTTTGAGGTACATACATTACAGTATTCAGCTTTTTTTTATTAAGAGTTAGGTGCAGTGATATTCTTCTTGTCTGCAGGTCCCTCTAAAAACACAAAAAGATGCTAAACGAGTATTTTCTCTGTGGCTAAACCTGATTTTTATTTATTTTTATTCCTCTGTGGGGTGAAGCTTACTATTTGATCAAATGCTATAAGAAAACACTTCAATAAACCACACTATTCCCTATTAGGTTATTTATTAGTATCGGGAGAAATCTCTGTGCCTGATTGACTAGGGTGATAATCACTTATTGGATAGCTGTGGTCTTTGGGTATCAGTATCCAATAATGAGGAAGAAGCCATATGAACATGACCCAGAAATGTTGCTGTCTGCATTGAGGCAAAGTGGAAACTGTTCTGCGGTCAGACAAAAGTCAAATTTAATATATATTGACGTGAAGAAATATAATGCAATCTGGCCCTTGAAGTTACTTTTTCTGTTAGGGAGGATTTGTTTGCTGTTGAGGTCAATGTTAAAATAAGTTCTTTAAAAAGCCAAAAATGATTTCATATGAAGGCAATACGAGCAGAGAGTACAAACGTGCTGAGTTTGGCTCTGTTAGTTCAGTGAGATAGTCAAAAACGAATGTGAACACTTACGTCTGCATTTTTATTTTGTTAAATACGAACGTGTCCGGATACAAAGAGAGGACCAATGTGTTTATTTGGTTATTTAATAAAAGGCTTCAGTTCAAATCTGCCTTCGCCTTTGCAGTTTTGTCGTGTTATGCAATATTTGAAATGAAAAAGCAACAACAAACAAACCACTACATTTTCAGAAATATTTGTGGGCGTTTTCTTGTTGGGGTTTTTTGTACTGCTTAAGTGGTCCTCACATGAGATGACAGTGCCAGCAGAGGCCCACAGCTCATTTAAGTTTGAGACCCCTGCTATAGACTGTCAGCAGCTCTATCAGACAGGAACTGGGACATTCCTCTCCCAAAGTCAAGCAGCTGGTCTCCCAGAAGTTCCCAGATATGCATAGTGTTGGTAAAATAACTACACGTGTTAACCATCTTTTGTATGATGCAAAGCTATTCAAGGCCACTATTTAGAATATTCTTATGAATAAAGTTCAGTAGGAACTACTAAGCTTTGGCCATATTGACCCTTGTTTTCAATGCTTAAATGTTCTCAATTTGTTTTGTAGAATTTCCCACCTTCTGGGAATTCCTATTGTGTGGATGGATTTATAGTCCAGCGTCGGTCCTCAAGCGGATCTGTGCTGAGGGAGAAGATCGAGCTGACGTCCTCCTACAGCTTCGAGTGGAACCAGGAGCTCCAGACTGTGACTGTGGAAGCCTACAATAGTTTGGGGACCTCCACAGACAACATAAACATGACACTGGAGAGACAGCCCAAAGGTGAGTGAGTGAGAATATAACAGGACGTGTGACCAGTCACACACTCAGTGAATTTATTCTATTAGGCGATGTTCTTGTCACTCTAGCCTGAGGCTGTTCTTAATCAATCAATCAATAATATCCCTCATCATCCTCATTATATTAGTATTCCAAAAGAAGCTCAGTGTGATCATGCTGGAGGCTGTCAGGTTTTAGATAAAGAATAAAATAAATCACATAAGCCATATATTGATATAATATCTTTAAATCAATCCAGGATTTCATCAAGAGACAGGCAGTTTTAACAATCTCAGGCTTCACGTTCCTCTGAAAATATAAACCTTAGCTGAGATCAAAAGTGTTCTTGAACACTGAAAAATGTACAGGCTCACAAAAGCAAGGGCAAGATTCTTAGCAAACAGTCCATGAACCTTTCATCAGTTCTTACAGATTTATGGACACTCAAACGTGCACAGACACAGGTGCAGATTTACAGGAAAGAAAAGAACAAAGTGGTCAGTGGTGTCCATTCATGGCAAAATACTTACTGGAAACATCATTTTTGCCAGCGCTTTAATAATCACCAAGGCTTGTATGTTGAGATTTTGACAAGCCCAAGATGAACTCATGTTTCTGTATGTGTTTATTTGCCAGTGTGCTTCTGCCCCAGCCTCATAACACATGCTCGAAATATTTGGCCTTAAAGCAGAGGCCACAAACATCCATTTAGTTTAAGACTACATCTAAAATAATTATCTCTGGGAGCTCATAAGAGCCATGATACCGACATCCATTAGTTCTAGTGCAGTGAGTGCTAAGAGTAATCGGAACATAGGAAACAAGGCTGATGTCTAGTGTGTGTGTGTGTGTGTGTGTGTGTGTGCGTGCGTGCGTGCGCGCGTGTTTGTGTAACATTTTTCTCTTCCTTTAATCATGATTCAGAGAATAACTGTCAGAATAAATTAATTGTCCATAAAGCTGGACTGTTTTCATGATTTGATTATTAGAGAAGAGTTTTATTAGCAGCAACCTGAAGACGAGAGCACAGCAAATTTGTGGTAAATCATTGAGCACCTGACTTAGAAATCTCCTTTGGTGGAGTTCCACACAGAGCAAAAGGACTAACAAGCATCAAGTGGATATGCATTTGTATTTCCACGCCAGTTTTCTTCTGCCCACAAACTTGAATTAAACAGGTTTTACTCGGAAAATTCTTTAAATTTATAAGCGCTTTCACTTTATTCTGGTTGCAGTGAGTTACAGCAGCATAATCAAGCTGGCATAACAAATCTCACACTGAATAAGAACTGTCGAAAACTCTCTAGCAATTAAAAAGTCAAGTCGTGTAGGTTAGGACGACTTAAATTTGCACACAGCAAAAAAGGAAGATCAGTGGTTCCCACATTTCAGCTCCGAGATTATTCCACAAAACACTTTTCCAAAAGGTGGAAAGGCGCTTAATTGAATTGGTCTTTGCTGAAAAAACATACATCTAATTTTAGTTTGCTTGTATGTTTGGTGTAATTGGAAGTGAAATGAATTTTATTTGCTGTTTTTCTTCTTTTTTTGGTGGCTGATTTTTGAAAGCATTGTAAATACATTTCCCTGCAGGAACAATTAAATGACACATCGACCACTTTGAAATTAAGAGACTCTTTTCTGTCAGTTATGCTGTTTCACTTTCCTCTATCATTAAAAAATCTCTGTAAAATATTCAAATTCAAATATTCAGATTCAGATTCTGGGGGTAACTAAAATTGCTTTGGCTCAGTTTTTCACAGCTGTTTGCAAGAGTCTTTTTTTCTTTTAACGTTTAATGTGTAGTGAGATTAGTGCACATTCGTGCTCCTGTCAGCAGCAACTTTAAATAAATAGTCATGATTACACACGTGCACGTGCTAGCATCACTGTCCTGAATGCTCCTTAAGTTGGTAGCTGAAGCTCAGTGAGCGTTATTCAGCCTTCGATGTTGACAGATGAGAGAAAAGAAAAGAAAAGCAAAGAAAAGCCACTGTGAATGTCGAGGTCATCTGACCCTGGATGAATTCAGTTGTTTCTTTCTGCACTGCAGGTCGCTGCGTGCGTTCATTCCACGTGTTGCTTATCAACAGCACATGTGTGTCACTGTCATGGAGCCTGTTGGAGAACAGCTTGGTGCCTCTGTTCATGGTGGTCGAGTGGTTGCCACACAAGCAGCAGGACTCTGGGCCAAGAGCAGAGACGTGGGCCAGACTGCACTACACTGATCACCCCGTCTATCTGAGAGGTAGTACATTCTCTTCTTTGTTAGTTGCACTGTTATTTCAGAGTCTGGTTATGTTAAGGTAAACTAAGCTGTAACAATTTACATTTATCCCATCAGGTGATTTTTTTGCCTCAGAGGAGTACGGCTTTTTCTTGTACCCTGTGTTTGCTGAGGGAGAAGGGGAGCCGATTTACACTTTAGGTATGCTCACTGCGCACGGGTTGTGTCATCTGCAGCACTAAAGGATGACAAAATGCCTCTTGTTGTTCTCGCAGTTAAAGCTCTCATGTGTGTTACAGCCACCAGAGGAGATCCTGAGGCCTACATGATGCTGATGATCATCTCCTTTCTTTTCATCATCCTGTTTGTCACCCTGGTTCTCTCCCAAAACCAGTAAGAGCTATTCCAGAAAAATGTATTTACAAACTGACACAAATGTGTAAGAGGGTAAAGCGATAAAACATTCAGACTTTTTGCAAAAAAACCTCTCTGGCCATTTTTCAGTGATGTGACTCAGGAACAGGAGAGACTGTGACACTAATCTTTAGCGCTCACCAATCAAAAGTCGTCAATTAGTAAATTACATTTGTCTGGACAGGCCTGGATGTACTGTAAACTGTAGCTTGCCTGGTTTGTGGAGGTACACAGCCAGAACATGATAATTCTAGGGTTCACCGTTTGATCTTGTAAAACTAACCCTGAATATACACGATTAGTTTTTTTTATCCGAACAGACACCTGTAAGAAATGATATATGATAGTAATTTCTATGGTGCAGTCTAATTAAGGGCACAGAGACACTGACCATGAAAAATTAGTGGTGTGACATTTAACAGGTCACCAGGGTGTAATTACGCTTGATGTTGGCTGATAAAAGGTGGAAAAATTAGAGCCGAGAGAGGAAGGGGAAAGGAGCGTTTAGGCATCAAATGTCTAACATGAATATCTGCTACATTTCCAGGATGAGAAAGTTTGTATGGAAGGATGTTCCCAATCCAAGGAAGTGTTCATGGGCTAAAGGAATAGACTTCAAAAAGGTATGAAATGTACACTGTGAATGTCATTGTTGACTCATCCGTTTACTAACCCTAAAATCTTAACATCTAGGTCATACTAGCCCTAAAGAACAACATCATGTGAAAGAAGCTAATTTGCACTGTTTTCAAATAAAAATAGAGAATTTTGATCAGTGTTTCAATCTGCATGCTGGAAAATGACTAAGGTAGCTTAGTGTAAGTCGGAGAAAGTCTGACTCTGACAGATGCTGTTACCTGCCAACACGATCGCTTATTAACATGATCTTATTTTCTTAAAGAGCGAGTGGAACCTCACATATACCTTTTGTTAAATTACAAGTGTTTTACAAGTGTTACAATTACAAGTGATCGTTTTTAACTTTAGATTTTGTGTCAATTAAAAAGAGACCAGAGATATCTCAGCCAAAAAAGAATTATTCAAAAAAGTGCCGCACAAAGGTTGGAGGTTAATCGAGAAAATCACTCTGCAGAGGCACACACATGCAAAGGTGATTTGTGATTAGACACAGGCAGGGACGAGATACAAGCAGAACTAATGAAGATGTGGCAGAAAATCGTAAAGGAGACAAAAACAAAGACAGGAAGTAAATACAAAAAGAGACACATGAGACAGGAAACCATCAAAGTAAACAGGCAGTAGTCAAAAGACACAAAACACTGATAACGGGGACAGGAAACACTTGAAAACAATCATAATAACAGAAAGATAGAGAGAAAAGAAATGAAGGAAATAAAAAAAGACGAGAAAGCAGAAACTAAAAACAATAAAATACCAGGAAAAGGAGCAAGAGCACTGAAATGAATCGATTTAAAAACACTTACCATGCAAGTTCTTCAGTAGTTCCTGTCTATCTTGATAAATAAAGAGGCAGAAGCACGATGACTTTGTAGCTACCTGTGGACAACATGTTTGTCATGCATGTTTGTCGCCATCTGTAGGTTATTAATGCTTGTGAGCGGTTTGCTACCCTCAGGGATCAGTACAGCAAGAAAATATGCATTTAGTCTCTTCTTAACGGTCTTTTCCATCATAAGTGGATTCTCTGCAGTGTTTTCTCGTGGCCATATGCTTCATTATTCATCAGCTCTGAAACTTTCTCCAGGTGGACACCTTTGACTATCTGTTCCGACCTCAGGAAGGTCTGCCGGTCTGGCCGCTGCTCATGCCCTCTGAGAACATCTCCCAGGTCATTATAGTGGACAAAGTTCTGACTACGGCCCTGATCCAAAACCCACTTCCAGACCCTGCAGATGCCTTAGCTGGCTCCCATTCGCCTGGGTTTGACCTGAATGTCGATCAGTTCATGGAGAATGAGACTCTCCCTGTTGAGGGTCCTTCTTCAGCTGTTCTGGATATGTTAACTACTTCAAGCCCAAGAGCAGATGATCTGCAGCCAGCTGATCCCTCAGTGGACCAACATCCAGGTAGCACCGACAACTCTGGGCAGTCTTCAGTCACTTACACCGCTGTTCTGGTCTCCAATCCCGGTCAGGACCAGCAGCCCCCCATTCATCTGCCTTACAAGGATGGTAGTGATAACAGCTCAAGCGATGAGGGAAATTTCTCTGCCAACAACTCTGACATTTCGGGATCTTTTCCCGGTGGCCTCTGGGAGCTGGAAAGCTGTCGTGGTTTGGAGATGGATGACCCGAGGCGCTCCTGCTCGAACAACTCTGTGGAGGAGCTTTCTCAAACATCAGATCAAGAAGACGAGCATGGCGTGAGACGGGAGAAGGACTTGTATTATCTAGGAATGGACTACCCAGCAGAGGATGAGGAGAGTGAGAAAGACGACGAGCAGAGTGAAGACGAAGAAGCCAAAGTGGAGCTGCTTAAAAGTACTCCTTTGAACAGAGGGCACTGTTCCGTGGAATTGCATCCTTTGCTCAGTCAAGATAACCCGAGCGAGCCCGGGATCCTGCCGTCACCGTCGACGTGTGGCTTCGCCATGCCATACCTGCCTCAGTTCAGAACTGCTACGTGCACAGTGCAACACACACAACTTGAACCCAGCTGTGATTAACGTGTGCACCATTAAATCCATAATGTGACGCATCAGCATTTGCCAAAGCTGATTTGCATCTGTTCCTTTGGGCATAATGAGGTGTGAGGCCAGAAAAAGTAAAAAAAAAAAAAAGAATTACCTCAAGCTTTGTATGATTGCAAGTTAATGTTCATCAATGCTGCTATTGTGTGCTGTTGGAAAAGACATCAGGAGGGCACAAGCCTCAGGAGAAGGCATTTCTTTCTTTCTTTGTTGGGCATTAAAACCCAGATTTTACTGTGTCATACTGCAACTGTGCCGTATCTGTGGCTGATGTTAAAAAAAGTAGAGCTACAGGCAAGGCTGCGCAAGCAGCATACCGGTCTTTGAGAAGAAAGGAAAAAAGAGGTCTTACAATAGGCGTACAACCGATTACGCACAGGTGGTCATACCATACATGCTCAGAATCAAAAGGTGCTCTTTGTGCCTACGTTTGCACTCCCATATTACAGAAAACCATTCTTTTCATTCTCACTACTGATTCCTTTTTGCTACATTCACAGAAAGATTAAAGAGTTTCACAGAGAATGGAAAAAAAAAACAAGGAAGCGAGAGAGAAAAAAGGCTCATCATCTGCATATTTTCAGCTTTCTTGGCACACATTTGAGTGTAAAGTAAAAGCAACGCTTGGATGTTGCTTCAAAGCTATTGGTGTGACTAAATGAGAACAGCTGAAGGTGGTGAATTACTGCAGGCAACGCTTTTGGACACTTCATGTACTGCAGTGTAGCTTTTGTATCAACATCTGCATGGACTATCTCAGCCATCAAACCATCAAGCCTTTTTGCACTTTGTGCTTTAACGTGTTTAAGAGTTTGTTCCAGTATGTGAGAAACGTGGCGTCTATTTTTGTGCTATAGTTTTGCTTGACAACTTAACTGGACAGCTTCTTTATTCTGTAAGAAAATGAAAAAGATTAAAGAAGGAGAATCCTGAGGATGTTTAAATTGAAAAGTAATGAAAATATAAAAATATGATTGACAGAAATTGTTGTTCTAAATGGAGAATGTTGTCTATTTTTCATGGTGAAATAAAGTATTTATTGTAAGTGTGTTTTTTTTTGTATCACAGGGACTGTTATAAGGTTCACACTGCATGGAAATACAGATACAAAAATAAACTTTTCTTATCAATACACAACACGCTAACACTGAACTGCAGTAATAGTCTGCCACCTTGTGGCTGGAACCAGTAAATACATTAAAATTTCATCAGGCTAAGGTTTGTGTCACTTCAGTCAAATATATAGGTAACTACCACACACAGTAAATTTCATAAATTAAATGTGATAACTTTTGTCAATATTTTAGCTGTTGAAAAAGGGTCTGTCTGCATAGTCATGTTACTTCTCCAGCCTGATTGCTGTATGCCCTCATATACACAATTTGAAGTTATTACTAGGTGTCTGATACACATTATTCAAATTTTTTAATGAAGGACAGTATTTGCTGATCAATTAATTCAATACCTTCCTCATATTCAAAATATATAAGCCATACAGAGGGTTTTTATTGTCCAACATGATTACCTGATTCATTTAAAAAGAAATTGTATTTAGTCATCACGTTACAAACCAAAAAAGTCTCACTTGAAATGTATTTGTTTTCCCCTCTGCACAACACAGACAAGTCGATCTCTCCTTTCTTTAAACCACAGGAGCTGTTAACACAGACTGATCGTCTAATAAATAAAATGTAATAACCTGTAAAAAAAACAATGCAAAAAGTGCAAAAAACTGCACTAATGTGCACCATAATTAATCTGATGACCAAAAGCCTGAAAACAGCCTGAAGATTGAGGCAGGAGTCGTCAAATTCATGAAGAATCTGTTGTCAAGAAGGAGTATCGCGTAAATGCAGTTGCATCTTTCATCCACAAGGTGACAGAGAAGCACTGTGGAAGGAGCCCAGCGGGCTCCTACTTTAGTGATGTCAGGGAGGTTGTATCCTTAAAGGCCCTTTAAGCTTTTGTATTTCCCAAAGAAGGACATGGTGGTGAGAATGGCTGCTAGCTTTGGCAAGGAGATGCTTTTGAAAGCACAGAGGCCATGTCAGAATATGATAGAGTAACAGAACCACCAGATAGCGGAGAAACTGTGGATATGATTATGTATCATTATCATATATGGTTATTTAGAAGTTTGCTCATTGTTCTATTCGCTGATCTGAAGCTACTGCAGGGCTTCAAAAAACTACATCCCACTTGTGATCAAACCGATCTGAAGTCAAATACAAACTACCAGAGTGATGCTATGTCTAGCCAGATGACCCAGATTCCCCAGAAGCCCCCCAGCATTGGACCTCAGTATCTGCTTCATGATGTGCAAACCAGCTGCTTTACAAAGGGGGTGTGAGACAAAACGGCCTGAAGGGAAAGTGCTGCATATGTGAACGTTCTGTGGTGCCCTGCTGATCTCTCAGCTGTGACACATTAACCACACATATAAGCGTTCAAAAAGGTGACTGACCGCCCACCAAGAAACCCTTACTGTAATAAATTGTATGAAAAACGGATTTTAGAACAGAAATGCTTTTTGATCACAACTAAAGCTTGATTTAGACTGTATAGAAAGAAGATTTCACAAGCTGATTAAGTCTTTGAACTCACACCACACTAAATAAAGTAGGAGTATGTAATCTCGTTCTTGACATCAAGATTTTGCTCATTAGTGGAAAATGGAGTAAAGTGGACTCTGGTAGAAAAATAAGATTATGCTTAATAACTCACATTTTGAAGGTCGCATGAGATGCTGGACTTTCCTGGCAGAAATTAGTCTGTTCAGAGTCATGGCCGCAAGTGTTTTTTCAAAATATGTTTTTCCTCTAAAACAGTCATGCTTACAGGGGCTGTGATGATAATATATGTATTCTTAAATAACATGTAGAACATTTATTTTGTTCTTATTCTGCGCAGATGCTTCTTTACCTCCCTGGAAATTAAACTTTCTTCTAAAACATCTCAGATGTCTTCAGTTTATGTAAACATAAGCATGTAGGAGTCTAATGGAGAATCGGTTGTAGAGAAAAGGTTTTCTTGTACATTACATCCTGCCATCGAGATGTCAGACTTCCGACCGGTGGCACTGACGTCACATCTTATGAAGACTCTAGAGCGGCTCTTCCTCAACCTCCTCCGACCACAGGTACAACATGCCCAGGACCCACTACAGTTTGCATACAAGGCGGGTGTCGGAGTGGAGGATGCCATCCTGTACCTCCTACACAGAGCCCACTCACACCTGGATGGGGGAAAAGGCACGGTCAGGATCCTGTTTCTTGACTTTTCCAGTGCCTTTAATACCATCCGGCCCTGTATGCTTCAGGAAAAACTGAACAGGATGGAGGTGGACCCCTGCCTGGTGGCTTGGATCTCCGACTACCTCACCGACAGACCACAGTACGTCAGGCTGAAGGACATCACGTCTGACACAGTGGTCAGCAGCACAGGAGCACCACAGGGAACTGTGCTGTCCCCTCTTCTCTTCACCCTGTACACCTCTGACTTCTGCTACAACTCTGAATTATGCCATATTCAGAAGTTTGCAGATGACACGGCCATCATGGGGTGTATCTGGGATGATCAGGAAGAGGAGTACAGAAGTCTGGTGAGGAACTTTGTCGCATGGAGTCACACAAACCACCTGCAACTCAACACCTCAAAGACTAAGGAACTGGTTGTGGACTTCGGGAGGTCCAGAGAAGGTCCACTGCCGGTTCAGATAGAGGGTGAGGAGGTGGAGGTGGTCAACAAGTACAAGTACCTCGGGCTGTGGGTGGACAATAAACTGGACTGGTCATGCAACACAGAGCACCTGTATAAAAAAGCCCAAAGCCGACTGTACTTCCTCAGGAGGCTGAGGTCTTTTAACATCTGCAGGAAGCTCCTGAGGATGTTTTACCAGTCAGTGGTTGCTGGAGTACTTTTCTATGCTGTGGTGTGCTGGGGGAGCAGCACAGCAAAGAAGGACTCATCCAGGCTGGAGAAACTGATCAGGAGGGCTAGCTCTGTGGTCGGCATGAAGCTGGACACTCTGGTGACAGTGGCAGAGAAAAGGACATTAAAGAAACTGATGGACATTATGGACAATGCTGGGCATCCTCTGCACACGGCCATTAACAATCAGAAGAGTCTGTTCAGTGACAGGTTGCTTCTCCCCAAGACAAGAACTAAGACTTAAAAACTCCTTTGTCCCACACGCCATCAAACTGTTTAACTCCTCTCTGGAGGGGAGAGGGAGGGGAAACAGGAGGACAAAGGAGGGGGGAACAACTAAGCTGTAGTGCCTCTTCACCTCACTGTGCAATACCTTTTGTGCAATACTTTTGTAAATAGTCAACAGTGCAATAGACTCAATACTTGAAATGTGCAATTCACTTGTATTTTTATTTTTTATTCCTATTTATTCTATTTATCCCCTTTGTATATTTTATTTATATTTGTCTCTGTATTTATATATATATGTGTGTGTGTGTGTGTGTGTGTGTGTGTGTGTGTGTATATATATATATATATATAACAATTCTGTAACTGTAACTTCGGTCGTTGCTGTGCTTTTTTTGGAAGTCGAATTTCCCAGAGGAACCCACCCGAGGGATTAATAAAGTCCTATCTTATCTTATCTTATCTTAGCATTGGCAGACCAGACTTCTTTGCATTTGCAGAGTATCCCCTGTGAAACCAGCTCCCTGTTTGGATCATGGGGACTGACACTCTCTCTACTTTTAGGCTTTGGTTTGAAACTTTCCTTATGGTTAAACCTGATCAGGAACTTCCCCTTGATGGACAGTGAGTCCTTCCTTTTTACTCAATTTGCGCTTAAACACAAGTCTACATTTAATTATTAGTTATTATTAATCTCTGCCTCTCTTCCACTGCATGTCTTTTGTCCTGTCTTCCTCCTCTGGAGTTTTTTTTCCCCACTCTCGCCAAAGCACTTGCTCACAGGGGGTTGTCTGAGTTTGGAGTCTTCTCTCTCTTATTGTAGGGTTTTTACCTTACAATATCAAGCTCCTTAAGTCGATTGTTTTGTTGTGTTGTGATTTTTCGCAACATAAATAAAACTTCTGACCAGAATTTGTCCAGTTTAAGGTTTTTGGTTGCAAACTAAAAGTCACCAAGCCACCAAAATAATTCTTCAAGTTGGAGAAGATACCATTTAGCACCCAATAAAGTTGATTCAGTTCATCTGGATGAAAATTTTCATCAGCCTTTTTTAGTCTCAACTGGCAGCAGGTTTCCCAAACCTTATAAACAGTACAGTTACATAACAGTGAAAACCAGCAACAATGCATAATAATGAGCTGAAACTTTTACATTAGAGGTTTAAGAGAAATTCAAATGGTGTCAGCAGTATGTTTAGCCCAGGAGGAGCTAGGTTCTAAAATGCAGATGCAATGCACGGTGATTAACTGTGGTTAGGAAACACCCACTTTTGTTTAATTACAAGCGTTTACAAAAATCCTCTGGATTTTCCCAGACAGAGCGGTTACAATTAGTCATTTTGTGTAATACCAGATGGCCGGTGAGTGTGCCCAAAAAGAGAGAGAAAAAAGAAAATTAAGAAAATAAAAACTAAGCTGGCAATCCATGAAATGTTTACTGTTGTTTAGACCAAGTACTGATACTATTACTTGTGATGTGTTAGGTTGATATAACAGAATGACTTTATTAGATTTGTGAAAAGGTTTTGCACACCATGGCCTTGTCGCCCTGACCGTCAGTGAACTGACAGATTGCTCTAAACTGCAAATACGTCTGCATGTTCTGACATCACTCTTCATGCTCCAGCTGTTGTCATCAACCCCGTTAATGTGAATCGGGAGAACGATTTAGCAGCTCCTCATTGTAAATCCCTCATTGATTGCCTGGCATTCATTTGTGCACTGATCGTGACAGGCTTTATCCACTGATGTTTGCCCAAGTTGGCTTTGAAGGTCTTAACATCTGGGTTAAAGGTCAAAATGTGACAAGTTCACCAAAAAAATAAGAAGATAACAACTGAAATGAGGCAAATCTGCTGGTTTAGAGCTGTGTGTGTGCTTTGCATTGGATATTATCTCTATAAATAAAGAAAAGTTGGTTTGGTTGCGAGAGACCGCTGCACTGCATGCTGAAAAGATTTGGAGTTTTAGGAATGTCTTTCTTTCCCTTGCTGTAATCTCCAGAGAGAGCTCAATGGTATAAAGTCAGCGTTATCAACATTCGTGAGGATCGACAAGGAAATATCAAACAAATGTGGTAACAATATGTGTAACAACAGGTGAGCAGAGCAGAGCAAACAAGGGAAAGCAGAGTAAGGAAGAAAGCATGTGGACAGAAGCCGTGCTGCCCTCCAAGCTGTTTGCTGCCCTTTGCTATCTCGTCAAACACCTGCGATATTTCAGAGCAAGAATTTTACCAGTGATCTATCCTAGGTACTGTATACAACTTCAAGAGCCTTGATACAATAGGGCAGGTGTTACAGATGAACTAGAGACCAATATTATTTATTCCTCAAGAATTTTATCTTCGCTTTAGAGTTTCCAGAGGTGCCGGATCGCCAATGCATTGCGTACATAAATATTTATTTTGCACATTCTAGTTCAAAGAGAAACTTCTTGTATTTTCCCTCATTTTACACCACATTACTGAAAAGCAGTACTACGTTTACTAAAAAACTGTTGTAATATCTCCTGTGGGTGGGGATGAACATTTTAAAAGTCCCAGAAAATAACATGGTCAAATATGCATGTAATCCCACTTGAGACTGCTATACACTGACCAAACTATAAATGGCCAAAGTTCAGCCACATTGCAAGTCCACTGAGGCCACATGGCTGTCTAGCCTTTCCCCTTCTCACAAACATGCTCCCCATGCCCCCCTTCCAAAACAACCCCTCCCGAGAGTAATTTAAATTCGGTTAAATAGCCCATATTCCTAGTAATTAAAGCTCTGCTGGTTTCAGACCGCACATCTAGATTCCAGGACTTTCGTGATCATAACCTTCCAAAATGTCAAAGTGATGGATATCATCCAGCAGCTCATCCTCATTGTCATTGTGATCCATTATTCTGCTTCTTTGAAAAAGTGGAAAACAACCGTTACCCTACATATTCACAGGGCACGCACAGACATTCAACCAAATTTTCCCCAATCTTTTGCAAAACCTTCTTGTCCACTTGTTTGTAGGTGAAAACGTGAGATGCACATGAGATTTTGAAAGTGACCTGGGGCAGCCTTTTCACCCAGCTTTGTCTGTTATAAGTGGGTCGAATAAACGAAATGCCTCCACATCAGTCAGAATGTGTGTCACAAAGCATGCTTGTCTCTAGCTAACAGGGTGAAAGAGGCTCGGCTGAATGGCCCCCTTTTTTCACTCTGACACTCAATTAAAGCCTAATTGGTTTGGGGTCCATGCAGGCATGTAGCAAGGCAACACCCCAGGCTTCCGTGCACTTGTTCCCTATTTTCTGACTCCCCCCTCCAGAAATATCCCTTTGATCTGTGAGCAAACAGAGTAGGTTGTAGGCCAAGGAGCTGACAGCTTATTTCTCCATGAAGATAGGCAGCAGTCTGAGACAAATTTGAGTGTTTTTACATTTCATTTGAATCCCAAATTAAATGGGCACTGAGAGTAATACCCTAGGATCACTGGTATACACGTGACGATATGTAGTCAAGTGCTAATATGGATCCACAGTATAAGCACAGTTAATTTGTCTTTATATTTTATGTGTGTGTGTGTGTGTGTGTGTGTGTGTGTGTGTGTGTGTGTGTGTGTGTGTGTGTGTGTGTGTGTGTGTGTGTGTGTGTGTGTGTGTGTGTTTTACTATCATGGATTATTGGAAGGTCTCCTAAGATCACTGCTCCTCATAGGCCCACACATTCATGATATAGAAGAAATATCAGTGTGGTTATGACTTGTTTTTACTAGTGTAGTCATGCAACTCCTACATTATACTTTGGTTTTTAAGTCTCACAGGAAAAGTGAAGTAGTTAATTTCACTTCTAATTATATTTCACCATTTAACAGTTCAAGGTGCTTAAAGTATGTAAGGTAAAGACTATAAAATATTTGAGGCACCTGCCATGACTGGTTAAGGGGAAGAAAGTTTGTGGACAAAACACATTAGAATAGGGATAGTTTCTCATTGTCTCACATGTAGACACCCAGCAGCCTGAACCCATTGCAGCTTAACTAATAGATGATTCAGAGTCACCCAATCCATCCCTAACCATGAACTTGATCAACAAGGAAAATTTCAAGACTAATCTTAAAAAAAACTTTCTCCTGAATCCAAACTATGAGCTGGTTCTATGGAAAGGGGCCCAACTGCACTTCCGTCCCAGTCTACTTTCAGAAACTCTAAGAACTGCATGTAAGCCTGTGGTGTTAAACCTGTGGTTTCAGAGCAAAGTGCTTTGTTTAGATATTATAGTATTATAGTACTATGAGATTTTTAAGACATAATGGGTCCTGATCTTTCAGGACTTTGGATGTGAGACAAAAGATTTAAGACTCAGTTCAACAGGGAGACATCAAAGAGAAGCTAATGTTGGGATAAATAACATCTGTCTCTTTAGGAAAAATTAGTACTAGACTAGCTCAGTGTTAAAATAGCATATGTCCAAACTAGTTTTTTAGCATCATCCTGAGACAGAGTATTATAAAACTAATACTGACGTGTTATACTTCAGGATTTCTTGAAACTCAAAGTATCTACAAAGTTTTCTGCTAACAAAATGCAGATCTGACACGTTAAACTGTGGAAAGACAATGATTAATAATCGTGTTTCCATTTTCTTTTTTACTAGTAAAGAAAGTAAACACTTTCTTTACATGCCAAGTTGGCATACCGCAGCTTCTTACGCTCAAATGCTTCCTCAATTGCTTCCTCCCACGGTACTGTCAGCTCAATGACATACACAAGTTTTTGGGAGTTAGACCAAAGGTCGCAGAGTAGTTGTTATGATCTCTGTGGGAAAAATTAGCCTCTGATCCAAGTCCACTTGCATCTGCCAATCCCTGGCAACCTTCAGTGGGCCCAGGTTTGTCTTCTTCCCGGACAAATGTTGATGAAAACTGACGTTCCTCTTGGTTCGTCAAAGGTTGAGCGTTAATGGATTTTCTTTTGCGCTGAACTTTCTCGGCTAGACACCTGAGGACCTGGTTGTGTCTCTGTGTGTATCTGCCCTGACTAAGGCTAGTCCTACTACCAACCAAGACATGCTTGAGTGTGGCTGGGACTATACACATGGGGCAGGCTGGGTCCTTTCGAACCACATCTGCAGATTTATTGGGGAAGGTAGCACATCAGATATCGCTCGGATGATGAAACTTAGTCTATTAGACTCCATTCCCCAGATTTCACTCGATGAGAGTTTCCTCTTTTCAACACTCTCTCAATTCATCCAGCGACCCTGCTTGGCCAGTGCTACGGCTCTAGCATGTCTGGCTGCTTCCTCCTGTCTTCCCACCTCCTCCACGTTCGGTTACAGATGCCTGTTGCCACAGAGGCGTTACTGCTCCAAGACCAAATCCTCCTCTGCCCTGTTGGACATGACCCATCACGTCACAATGCCGAAGAGCAGATTTGGCCTGTAGCACAGATGTGGCTGAGGTCCACTTCCTCCCCATTGCTAGGGTGGGAGCAGTGACTCTCACTATGGGGTCCCGGAAGTCCGTGAATGACATCTCAAGCCTCACTTTTGCACATTTAAACTCCTCTACCAGGCTAGGGATAGGCAGTTTTATTTCCAATATGTTGATAGTGTTAATTTAGTATTTCCATTAAAAAGGCTTAGGGTTAGGGTTTGATGGAGCTACGTGGACAGGGGGGGACTAAACTATGTAAACCAAAAAACATGCTGTTTAAAAATATACTGTTTGTATTCCTAAAAAAATATGCAATTTTTCCGTTTCGGCAAATGTCCTTAGCTCATATTGTCCTGGGAACCTTTACTCGACCTTACTTCACCTACTTTGAAAATAAAGGCTTAAAGTTTAACAGATATACTTAAGGTCTACTCAAAACTCTGCGTCAAAGGACCTGAACACAATAAGACATATTTGAGATGATCATATCGGATAAGAAATGGATGGTAATTATCAGTTAACATCTCTGAAAATTAAAGCAAAATGTGAAATATGAACCATTCATTTTCTTTTATTTATTTTTGTTTGACATTTTTTCATTACAGAGTATAAACTGACCCCCCCCCCCCCCCCCCCCCCCCCCCTCCAGAACAGTCCACTGCTTATTTATTTATCTATCCATAACTTCAAATCATGTTAGCCTGTATGCACATCCATGAAGGGAATATTTTTTATGTAAAACACATTTTAAGCCTGTCTAATGAAAGAAATGTCCAATATTACAGCTCTCTGCCTGTCCGTGTTTCCTACAATCAGATGACCACAAAGTAATATCATATTTACATCCTTTGTCACTGTTCTTGTATCTTTTGATGGAATGACAAAACAACAACAGCAGCAACCTACAGAGTATGCACCCACACACACACACACACACACACACACACACACACACACACACACACACACACACACACACACACACACACACACACACACACACACACACAGGGACGTTAACACAAAACAGATGGCCTCATCCCATGTAACGAGTTACTCCACTGCAAAATCTTTGTGTAGCCATCAGAAGCATGAACCATAGTTCCTGAATAGTTGGCCTCTGGTGACCTTGACCCATTCTGGTTTACGTCACTTTGTGGGAACACCACAGCCTAATTCTGCCTCTTTGTTTTCTTCCCTTGGTGTCTCATAGAGCCCACAGATTTCTGCAGGAAAAACACTCAACAGTAGCAAACAGCTCGTGGGACGTCCTTGCACATTCCAGCATCTGGAAACATCCTAACAAACTGTCACAGGGTCCAAGTAGTAGTTAACAGGAAGACATGAGTGGATATAAAACTAAAAGATCACACATACAGAATGGGAATAACAAGCGAATTACTTTTTTTTTTTTTTTTAAATGAAAGGTATAATGTGTTAACCTGAAGTGAGTGTAGGAGTCAAAAAAGAATAATAACAATAAAATGGGCAAATTTATTTCTGTCTTCATGTAAGAGTAGATAAATTACTTAGAAATCAGTATTTTATTTACTCTAACTTATAAATATATTTTACTTTTTGGGTTTGAAAAGATGAAGCAGTCCTGATCTGTGGTTTCCTCGCGCACCACACTGTGGCTGAGTGGGAAAAAAGGGAAACCTTGTGGGCTTTTTCTTCCTGGTTTTGGAAGATTGAAAGTATTTTGAATGGTTGCTGTCATGAAATCGAGTGGTGCTTGAGGACACTGGTGATGCTGTGTGGCTGGGATCTGTGGCTCATTATAACTATTATCTTTAATTCAGATTATACTCCTCACATAACAGGACTGAACAGTTTTCACTGGATAGAAATGGGAAATCACTGTCTGCTGACAGAAATAATAAAAAAATCATGCACTATCCGTCAGAAAGCATCATAACTTCATTAATTTATTTACTGATATTATTTAAAAAAAATAGTATTATTACTGGAATGAGAGACATATACTAACAGTGTGCAGTTGTCAATCTGTTATTCATGTGTTCTGATTGCAAACATTTTTCCATATAGCATTAAAAGATTTGGGGAAATGTGGATCATGGATTCTCTTTACCCGTTACTACCGTCATATATTTCTGATGAGAAAGAAAGTTAGTTTAGAGACGACATGAGCTGAAAAATAAAACAATTTTACAAAGTTTGTAGAGCATGTTTTATGCTTTTCCTTATTTTATGTTACAAAAGGTAGATACACACTTTAAACATGTCTAATGTCCAGGTGATGACATCATTGTATGTACAAGTAGTCCATGTAAGCAAATCCAAATGCTCTAGCAGAGTCCAGGAATAAAAATATGGAACTTGAAAAAGTAAAACTTGAAGTAGCAGTAGTCTTAATTTCAGGAGGAGTTATGCACTGTTGAGTTATTTCCTTGCTGAGGGAAGATTCTGTTATGTCCCTCTGTTTCAGTGTTTAAGCTAACAGCCTTGTGGCTCTAGCTTTACTCTAAAATGACTGTGGTAACAACTTTCTCATGTCCAGCAGGATAACAAAGACAATATACTAAGAAGATTCTTTTTTAAGCACGACAATGTAAGCAGGAAGTCCTCCTTATTTCTGGCATCTCACATCATCTATGTGCAGTCTATACACTAGTCACCCACTGTGGAAGAAAACATGCTCAAGTGGAAAAAAACAGAGACCGTGTCAGTGCTCTGAATACAGGTTAACACGATCAGTCGATTGACTGCAAGCTAAAAGTTGCCTCTCTACAGCCTTCTAAGCATCTGTGGGGCTTCTTGTGGTTGTAGGTTGTAAAATTAAAGTCCTTGCTGACACAGACATAAACACCAGCCGCAAACACTGCCTGCTTCAATTAGCAGACATGTGCATTTCCAAACGAAACCACTGTCTCCTGTACAGGGAAAATCAATGGCTGACACTGACACTGGCAGCAGCCCGTAAGAGCTCCACGTCATCAACACAGCTTTGGTTTCTCTGGACGAGAGAGCAATGATTTTATTACTTACCAGGGAAATTTTAATGTGCAAACTCTCAGGCATGCCGTACATTCACTTCTAATTATGTACATGTTTGTCAGAATTAGAGGTTTTAATAGGTGGTTCTGTGGATGTTTTTGTCCCGTTTGTGCATTTTTCTTTTTCATGATGGAATTTTACCACACAGCCCAACAGATTAAACGCGCTATCCTTGTAGATATTAACTTTAAGCACCACAGACGTGCGAGAGTTGGTGTGAGAATTACTGTGTGAGTGGAAGGCTGATATGAGTATATCTGAATTTAATTATTTTATTTTTAAGTATACAGTTTTGAAAAAAGTAAACACATCGGCAAAGATATTAGAATGTCATCACCATGTAAATATTACATTATTAGTACATTATTAGTACATTATAGTACGTGGATTGCACCCATTGAGCACTTAAGTGATAGCTGAAACTAATAAGATATTTGTATAACCGATATTGTGCAAAACAAGTGGACAAACTTGATCGGGAAATTACACACTTAAAAATCGTAGATAAAAGAAGCTTAAAATATTTTAATAAGCTTTAAAGTTCTTAAAGGTTTTAAAAGGATTTTTTGTTGGTCTAGACAAGCTAACTATCTACTTCTGCGGTTTGGCAGCTGGGTGTCTCAGTGCTCACCAACCCAGTGTGCATCGTCACACCTCGCTAACATCACCTCAGTCTGTTAGCCTAACATTTACATTTACATCAGTTGAGAACACACAACTACCATCATTTTAATCCACCCAGCTAAACATGTTCAGCAAACAGGAGCTCAGAGGTTGCTGTTAGACTACATCCCTGTCCTCTCTGGTGGATCTAAACTAGAAGAATACTTGATTTCTAAATAAACAACTACATACATACATCCCTGTGGATTCATATATGTTGAACTGGCTGATTTATGAAGCTGTTAAAAACTACATACTCGTTTGACACCCCCTAAAATCATAGTAATGGCTTTTGTGCCTTGACCCTTGAGCAGCTGTGATTCCCCCCCTCCCTTTTTTTCAGGATCGTTTTTCACACCTTTTGTAAAAGCTTCCTTTTTATCTGGTGCCATCAAGAGGCCAGCATTCTTTCAACCAATACTTTTAATTTATTTCTTCAAATACTAAAAGTTCTTGATTTTATGCTGTTCACCAGCAGTTGTTGTTGCATGTCTGCACGGACATTGTTAGCACTGCTGTGTCTGTGCAAACCATCTTATTGTCGATACTAGCTTATATTGTTTCCCAGCCTTCCCTTATCCATGATCTAGCTCGGAAAGACTTTCTTAGTAAACATGGTCCATGGGAAAAAATATAGTTAGAGGAGTTTTGATGGGATCTACAAAGTTTACTCTCCCACAGCTGTGAGAGCCGTCATTACTCATGATCATGATTCAGATAAGCAGTTAGAAAAATGAATGAATGGATGTATGAAAATAAATGGGTTTGCCACAAACACAAACTGAATTCTGGTATGGGCTGATGTTTGCACGTATGCACTCTTTATGCTTTCTACCCTTGAACAATATGTTTAGGCCTGTGACATCACAGTCTAATGTAGTAATGAACTTCGCTCTTCAAATGCAGGTATCTTCTGTTGGTATTTAGGTGAAGCTGAAATGTCTAAGATTCTTGTGCGTTACATATCAGTGCATCTACAGAGCTGTGCATATATTAAGTATTGGTGGTTTCATGGATACCAGTATTGTGGTCGATGACATTCTTGAGAATGGAGTCCATGAATGCTTTGAGTGCTAATGGATCTTCGCTGCACTCATTGGTCGGGCTAAATATTGATCAGGAATCCACTATTGAAAGCACTCAGTAGTTTACATTAAGCTGAAATAGCAGCTAATCAGGGAGATTCTGGTGTTGAATTTCCAGTTAGTTTGCTCTCATTGGTGGAATCTGATAAACTGAAAAGTTTTCTCAAATTGATCCCAAATGAGTGTTCAGGGAAAACAGCGTTATATGACTGTGATCTTCAAAATGCTCTAAATAAAATGCAATGATAGCACGAACCAAACATTTAAAATAGCTTTAATTATTAGACACACTCGTATAATTTACATACTTCATGATATATATCGCCCACATCAATGAACATAATCTGTTAATTTTTGAACATTTTGACTTTACAAGGAAAAAAAGACAAACATTTTTTCTAGAAGGCATATTGCATAACAAAATAAAGCTTAACTTTATTGATTCAGCTGAACTGCAGTCAGTCTCTCTGGCCTTTGTCTTTTTATCCTCTAGATTTTGTTTAGCTTAAGTCAGGTTTTGGACCTGGGTCAGCACCCAGCATGCACCCAGTAGGGTTTGATTCAGTTCTCTTGCATTTACTTTGAACATTCTGAGATATGAACAAATACACAGAAACATGAGACTAAAATATAAAAGAACCTTAAAAGAAGGAAATGCTGTCAGCTATCTAGAGACCCATATCAGTCCCAGGATAAATTGTGCTTGGGTGTTGTGTATGCATAAGAGGAAGGAAGAAAACAGCAAGACTCTGGGAGTGGAAGCTTCCTTTTAGCTGCACGCTGTGCACTCGGCTCACTGTTTATCCGCTGACTCTGCCTCCAGAGAGACACACCAGTTTGCCTTCTCACTTTTCAAAAATGGGTAAAAAATGGCAGAAAAAGGCCTCTTGGGCGAATTTTAGGTGGCTGAAAGAGAGGATAGCTGAGCTTTATACCAAGGGTGAAGCAGGAAATGTCAAAAAAACAGAAATGAGCAATTTCCTCTGCAGCATTCCCCCCAAAATGCAGAATTCGTATCATTTTTAAAGTAATAGAAGAGCAATGAATGGGTGATACTGAATTTTATTTTTGCCTCTTGAGGACACTAAAAGTTCTGTTCTCTGCTTTAAAAAATGGACTTTGGGGCTTTGATGTGGTTATCACTGGGAAGTACAGATCACAATTTTTAGATACAGTGAGAAAGATCTGTGTTTTGCATTTCATGTGTTTAACATACATAGGGGGCTGTCTACAACGATTACATGTGTCACATGTAATCTGTCACTGGTACTCGACAGACTGGATTAAAAATGAGTTCTAAAACAGAATCACTTAAAAAGTATCATATTTTTAAAAGTCTTTTACATTGTTACTAACTACATTTGATACTTTTTTTATGAACTGACCTTACGTATAATGGTCAAATAATTTGGATGTCTGCTGTCTGCATTTATCACAGATTTTATCTCACCTGCTTTCATTTAGACTGTACTGCTATGCTGTTACTGGCACTGCAGTAAACATTGTTTTATGTAGCCACTAGAGCTCAAGCCTGCTTGGCCTCATTGTCATGGCAACCATGTTCGTGTGGGTATCCGCTCGTCTATGTAATCACACTGTTTGTCTTGCACCCAGAATAGCCAGAGGAGGTATTCTGAAGCCAAAAGCACCTGAAGCCAATGCAAACACGTTGCGCACCGGCCATCTGATAAATCTTGGACACAGAGAGAGCAGAAGAGAAGGATTTACGATCTGCCCAGTGATGTTCACCTTCATACCCTATGAAAAATTCTAGAAAGAAAGAGGACATTTCTCTCATTCTAGATTAAAAGTATTTTTCACAAGATTTTCAGAACTTAGTAACACTTCCATTGTTGCTAATGCACACAGCCGTTATCATCTCACTTTAAAAAACAGTCAGATCACAAGCAGTTCCCCCTGGCACCTAAACTGTCAACACTCTCTGCCAAGGAGAGGTTTAAAACATCGTCCATTTTCCAAATGTTCCAACTGTGCCCAGTGAAAACACATTAAACCATTAGAGGACAGAGTATAACTTCAGAAAGACACACTATAGCTTCATATAATGTGTTTTACAGGCTCATTCCCTGAACTAAACGTAGTTTTTTTTCCCCATATGCCTCCGCTAATTTGGAAAAAAAACCACAAACTGGCGGAGCAGACATTTTTTTGGCATGTTGCATAGCTTTACAGCCAGCATATGTTAAAAAGGGAAATGGTTTCAAATGACTTCATGTCTATACTGTGGTCGGAGGATATACCATGGCTGAAGTAACTATCCTGGGATGGAGAGATGCTCTGCTTGGCTTTAGGGATAAAAAAGATGGGATTTTTAACATCTTCACAGTCAGTTCAAGGTTGAGCTTCATCTCACTTTTCCTCCCTAGTCTCGAGGACTAGCCTACAGTCACTGCGTCTGTGGTGCCGGCTGTATGGTGCTGTCTTCGGTGAGAAGGCATTGTGTGCGCATGATGTGTGTTGGCACTGACTGAACATTTCCATGAAACCAGTGTGGTGGTGGAAAGTAGGACGAAAAGAAAAGCAGGAGGAGAGAGGAAACACTTCAGTGGCTAAAACAAATGGAGCTGTTGAGTTTAAGAACATGATTAAATTAGGATGGAGGGAATTGACGCCAAGTCATCACATTCTCTTTTCTAATAGTACACTTGGGAGAATTTTGTATCCAAAATTTGAGCCAGATAGGCTATTTTATCACATATCATTTCATTAATCTAGAATGTCTTTTCTAAATTATGTCAACGAAAATAGAGCTTTTACCAGAAAGCGAACTTGTCCTATCTAGCTAAAGTGACACTGACTGGCAGCAGGTTACGTACAAAAGCTCAGGTCACAACTTGCACGTTTACTCTTTATTATTATCCTATGACAGTTAGTCATGAAATTTTGCCTCCAGCATCTACAGCCAATATTATCCAAGGCCTCAGTAACACAGGCCTACAGACCACTTGCTGACAACCAAGAAAAATGGGTGTTTCATAGTAACATTTATTGCTAAATTGCACTTACGCAGGTCTAGAGCCCGGCTAGCTCCTCGGGTCATCGGAATATAATGTCTATAGCCTGACTGTTTGACAAATGGTTGCTTGATGTTGCTTTTAAATTGATTGCAAAGAGACACATGCTGCTGCATTTAAAACCTTGCGATTACTTTGGTCACATGCAGACCGCCATGGTTACCTCTAATTTGCATGTGAAATGCCAACTTGTCTGCAAACACTTGCTGCTTGCTGAGCAGTACTGAACAGTGCGACACACAAAATACTGTTCACCTCCAAAGTAAAACCAGTCTGTGTCTTCCATACAAACCATGGACAACTGCAGGAGCCTGCTAACTACCAGAGGAATTGCAAGGAGCTGGAGGCTTGAGGCCTGTGCAACTGAGCCTTTATGTAGCTTCCTGTGTGCATTTTTAAACTCCTCCTTACTTGATATTTTTTCCAAAATAAATAAGTCATAGTGTTATGGTCAGTGCAGAAAAATTTTATAGCTAGCAATAGTGAAATGAGAAGCTAACTCTCGTGTATCTGAGCCCCAAACTGCATATGTGGCATGTGAAAATAGAATCTGTGACCATTCAGATACAAAATGGCTGCATGAATAGTCATCTGGTTGTTTCAAAGAAAAATGAAATGTTATGTTGTTATGGAACCAAGATGACTGAAATGTGCAGAAAGTATGAAAAATGCCCATTTGTGTTGGAACCAGTATCAAAGCTCATATTTTATCAACACTCATATTTAATAGTTTCAAACACTTCCAGGCACTGAAAGAAACTGGACAGATTATGTAATATGTTCCCCTCCATTTACCACATGTGTTGCACCATCCCTGCACCATTAACATGAATAACTGCAGACTGGTGAGTGATGTAGTTACATTGTGATGAGTAAGCTGAAAAAATCTGCGATCCTTTGGGATTCATCTATTCTTATTCATACCTGGGAGGCCGGCTGTGTCTTTCTCTCGCACATGCACATAAAAAAAACAGAACAACAATTCCTTCATTAGTAGCACTGTCATCTATTGAAGATCAGACAGTATTATTAAATTTCAGTTGCTGAGAAGAGGCTGCTTATGTAAGCCAGCAGACAGCCTTCAGGAAATATTGCTTTTCTTCACTGATTGTGTTCAGTCTTCCGCGTACTGCTCACAAATCAACCAATAAAGATGTCAGCACAGGGCAAGCAATATCCACCCAGCCAGCATAACACATTTACCAGTCGATACTGAATAGCACACAGACTTTTGGTCTAGCTATTTGTACACGCAAGCAAAGCCCACGGAGAGGCAAAACTAATAAAAGATTATCATCACAACAGTGCAGTCATCTCAGGGAACAAACAGGCATATGTAGTTAAGGTTTACACCAATCAGGCACAACATTTGCTTTAAAGAAAACTAATACAGGTTAGCGTAATTGTCAAAACAGAAGAAAGATTTTCATCCAAAGTCAAGATTTGCCTATAACCAGTCACAACTAGTAACCAGTGCACTGGTAGCTGTACTACAACTCAGTGACTATACAATCGTGCACATGTCTGGTAACGCACTGAAGGGATTAGCTTCACAAAGACACAAATGCTATCACTGGCACTTTTTTTGTTTTTTAATGTGTTAAACTTTTATCTCAGTGCTTCGTCTTCTATTGCAAGTTTGACATATTTTCTAGTGCTGATCAGGAAAGTGTTTGGGGATAAACAGTTGGGGAGAAAATCACATTGTTTCTCTATTTTTTTGTTGAAACAATAAGGCGGTCATTAACCACTGGAAGAGTAGTGATATATTATCAATAAACAAGGATCAATATAGCAATCTTTATTTAGGATTTCAATGAGAGGTTGATTTTACACTATTACTGCTCAACACGTTCTCACTCCCAAAGCATAACACTAGGTGACAAATCGTCAGTATATTATGCTTTCGGCTGCCCAACACGTCCCTATATTATGAGTTTGGAAAACATGAGAACTGTCTGGAATGACTCTACATATGTATGTTTAATTTGTTTAAATCGCACAATCTGGCGCGTAGCTTAGAAACGCGGAAGGTCACCTTTCGCGTTTCCATGGAACGCCTCGGGACGTGACAAATCGTTAGTATATTATGCGTCGGGAGTGACTCTACTACTATCTTATATGCAGTACACTGGGGTTCATAAAAGCTGTTGTTTGTGGAGTGCGGTAGTCATTCCCAACCTCAGGGTCAGGCCCCTTCAAATGGGCCCTGAGGTAAATTTGAAGAGCTCAGAAGAAACAAAAGAGTTAAATACACAAAACATTTGGTTATTTCTCATCACACATTTGCTTTTGATTTGTGAAATACACACAATATGGGCAAAAGTACCGGCCCACCCACACATTACACCAACAGGAGCTGCTCAGCCATTGAAATGATGCCATGAAGCTCCTGGCACACAGATGTTGTGCTGATGTTAATATCACAGGAGGTTTGAAAGTCTGCAACTGCTGAGTCAGATGAGCATTGGTGACTTTTATACCAGGTGCACTTTTAGCAGTTGGTAACTTTATGTGGTCTACCACTTTGAGGCTGTGTTGCTGTGGTTCCCAAACACTTTCGTGTTACAACCTGACGTATTGCAACAGTGGTACAGCGGTATCCTGTTACAGTACCATGCTTGAATTCCTTAGAACAACTCACTCTTTCACAAATGTTTGTAAAGGAAGACTGCATGGTTAGGTGCTTGATGTTATAGAGTTAGAACAATGAAACTAAAAACACCTGAAGGATTAAGGGACTCTGTGGCCCGATACGTTTGTCTATATATATTGCATTAAATCTTCTGCTCTAATACCTCTACAAACTAGTCCAGGAGTACATTTTTTATCGTCTGGCACAGCTACATTTACCTTATTACCCAGAAACTATCACCATAACTGAATAATTTTTCATTTGAAGAGGATAAAAGATAAAAAGTTGGGAATTACTTTCATACAGAATCCACAAAATGTTAAATTGATTATACAAAGTAACTAATAATAACTAGTTTTTGTAAAGGTTCAGAATTAATATATTGGTGGCAATATTGTTCCTAGATTATTTTTTAAAAAGTCAAAGTCAAGGCAAAGTTTCAATTTTGACTTGCCGATAAAGTATGTGTCAAACCATCTGAAGTCATGTTTCAGCTCTCTGGCAGATCGTCTCACTGTGCTTTATTTTTCAGGAAAACAAAATAACGTAAAAGAAAAGAAACTGAAATAATATCAGGGATTGTTAAAAAGACCCTGAGGAAAATCTGTGACACAGGATTTTAAAGTTGATTTTGTGAGGCACCCCTGTTTGGCTATATATGGTCCAAAATCCCTTAATACTGACATCAATGTTTTATAGGAAGTTAGTGCAGTTACAGGAAGGAACAAAAGAAGAAACAGGTAATTGTCTCTCATACCCAGTGTCTTTCACCGGGGAAAGCCCCATTATGTGCCTTTCACAACATCAGTGCACTCTTCTTTTAATCTTCAGTGATCTGGGTTTTGATGTTGCAGAAGGAGTGTTCAATAGTGGCTTTAGTCCCTCTCTGTGATTATTCTTCTTACAAAAACGTCACATCTTCTTGCGACTGCACCCAGCGCCAGTGGGCGTCGTACTCCAGATGCATTTTGCCATTCATTTTGCACGTGTCCAAGTCAATCTTTCCATTTTTGTAAGGTTTAACTTTGGGGCTCTGGCTGGTTGCCAGTTTCTCACTGAGACAGGTGCGGGTCGGGCTGCCTCTTTGTGTGGTTGATTTCTCCAGGACACCATTAGCTTTAAGGCCTTGTGTTGGAGTACTGACCTTAAACATGGGGCTTCCCTTATCTGTCTCTGCAGTCTTGGTCCAGATAGGAGCACCTTGCTTGAGGCCCTCAGACTTGGCTTGTGGACAGCTGCCAGGAGCTGCTGGCTTCCCACTTTCAGTTCCTCCAGTTCCCTTCCCAATGGCAACATTCCCAGGTCCACCTTTCACTTCTGGAATAATTCCAACCCCAGTACCATTCTCACTTCCCACAGCACTAGACCCGGACTTCAGGCCTAACACGGGCCCTGACACCGCTGCAGTGGCTGTGGCCACGGAGCCTCCCACCATGCGGCCCCCAGCAGTAGCCTCTGAAACTAGAGGTGTGGTGGAGCAGATGACGGATTCGGAGCTGGAAGGGCAGTACTCATCCATGTCGTCTGCCAGCGTGTCCAGGTAGCTGCCAATGGAGATGTTGTCTAGCTTGTCATTGGGGTCCTGCAAGCTGCTCCAGGAGCCTCTCCAAGAGGTGTCGGGTCCCTCCCCCAGGCTGTACTGGCTGCTGGTGAGGCTGCTGCAGCGGCTGGTCAGTGTGCTGCGCTCCTCAAACAGCCATTTCACTGCTTCGATGCCCTCGTGCACCGCCAGCAGCTGTTGCAGGATCTTAACGTCCACCGAGCGCAAGTGAGCCTGCGGACACAAAAAAGGAGATATTCTAAATTTACAATAATGATGCATGCTTACTTTCACAGTGGTCATGTTTTGATAGTGTGCAATGTGCAACAAAAGAGAAATCTAAACAGATGTTGAACCTAGGAGACCGCACATATTTATGTAAAGCTGTCAGCTTTGGCTCTAGGGACAAGTGCAAACACCGTTATAATGCTATTAAACTATTCCAGATTACCCTAATTGGAAGAAACTAATAACAGAAACTGCCTGGAGTCCACAATACTAAAAATGGGAAACAAACAAAGTAAAGGTGGAGGGGAAACAAGGTTACAGATGGATATTACAAGGGAATGTGACTGAAGCTGAGTTTGTAGGAGAAGCTAGTGAGAGATGGAAATTTGATACAGTGGAAAGTAAGACGCATTAGTAAAGAAAGTCGAGAAAAAGACTTTTTTTCCTTTTCAGCTGACTTTTAAATGCTGTAAATGGTGCAAAGGATTCAAAAGTTAATCTACAACTTCTGTCATAAATAAATAAAGCAATAATTGCTTCAGCGGGCCTCTAGCAGCCATGGGTATCTTCAAATACAATATGTGTGTGGGAGGATAAGAAAGCTAAATGGTGACTTAGAAGGAGAAAGATGGCTGCAGTCATGGAAAATTCTTCCCTAGAATACATTTGCAGAAGTTCTCAAAGCAAAGTGCAGAGCCCAGAGGTGATATATGGCAACAACATTCAAAGCTCTGACCACTGAGATCACCTCGGCTTTGAGCCTTTGATTTCAAAGTATTCTTCAGTTTCCTCCTTATGTATCACTTTCTGCTGGTCTATTACTGTGCCCCGGGAGGCTGGCTGTATCCCTTTTTGGGAATCATTAAAATTTGTGGTAATTTATACATATTTGTGTATTTCATCTCAGATAATTTTGGGTCAGACAGACAAAATATACAATTATAGTTTTACAGTCTTTTTATATTTTATTTTACTACATCGCACTGTGAAAAGTGAAAGTCCTGCAAGTGTAACATTATGTATATTCCAGCGCTAACACAGCATTGGGATAATAAACTCCGAGCAGAGGCCTCAGGCCACTAAGATCTTTCTGACCTTTTGGAGTTTAAGTGTAACAGTTTAATTGATCCTTATAAATCAATAAATCAGTCTGATGGAATGAATTGATTGATCCAACCTACTAAGTTACTCATGTTTATCAGTTCTGATGAAAACACTGGCAGAAGAATTAAGAAAGCTGCTCTATGGGGTGTTTAAAAGCCTGACGTTCTTCCATCCAGATGGAAAATGGTGCACGTGAGCATGAATTAATATGTCTCATACTTCGTTTCTATGCATAGGTAGTGGCTGACCTTTGGATAAGCCATTCACTGTTTAAGACCACACCACAGGCTGCTTGGTATAAAAAAAGGAAAGAAAGAAAAAGCTATGGCAAATTCAATCCACTGATGTTGAGTGGTTTTCCTCCATCTTCCTCAGTATCAAACCAGCAGGAAGCTGATCGACATCAGTGGTTTCTAAACTGGGTATTAAGAAAAGATCATTTCTGCCCCGTTTTTTCCTCTAAGACTGCTGAATACTTTGACCTCTTGAATCTTTCTAAAAGTGTGGTTTGACTCAGCTGCAGGAGGGAGAGGTAGGGCAGGATGGTTCAGGGAGCAGAGTCAGGGTGGGTTGATTGGCACAGCTGTCACATACTGGCTCATCAGTCTCTCCTTCTTATGCCGTAACATGCTCGAACCTTGGGCTGCACCACAGGCCAACCACAGAGTCCAGCTCTGTGCATCATGATTAAAAAAACGTAACCAACAATTGTCAAACTCATCAATGGGAAGCAGCAGTTTTAATCACTGCATGCTCAAAGTTGGTTGGTGCCCATCACCTAAAGAATACTAACTTTCTCTTTGAGCTTACCACATTTGCTCAAAAACCTTTTACTTAGTCTGTGCCGTGAAAGATTGAAATGGCTCACGTGACTTGTAGAACATAACCACAGCATGACTAAACCATAACCAG
Organism: Maylandia zebra; assembly: GCF_041146795.1. NCBI lineage: Eukaryota > Metazoa > Chordata > Actinopteri > Cichliformes > Cichlidae > Maylandia > Maylandia zebra. Next base: position 5,545,974 of record NC_135183.1, on the reverse strand, counting down.
ACCTTATCCAGAGTGTAATTTTAACTGTGGAGAAAACACACAAGATTGAACTTATGGGAACCAGCTTTTTTGTTGATTATCACAAGTAAACACAGGCAACACACTTCAGAAGAAAAAAAATGTGGATATGAGATGAAATAGAAGGGTTTCATTTTACTTTCTTTACTGGAGGAGAATTGAGCTGTGTGGTCAATGTTCTGGTAAATGCTGAAGCCAAAGTCAGTGGTTATGCTAAATTACACAGGCAGACACAGCTCTAATACACACACACACACACACACACACACGCACACACACGCACACACACACACACACACACACACACACACACACACACACACACACACACACACACACACACACATATATATATGTATATACAGCTTTTTGTTCATGAATATGTGGGTATGAACCCACCGGCATCCTGGCACACACAAGTTTTGGGGTGGGGCTCAAGGCTTGAGGTTTTTGGCTGGCAGAGACCGAGTGCTTAATGAGGGTGGCAATAAAAGTAGCTCCGTGCCTGTCAGCGCTGAGGTGGCACAATGCTAACAAAGCTATGAGCTCCACCAGTCTATGAACACTTTGCTGCAGAACTACACTGACTTTAACTGTTGCTGTCGCAACAGGTCATTTTTTTTTCTGCGATATTAATTTGGGTAACTTGGGTGGTTGGTTAGAGATGATATTTTTATACTGTGTATTAACCAAATTCACCAATGCATGAAATTAAAACAAGTTATACACCAGAGATGCATTTGAGTATGTAATTTTACACAAGCAGAGGGACCATCTGTGAGTGGCCTTGCTGCCACACCTTAGCTTTTTGGGGGGATAATAATTCTTCTGTAAGGCTACTGCCTCTGAAATACAACTAGATATATGGCATTTGCTCTTAACACAATATCTCAGAAAGTGTTAGTGGAAAATCTTCAATAAAAATGTAAAAGAAATCATCTTTGTCATCTCAACTCTGCATGCCTTCTTTACTGAGGTCACAAAATAGATTAGTTGCCTACAAATCAACATATTAAAATATGCAAAGTTTTTTCGTAATGAAATTTTAACAATGACAGCCACGTGTTCCAGCTTTTTGCTAAAAGTGAAATCCATCATGTTTGTGTCAGCTGTTTCCTGCTTTGTTTGCTCTGCTGCTCTTCAAGTGGGACTTGTTTCAATCCCCACTATATTCATTACTTTGAGACTGATTTGAAGCATTTAATTACACAACAAAGTCAAGCGTGCACATCAAAGAAAGGATGAAAAAGGTCGAAGTGGGGCCAACAAAGTTTAATGTGAATGGGACTAAGCAGCCTTAAGGATTTAATATCATTAATCATGTTTTTTGCATTTCCTGAAACATCGGTACATCGCCAAACACACTCCTGCTTCCTTACTCAGCATGAAGCCACGCACCAGCTGGCAGACCCACAGGTTTCTGGAAAGCTAATTTTCCTGCCTTTTATATTATCAAATAAGACAAGTACCTGCACTCTGCAAACAAGTCAAACTCGTTGTTTCATATTAAAAGATTTCTGGTGCAGAAGAAAGACTTCATTTGTTTTGGATCCCTGCTAAAATCTTTGTAATATTTATCCGCCTCAGGAAATATTTATTACTGTGTAATGAAAGCACAAAAAGTACTGCTTCATAAAGTGTCAAAATATACGTCATAATAACATCATTAGGTATCTTTATCTTTAGCTCTCCACATTAACAGTGAAATAAATAACTTGAAGACGTGTTTCTGGTATCTGATCAGTTAATTAACAAAAAAAAACAAAAAACACAACACAGACAAACCAACAGTGTAAATGAGTACTTGTGGTCTTAAAATGTGCAAATACTGTAGCTGGAGCACACGGTGCCCACAGTGGGACGTGAGGAAAATCTTTTAGCTCTAAGAATATCAACAGAAGAAGACGACTGATGGCAACACTTTATTGTTGAAGGGTTTCCTTCTCTAACGTTGCTTTGATCCCTTTCAGAGTCAACAGAACAAATGGAGAACCGCAATGTGCCCCGAAATGCTTTCAGCGTTCTGAACCTTACAACGAGAACACGTTATAATTGTTGGACAATTTACTACTCTAGATATTCACCTTTTTGACTTTTTTTTTCCTTCAGTACTTTTATGGACACCATTTTCTGTCAAGCTGTGGGGATGAGAGTGTTGAGCACGCGTAGTGATTAATACGCAGAGACCCTTGCAGAGACCCTCTAGTCTCCTCTAGTCTTCTTCCTGTTCTCTTTCAGACATGATGATTGAGTTGGCATTTCATGTTATGTTGATTTTGTTTGTGCACATATGTATGTGTGTGAATAAATGAATGTATATGTGTATTTATTTGTTTTTTTGCTTTACATGTCCGAAATTAAAGTTTATCATCATCATCATCCTGTAGATTGTGATAGGGTATGATCCATGACGCACACTGTCCCATGTGGCTTCCTATCATCTCACAGCAACCTAACAGATTGCTGAATTACTGCCAGCTGGAATACCAGCAACATAAACACAGTCACTGCTCTCTCTCTCTCTTTCGTATCCCCTGGTGCCCGTGTCTGCTGTTTCACCTTCCCAATCTAACTCGGGCCCTCAGACATACTGCGTCCTTGCAGAGACCCTCTAGTCTCCATTAGGCAGCAGAAGGTCAGCCCTGGCCCTCCATAACTCGCCAGCTGCTCCATCTGTCTGCATTCATGTCTGAATGCCATTCTTACTGTTCCTTTTCTTCTTTCTTACTACAGGACAGAATGCTGAATGGCAACATGCGAGATTTCACCGTAAGCACAAGTAAAGCCAAGTGAAGATCACTGTCTTATGAAATAGCAACGCAAACTACAAAGAAATGCTGAATTTTGGCCCTCATGGAGCATAATATGCAAGTCAATGGATACAAAGAGGAGCAGAGGCTCATTCTTCAAAGCTGATGTAGCCCCTTCTCTGTTTGTCCATCTACTTCCTGCAAACATTACTGTCTAAACCTGCTGTCACATAAGAAGAAATGAAGCCTGGACAGAAGACCTACCAGGCTCTCTGATATTATGGTTACAAGCAACAAAATGAGATGGAGAGAAAACAGGAAACAAAATTGTGGTGGAGGAATAAAAGAGCTGCAGGTCACTCAGGAATAATTGAATTTAACAAAACCCTGTACTGACTGTGACATCAGTGACAGCATAGCCAGTAGCCAGTTAGAGAAAGAAGCCTGAGATTAAACAGACTGGATTTTGATTCCCTACAGCTCAGCTCTGCACGGAGAGCTGACTTTGCACTGACATTCATCTGCCCAGAGGTGGAAGACAGAGAGAGGCTGACATGGGAAAGCTAAAGTGAATAAAAAAGGAGGAGTTAGCAAAAAGTAAGGACATACCTCGAGCAACAGCATAACATTTGCCCTTTGGTAGCTTAAAATACAGATGCTGATCATTAATAAAATGCACAAAGCAGCTTATATATAAAAGGCCCTTCAGTGTGTGTGTCTGTGTGTGTGTGTGTGTAAGGCTTAGTGCCAGTCTTCTCTGGCTTTAAAGGAGTGTCTCTATCCAGTAAATCTGTTTAGATCAGTGAAGTGGAGAGTGGAGATTGCTGGAGACGAATGCGAAAGACAGATGCTTTCAAACTGCTCCCGCAGAGATGAACAGCAGCACTAAAATCATTCACAGCAACATTTATCTGCCTTCAGCTCTTTCCCCACCAAATCAAGTCATGAGCCGAGCCGGCGACAAACGTGTTCTGAAGTCACCCGTTACTGCAAACACATGAACACATTTGTCTGGAAGCAGTTACATAACACATTACTCTGCTAGAGTCAGTAATCACACTACAGCTACAGTATAATAAATCATTTAGAGCAGCTGCATCGAATATCTGATGAATTCTTTGTTCGTTTTTTTGTAGTATTACAGTTTTCTTGAACAAATATAGTAACTGCCAACTCAGGTTCACTTGTGTGATGACTTGCATTATTTTCAGATTTCTTAATTGTTAAACTGTATTGTTTTTAGGTTTTGAACTAGCTGGGTATCATTTGGGCAAAGAAATGTGTCCGTATCTTTCGCTTTCCTGAATAATGATCCTACGTCACTGTTTGGTGACTCTAAGCTGGCTGTCTTAAAAGTCTCTGATGATCCATGTCTATCATCCAAGTAACAGGAAATAGGATGTTAATGACCATAACAATTTTAAAGGCTAATTTTAAAGATCTGTAGTTTCGTTTTGATTTATATTTTGTACTTTAGGCCAATCGAATCAGTGTGTTTTTCTGGACTTGAGAGTTATGCAACATGTTTGTTTAAATCAAAGACGTACTATATTAGAAATGTAACATGACTTCTTGTTTTTCCTGCTATTTAACAAGAGTAACACTTCAATATTAGTGGTAACGTACACACACACACACACACACACACACACACACACACACACACACACACACAAATATGCACAGTGTTGATCTTACACAGGCAGATGCTGCAGCCCACCAATGCCACACAGTGTGGTTATGGATACAAAGTAACAGATGAATGAGGAACAGAAGGGTCCACACAAACACACACTTTCAGAGTGGAAAAAGAAGCAGTTTATAGCCGACTCATTAACATCCCGCCTGTTCGTTTGAGCTTATCAGCATGGCAGAAAATGTTGGGGAAGAAAACAACATGGTGACTTTGCTAGGCTGTGTGCACGACTGTGTGCACGAGAGAGCTCTTCCATTTAGTATCTCCCTGCAGCCTCTGAGCACACACATTAGTACTGCACATCTTACTAAGCAGATTTCAGATGATGCTCCCATCTCTTCTTCTGCACTCTCATTACACAGCACCACTCACACAGATGAAATAACCATGCACACTTGCATGCGCACACACGCACGCGGGCACACACACACACTCACATACTGGAGCAGCCCGGACTGTACTGAAAGTTTCACTCCCTTAGAGTTAGAAAACGGTTCTTCATCACTATCACTTCTCTCTCTGTCCTCCCGCTTCTGCAAAAAAACTTGATAAATGACTAAAACTACTAACAGTCCAGCATGCTTCTATAGTCTTAACAGATTTCCAGCAAGTCTGGATGCCTTGTGAATACAAATGTGGGCTAAATATGCAATTAGGTTAGGTACTATACAACCTACAACAGCAGCTGAGCTTTCTTCTGTACACACTAACCCACTAACACTCATTTATTCATTTATATTCTGATTTATATCTAAATATTGCCATGTTTACAATACATATATGTATTATGAGAAGAAAAAAAACACCTTAAAACTCAGACTTTTTGCTTTTTAGAGCTAACACATCCATTACTACGGGGTGGCTGTAGCTCAGGTGGCAGTCCTTAGGGACTGAGTAAAGCGCTATACAAATGCAGGCCATTTACCATTTACCATTACAATGCGCCTTTCTGGTCACAAAATTACAGACAGGCAAGCTGCAACTACAGAACCCATGTGATGTTCACACTAAACCTCCCGCGTATGCGTATTTCCGTTGACATTGTGGTCAACATGTCCAGAGATCAGATATGACTCAGATGTAGGACTACATATGCACTTGGCCCAGATGTGATGTGAAAAAGGGTTTTTTAAGACTTCTGTGGGAAAAAGAGGAAAAAACAATCTGAGTCATTCACACACACCACTTCTGAAAAAATAAAAAAAGGTTTTGTGATCCATCTTCCAATGGATTCACACGAGCCTACATCAGTTAGTTCTCAGACCACACCCGTCACCAAAAGCCCTGAACTGATACAACAACCTAAGAGCAAGCGTTTTATTACTCACCAGCTATTTAAGCTAACCTAAGATATACACACACACAGGCTCAAGGAATACGAGCCTAATTCAAACTCAAAGACATGTGGCAGAAAATACTAAACAAATGTGACGATGACAGCCGATCATCTTTCTTTCTGAAAACTTTGTTTACACCAAGCAAGCGAACTTAAGACACATGCTGCCACCATCATGAGTCCTGGAGTGAAATCAGCTTCTATTTCTACCATGCGACCAAACTGCTAATGTGTTTTTGGATGTTTGAATGTAACCAATGTGTTTTGGAGCGACTCTTTCAGAAAACAGCTTGTTTGGTTTGGAAGTTCGGTTGTGGCAGCGCACACGCTCTTGTGTCACAACCACAGATGGGGAGACGGGGTGCATGCCTGCATCTGCCGCAGGAATGTATGACATACATGAACATGGTTGGGGGGCAACTGTAGAGTGGTGCATTATTGCTACAGACCTCCACTGTTTGACGCGAGGTGGGGTTGATGTAAACAAGAAAACAGAGAAGTACTTGTTGAACGGAAGCTCTGCTGTAGAAGAAATAATCAGTTCTGAAGAAACACAGAGCGGCCTGCTGTGGATAAACGAGGGATGGAATCATTTAATAAGAGAAACTGAAAAACAGTCTTGTTCAGAGGTATGATATGAGTATGTATCACACCAAAATTAAGCCCAGTGGACTGAAGATAGAAATGTATGCAATATGTTAAAAATTACTTTCTATAAATGGTGCAAGCGCAGCTAGACAATAGGAAGAGAGCGCCTTCACCACGGTCCTGTGTGCATTTTTACCTCCACTTATTTCCAAACAAAGTGCAGCTGCTGGCAGAGCGAAGAGCAGCTTGAATTATTGAATGAGTGGATACAAGGGGCCTTCACATTTTATTACTCAAGTCCAGTCAAAGTAAAATTACATCTGTTGCATTTAGTCACAATCAAATTCATCATTAATCATTCATCTTATTATTATTATTTTTGTCATAATCGTACAGCGACAGCAAAGTCAATGTCACATCTTTAATTTTACCTCCTATGGCGATCCTAAGTGAAAACATTACCAAAGAATACAAGAAATGTACAGAAAGACACAGCCAGTGTTGCATTGGGTGTAAACGTAGAATTTAATTATGCTGGATTCAAAATACATTAATACTTCACTGACCTAACTGGCTAATTTTGACATGTTGATAACATAGTAATTACATTATCTAAGACATTAAAGAGAGATTGATGCTAACATTTAGCTTTCCAAAAGCTGAAACATCCATTGGCAAGTATAATTCTTAAAGCAGGCGTATGTAACGTTTGCTACTCAGTGATAACAGCAGCCCCTGTAGCTTCAACTGGTAATAAAAGGCCTCTGGACTTTGGAGTCTTTTAAGCTCCAGTACTGAATTGTAGTGAAACAAATCATAGCAGCTGCTCGCGCAACGAACAATTCAATTCAGTTTCATTTATATAGTGCCAAATCAAAATACAAGTAACTTCAAGGCACTTTATATTGTGAGGTAAAGACCCCACAATAATTCTCAGAAAACCCCAACAATCAGACGACACCACTATATGAAAGCAGTTGGAGACTGGAGACAGTGGGAAGGAAAAACTCCCCTTTAAAAGGAAGAAACATCCAGCAGACCAGGCTCACGGAGGGGCACCCATGTGCCGTGAAACACAAAATCGTCATCTTGATATGGAATAGAATTTGTTGGTTTACTCTTCATCCACCTAACTTTAGGAACATTTTAGCCACAAACAGCCATAAGAGAAAAGTTGGCATCTATTGCAAGTTATTAGAATAAAGTAATCCTGCTCTTGCTTTGTGTCTAACCAGCAGCTAAACCACTTGATTTTGTGTCATGTAGGCATAATCTGCCGAGCTCTGCCCTCAGTGTCTCCTTAGAAATGTACTTTCCTGGAAAACTGTATACATTCTCCCAAGTTACATACAGACTGACACTTTTGAGGGAAGGAGTGGGAACAAATGAGATGCTACTGGTGCTGTTACGAGTCAGCGAACTCAGAAATCATGCTGAGGCTGGTATTATTCCCAACATTAAGGTAAAACACTTACTTATTATAGCTTTAAATGTGTGAGCCCACACAATAATTAAGGAATATCCAAAAAGCTGAGGTTAGTGAGCTTACCGGAGGCCTAACAATTAGCAGGGGCCCTAAAAGCATCCTTAAATCTCACTGTCCTAAAGTATCATTCATCACCAGAGGCACGGGATAAGAAAATTATTTGGCATTTAGCGCTTTCTGAAATACAGATTATATGGTCATTTTAAAGAATGCTGACATTTTGCAGTGAGTCCCACTGTGGGCTCTGAGCGCACAGTGGGAGCAGGAAGGACGACTTGGAGTATAAAACACAGTCATTTATTTTTTCTCAGCTGTCAAGTGGAGCGTTACACTACAGTTTATTGTGTTAGGCTAGTGATCATGTGAACATGACGTGGTTTAGGTTCATCTGGTCAAAATTATACTGTTATACTACTTTATGGATTGTTACTTATACATTCAGTTATTTTAATATAAAGAGTTGAACAGAAAACAAGAACTTAATAAAGAGAAGTAAGGAAATTTTAAAAATGGCATGCTGTATAGTCAGATAACATGTTAAGTACCTCTGTCTCTGGGCTCTCAGGAGTTGTGCAGGCTTCTGTACCTGCACATAATTTCAGATACACCCCAGCAATGACAACCCGATCTGCTGATAAATGTTCAAGTACTCGAAACAAGGCTGTCTGCCGGAGCCGAGCCGGGCTCAGCATTCATCGTCATAATGACAGCTCTGTACCTGGCTGACTTTCGTGAATGACACATCCTGGAAAACAAGAGTCTGCCACGCATCCTGCGGGCACATATATGAGAACTGTGGATTCTTACCATCTCCATCTTCAGTTTTCTTATCTTTTCATCCAAACTCTTCATCCCGGTCTCTTTACCGGTGTCGTGCGCGAGGGCCAGCTTGGCGTCTGCCCGGAGAGAGGACGACTCTTCCCGCATCCACCTGAGCAAACCCTCGGGGGTCTTCCGGCCGATTTTCGCCTCTATGTCTTTGAGGTCTGGGATGCTCTCGCTGACAGTACCTTCGTCCATCGCCATGAGTGTTTTTACACCGATAAGATCCGCAGGACAAAGATTACGTCCTTCGGGTTCCTCGGAGATTGTTCCCTGTCAAGCTGCGAGAGTCACTTCCTATAGGCTTGTATGGCATCCTATGCGACTGCTGCTGAGTTGGACTGCGCCAGGCAAGGAAAACTGTTTGACAGTATCAACACAGCAGTGTGAGCTTATTCCAGCAGTATGATACAGAGAGAAATCCTCGATATGTGGGTTATTTTAACTCAGTCATCATGTTGTGTTAAATTGATGAAGCCTCTGTATCTAAACTGCTGATGGTCATCAAGTGATAGCGGAGGGGGGAAATCCAATTTGTTGCTTTCCCCTCCTTGATTGGTTCCTTTACAGCTGTAAATGCAGTCTGATCTCCGGAGTCCCGAGTCCTGAGCTGCAGCTCGGTGAGGCTGTACGCTGTACGCTGTACGCTGAGCCACACTGCGCAGATTCCACCTGCATGATGACAGCGATCAGGAACCGCAGAGTGGGAGAGGAGACCCGATAGCGTCAAGTCACCAGCGATAACCCTCGGTAGCTTCCGGGAAAACTTTCAAAATACAATCTGTGTGAAAGCTCTGTACCGGAGAAAACGGTGAACTACCAAAATAAAACGACAAGCACAAAGTAAAACAAAAACAACAAAAAAGTCCTTTTATCCTCCTTTCTGCACAAAGACGTCTGTGCGTTTTATAAGAAGAAGATAAGCTTGTTAATATTGATACTCCAATCAAGTTATATATGTGAACATCAACCAGTTATATGTGTGAGCATCATGGAACAGAAACATAATCTAAACATAGTCATGAAAGGCGACCTTTGGGTGAAGATGTGATGTCTGTATCCATCTGCCTGTTGTCCACATTTATGCAGGCAAAAGGACAAAAGCACAAGATGAAGCTCTTATTTTTGCTTTTGCCTTTTTGTGAAAAACTTGATAGCTTTTCCTCCACGCAAAAATTAAGTGGGCATTAATAAACTATTAAAAAGGACTAATCTAAACATCTGAAATGCCCTAAAAAGACAAAAGCAGTGGGCCACCGACACATTACACTCAGGGAGCTGCTCAGTAATGGAAACGCATGGCATGATGCTCCCAGTGCTTAATTTTGTTTGGAACTCAGCAGTAGTGAGTCAGCAAAGGTTTAGCAACTTTTACAACTGTGAGCGTCGTCGACTCTGCTCCCTTGCTCTACGTGGTCTGCCACTTTATGGTTAAGTTGCTGTGGTTTCTAGATGTCTCCACATTGTAATAATACCACTCAGAGTTGATCATGGATATCTAGGAGGGAAGAAATTTCACAAATGAACTTGTTGTAATGGCAGCATCCCGTTACAGCACCACACTGGAATTCAGTGAGCTCTTTAGAGCGACCCATTCTCTCACAAATGCTTGTAAAGACAGATTGCACGGCTTTCATAAAGCTAAAAACACCTGAATTCAAAGATTAAAAGATGTGGACTCATAGTTTTGTCCATTGTGCACTAAAAAGAAAAGCAAGGCTCTTCTTTGAACACAGCAGGTGATGGTGTGACCATGTATGGAAGGCCCCAAGTGCCAAAATGAATAGAAAATATAATTAATGATGCATTAATTAATTAAAATGGGAGCTAATTAAATATTTTTTAATGTTTTCATTTAAATTAATTAAATCAAAAATATTTGGTCAAATGTTTAATAATGTATTTTAGAATTTATTTTAGAATTTATTTTAGAATTCGTGGTCCGCTGTAACTTAGAAGCTTTTAACATGGGTCACCGCCCAAGAGAAGGAATGAAGAGTCTAATCAGTGTAATGAAATACAACAGATCTCTGTGGCAAAGGCCGGATTACTTTACTCTTAATACACTAAACACACACTTACTCATACCCTGTGTCTCTATATGGAAACTTTCTCCCGGCCCACACAAACTCAGCCCAGGCAGACTTTTCCTTAACGGGCCTGGACCCCCTCATGTGGAACTGGAGCTCAGGTTAAAGCTTGTGGTTAAAAGACCAGTGGGTCAATGTTTTGGAACAAAGGAGATTAAATGCTGCTGTCAAGGACAATTCAATAAGATCCACAGCAGGCACAGGTTTTCCACCAAGTTTTTGTTTTCCTTATGGCTTTGGATGTATAACTGGATTTTTGTTTTCCAGGCGCTAACTAATAAAGATACATATCAAAAAATGTAAGAAAGAAAGGAACGATTATAGTCATCCTTTTCAGTAATCTTTTTCTGCTATAACTTACTGAAAATGCTGCATTCTTATTACAAATGTCTGTCACAACCAGAGACACCACAAAAACACATTCAGTGGCATAATCTGCAGTCAGGAAGGGCCTCTGGAGAGCTGAAGAGATGCTTTTCACTGTGAACACTTGCTCGGGCTGCCAGGATGAAGCTGACTGTGAGTGGAAATACAGTTGTAGTGGACAGCAATGAAGTGAGATGCAAAGGCAGGGGTTTCCAAATATTAGCAGCTAGTGATTGTGCATGTCTGTCTCAGACGGACAAAATGGAAGACTCTACTTAGGAAAGGTAGGGGGGGCTAAATTTGTAGCAAATAAAAATGGGTTAATAGCTGGATTAAGGCTGTCTCATTCTTTCTGAAATGGCATGAAGATTAAGCTTGGATATAAGACTATGTCTACTTTTCATTATTTAAGCTACGTTGATTCTAGAACCAGTATTTTGCACTGATTGTAATGGTTTAACAAAAGCTGAGGAGAGAGCAGCTTGGAGAGATCTCTGGTTTAATGACACTTTCCTGTGTATTCAGTCTCACATCTCATTGGAGGCTCCAAGCATCCTAACTCGACTGCAGAAATGAATTTAAAGACCCTTAATGAAATGTACACAGGTGCAGCTTTCACAAAAAATGCTATATTTGTGCAAAAATGTGATGCTGTTTGTCAGGCTGAGTGTTGGTTTTGCATATGTCAGTCATAATACACTGTCTGTGCATGAGGTTAAGACTGACATCAAAACAATTAAGGAGGTTAACAGGGTGTTAGTCTACAAGCAAAACATGTTGCATTTGAAACATCTATTATAATCTCAATTTAGGTGGGAGTAAACAACAAAAGCCAGATGGGTGTTCTGGGGGGTCAGGTCACTATTATAAACCTCTTTGTGTTTGTTAGATGAGAATTCAAAATGTATCACTAAGCATGTGGTCACTTACGACAGAAATGCCTTTAAATTTGCTTCTTTGGGGCGTACAGTCATACAAACAGGCATCTCTAATCATTATGTTGCCATGCTATCAGCCTGGTATCCATGATGACCACCATGGCAACGGTTGTTGAGAGCAGAAAATTCTGATTTCTGCACACCCACGTGGTACAAATGGAAAAAAGGGCTGCCCACTGAGGGAGATCTACAGTACCAAATGCATGTTATACAACACTTTCTGATCGGTCGTTCAGAGGCATCAGCACTGTGCAAACCTGACTGAGGCCTTTGCATGTGGGTTTGAATGTTCTCTCTTTATTTGCGTGGGTTCGCCTCAAGCGCTCAAGTTTCCAGTCAAACTAAAATCTGCATGTTTAGGACTGCGGATAGTTTGCTCGCTGACCTTTGTGTAAACGCTCCCTCTTTGTTTTTCAAAAGTGCTGCAATTCAGAACCACAGCAAAGGATTTTAATGTTAGTTTGCTTATTTTGCAGTAACACTGGCCACTACGAGGAGTGGTGAAATACCATTACAACACCAGACATGTACAGTACATTTTCCACAAATGTGACCCCTGATCTGCAGGGAAACCTTCAAAACTTAATTTGGAAAGCTATCCTATCAAACTTAACTTAGTTTATGGTAAAAAATACTCATAAACTCATAAAGTTTATTTAACTTTAGCTCCTCCTGGGTGTCTTAAATTTTTATTGTTCATGTTAAATATTGATTTGTTACTACTGGAATTTACTTTCACAAAAACCAGAGATGCAACAAAACAGAGTATAAAGGGTTAAACAAACAGTAGAGCTCACAAAGACTACAGGGAGGCACAACAGGAACGTAACACAACAAAAAGCATGCACTAGTTACACACTGAGGGTTGACTGGAAATGGGAAACAGGGTAACTAGGAAACATGGTGAAAATAATCAAGACAAACGCAAAGAAGGAAGTAAAATTGACACAAGGTATGAAAAAAAACTGTAGCTAGAACTCGTGTAATAAAAATGAGCCTCAGTATTATAAAATATGAAAAAAAAAATTAAATTCAAATACAGAAAAACCTAAACACAAATCCAAAACTCACATTTGTTAACTAAAGATTCAAGTTTTAGACACAGCACATAATCCTGAGACTATGACACCCATTCCTATGCTGTTTCAAGCTTGGAGCTTTGCCTTTAGCTACGTTATCTGATAGATTTTTTCCTCTGATAAAAGTGATGTTGCACTCAGTGTCAGTAAAGTCTTGTAACACTGAACGAGCGTGCTCCCTTTGTTGCACCATCAGGCTGGTTTATCACAATGCAAGTTTACCCTCTAGTGGAAGAGTTTGGTTTTGTTCGCAGGAGCACGCAGTAACAGAAAGTGCTCACCTCATCTTTATCTGATTTTCAAAGACAGAATGATAAGGTGAGGATTTACAGGGATTCACTGCTTTTGTTGAACTGTTGAAGGTATTTGCATATCTCCAATACACACGCTTTCTTTTTTGTTTTTATAACTGACCATTTTTTGTTATGCCTTGAAAAAAATACCATTTTCAAATCATACTTACTACCCAAATAATGATTAAGAACACAGATTGGGTTTGACTGTTTCCTCAGTCACTCTGAGTGTGATGGTTTGCATTCTTGTGTGTGATAAAACAGGCTTAGAGGGAAGGCTAAAGAATCTCAAATATCTCTCAAAACAAAGACACAAAGATAATTTTACAAAACTCAGTCAGAAATTAAATCATCCTGTCACGAGGGACTTTTAATACACCCTACCACCCACCCACCCACCTACACACACACACACACACACACACACACACACACACACACACACACACACACACACACACACACACACACACACACAGAGAGAGACGCACGCTCGCACATACAAATTAGGCAAAGAAACATGGCTGAACAGAAGTGTGGCAGTTTTATTTCCAGACAATAAACATGAATATAGATGATTTCATGTATTCAAGAATTCTGATTGTGCAATAAGAATAAAAAGGTGGGCAAACATATTTTTTCAACAGCTTCACACTATCTTCAGTTATCATTCTTTTCCACTCCCAGTCACTCCCAAGCCCAACCTGTTCAACCTGTCCAAACCTGGAGCACAAGAGTGACTTATGTGAAAGTCGACTAAAGAGGACAAGGTGTGTTCTTAGGTACGATCTTCTGCTACCTTAACCATTACCCTGGTTAAGATTATTTTTTAGCATTTTTAGCGTTTCTTAAAGAAGAGAAGATGGAGGCCACAGAAAGGGAAAACACAGAGGACATTGAGACTCTCATGGAGGACATGGACTACATCCCTGGTCACTTCCACCTGGATCTAAATCTTAACTGTGATCCTACTGGGCCAGTGAAGCTGAGACATCGGGACACTTATTTAAGACAGGAAAGCCTGCGAGCTGAGCTAGAAGCAGAAGTTGGATATTTGCAATATGCTGTGCGAAATCTGTTGGGCCTGCTGGCTTTTAACCTGGAACAGCTGGACACTGCTGAGGAAATATTCAGGTGAATATTCACTGCCATCTTTTTTTTAAGGAAGAATATGCAGAAAATTCACTGAGTCAGAGGAAGGATATTAAATACACAGTGAATACATGATTTCTTCAGAGATCTTGACGGCATTTTCTTTTCTTTCTTTTGTTTTTGCTGCCTTGTGAAGGTTGTGAAGAAGGTTTATATGTGTAAAAAACATCATACACATTTTTATTTTAATTCAAGTAACTTAGCTCTCTGCAGACTTTAGACATTAAAATGGCGCTCGATTGTCCAATTTTTACTATTTATTGACACTTTTATTATCGTATGATTCAGCGACACATTTATGGTGCTGCAAGTTGAACCCATTTTTCTGCAAGCAACAGAAGACTGGTTTAATGCCAGCCAGAAATACAAAACTATGTGGTATTAGCTGCTATAACCCTTTGTGACAAGAGACAAGTCAAAAGTATCTTTAAGAAGAATTGGTAAATAATGAAAATCAGAAATACTCATTTGTCATATTAACACGTTAGCATTTGGCTGACAGCACTATTCACAGCTGCAGGTGACAGAAATGTCAGTTTCTGTCAATACATCCATCCATCCATCCATCCATCCATCCTTCCATCCATCCATCCATCCATCCATCCATCCATCCATCCATCCATCCATCCATCCATCATCAGTTGGGTGAAGGACAGACCACTTAGTCCTTTGAGTACTTAGTTTGAGTAGTAATCTAAAAATTAGTTTAGATTAAATATCTTTGCAAGTATGAGAACTTTGTTCATGTAAGCTATGTAAAATTTCACTTAAAGACTAAACAGGAGGTGTCATTCAACTGGCACAGCAATTGGCCAGGTAGTTTTACCTGGCCAGGTGTCTGTGTCCACCCCTATCGTAATGAATCAATCAGATCTATATTTTGAACATATAAGTAACAATAATGGACAAAAAAAACAACTAATAAAGGTGAAATCATTGAAAGCCATCCTATTCACATGGAGAAAAAAAATGCTGACCACTCCCAGTTCAAAACAGAGTGGGAGGAAGCAAATGCTTATTAATTCCTACCCCTAGCTAGTTCATCATACATGTCTGTTTTGATTATACAGTGTGAACACATATAAATAAATATATGAATACATACATCTTTATACATTGAACTTTAATTTTTCAACTATAACTATCCACAAGTATTCCTTTTTTAATATGTCACTATATACAATTATCAGTTCTTACTGCACAGTACAAGAAACAAGAAAATGAAGAAAAGATAATTATCCCATTGCAACATAGTCATAACTGCAGTAGCTGGTAATTCTATAGTTAAAATTCCAACTTCACTCACAGCTGCCATTTCTTATTTTTTTAGTTAGATGCTGTGTGAAATGTCTTTAAGTGCCTCCTGGATCTGATAGCTCTTTATGTTAATCTGGACCTGATTCTAAGCCCCACTGTCTGTGTGTTCTGGCCTTTCAGGGGCAATTGCAAAGAGGACCCTGGGAATCTGAATGCCTGGGCAAACCTGGGCTACGTGTATGACAAGCTGGGACGAGAACTGGATGCAGGGGAGTGTGTGGACAAAGTGTCCAACCTCATGGGCTTAGACGGCGGTGAGGCGTCTCAGGATGAGATCAGGATTATGGCTGCACGCTGCCTGGTCGAGCAGGCCTACGTCTTTCCGTACGATATAGAGCTGGACAGCGACGACGACTTGAGAGAGCGACTGAACACTGCACTGTCTTTTTACAACAGAGCCCTGCATTATGGGGGTGACCTGGTGAGAGATATGAATACTTTAAATAAAGAGACAACACATGGTTAACTGCCAAGAATCACATTGCAGAGTGTAAAGACAAAGCGGAGCACTGATATAATGACTGGTTAGATGGTGAGCATTCACATCATTCTAGCTTTTCTACTGGAATTAACTGAAGGAATATGACAATGCTCAAAAGATTACACACAGGAAGACAATGAGGCCATTTTACTTTGTTGTAGTCTAAAATCACAAATTTAGTAGCAGATAAGAGCTTTCAAATCACTGTTTCATGTTGTAGGGAGCATTTAAGTGGGGTATTACTTAACTTGTGGTGCTGTTTTTCAGATACCGATAGAGGAAAAACGAAGCTGGTATTTTAAAATGGCAACAATCTACATAAGGTACAGGGTGATATGATTTAGATTACTATCACCACACAGTGTGAAAATATTCAAGTTATTTTCTGTCTGCAGGCTGGACAACATAGTAAAGACCAAAGAGGATTCTGAGTACTCCAGACTTTCGCACTACAATAAAGGACTCCAGTTTCTGAAAGAAACACTGGAATCTGAGAAAACACAGCACAAAGGTAAACATGTGACAGTATTGTATTGAAATTAATCCACAGTTCTTACAGATGTTCAAGTTTCAGTACAGCAAAAAAAATCAAAATTAAAGGTGTTCATGAAGACTGGCCACACCAGACTCTAATAATCAGAGATTGATTATAAATGTATTAGTTTGTGCAAAATTTTGCAAAAAGGTGTTTGTATTTAAAATCTGATTATACAAACTAACTAAAGACAGATCAATACAGTCATGATAAATGCTTTCAGTCATGGAGTCAGAGAGAAAAAAGAAATACAAATCTGTTCCGCATGTGGTCCTTAAAGGTCTCAGATTAAAACTACAACACACAACATATTAGATCATGACATTATATATTTCTAAAAGAACGTCTACAATGATCTTACACAACCAATTCTGTCTACGCGTCAGTCTGAAGAGGTCATTCCCAAACAATTTGGAAAGTCAAAGTCAATCATTGCACAAGGGAAAGATTATTATCAAGAGAAAAACATTCAACATAGTCCCAACAGTCTCATTATGATTATTATGATTATTATCATTATCATATTATCATTATTATTATTGATTGCAAGTCGGTGAAGGTGTATTATCCATATCAATGAGCTACTAGTTTTTGTTGCTGAAATCATTTTGTTAAAACTACAGGCCAGTTCGTTTGTCTATTTCCTCAAGTACATGCTATTTACAAAAAATAAAAGCTGAAAAACCAAATCTTCTCGTCTCTCCCATCAGCTCTAGCTTGGTGTTATGTCGGCATCATGTTAGAAAGGAAGAAGGAGTTTTCCCCTGTGCCCATGTCCATACACGACTGCGGTTTCTCGGCTTCGGATCCTCTGTCCTGTTATGGAACTGTGAGTTAACTCATGCACCTCTCACCAAGCTGGGAAAAAAACAATTACTTTCCCTCAAACTGTTAGGACTAAACCTCTGCAATCAGCCTGTCATCTGACTTTTGTTAGCGATAAAGTATCTGAATTTCAGGAGTGGGGCCTCGCCTCCGAACACGCTCCTTCAGGTTCTTACCTATATATGTTCCCCCAGTTCTACAAGCTGTTCGTTTTTGTGCCCCTCCCTCGCTCCCCTTTTCAATTCTTTCACTTCTTCACTTCTATTTAGTACACGGTGATCTTCCAGGCCCGGGAGCCGCTGCCAGTCCTCTCCGAGGCCTTCCCCAAACTTCAGCTCAATTCATGTTTAAGCCATTCACCTTTATCTGCTAAAATGCTGTCAAACCTAAAATGAGGGCCAGTGAGTGAAATGCTTTTTATTTGAGACTTTTCAGTTCAAAAGATTGAAAAATATGTATCTAACTAGGACAACAGAAGGTTTTTTTCAGCTAAAAACTGCTGAACAAGTCATTAACTCACTCACTTACTAATTGCTCATTTGGTTTAACAATGAGCGACAGACTGGCGACCTGTCCAGGGTGTACCCCGCCTCTCACCCTATGACAGCTGGGATAGGCTCCAGACCCTGAAAAGGATAAGCAGAAGCGAATGGATGGATGGGTTTAAGAAATACTGCTGCACTGTTCCCTTTTAAGATGAGATAATAACAGCTCTGTCTGTGTTTCCAGGCCATAAATATGGCCAGTGACGATGCATTTATCCTGAACCTTCTGGCCAGAGTCTTCTCTCTGCTGGGTAAACATGAAATGGCTACAGGGATCTGCAATATGGCCCTAAATGTGCTGCCAGATCCAGAACTCAACTGGCAGGCTCACTGCACCCGTGCCAAGGTACTGTAGCTACGACTAATCAAGTCAGTTGCTATGACAGCTCCTTTTAAGGCCAGAATAGCTGTATTAGTTTAAAGTGGCTAGTACATGTAAAAAGTTTACATATTTGGACAACATGTTCTCTGTGTAGATCAATATAATCCTGTACATGGGGGACCTCGAGAAGGCAAAGTTTGGTGATGGTGGAATCCCAGACCGACAGAAGCTAATTGAAGCTAGAAAAGACTTAGACAAAGTACTCGGTGTACGCCCCTGTCTTCGAACACATTTGGAGATGGCACAGGTAAAAGCATAACGTGCAAAGCTGGTCAAATTCTGTGTTTCATGTCCCAACAAGGCTTTCAAGTTGATCTTTTTCATTTCAGGTATACTACTACATGGGTGTAGATGCACTCCAGGAGAGCCTTTTGGTGGATGAGAGTGCAATAAATAGTGCCCTGGTGAGTTTGTCTCACGCTCTGAAGTTTGAGCTGGGAGACTGCTTACCGGAACTTCATGTGCTCAGAGGACGCTGCCTCCTCGTGAAAGGCGAGGAGCAGAACGCCGTAGACTGCTTCAAAAAAGCTCTGGAGTTAGAGAAACAAGGGGGCAGAGACACCACAGCCCTGCGCTGCCTCTTACAGGCTCTCCTGACTCTGTTCATGCAGGGACACCCTGACCCTGGCATTGTCATCACTCAGCTGGAAATGTGGGTGCTCAAGGCAGAGGAGCTGTACTCTCAGGACATAGTGAAGGCTGAGCTGAGGTACCTTTATACGACACACACGGCAGAGGTTACAGAGTTATCGAGGGTTCTGATCAAGACAGGACGCCTGGACCTAGTGAGGAGGCTGCTGGATACAGTGGTGCCTGAACAGCTGGCTAAAAAGAGATCACTGGTCCTTAGGTCGGTCTCATTAAAATGATGCAAAGATATGGCTTGAACAGTTATTAAAGAATGACTTAACATCATTTCATGTATTTAAATAAACAGCTCTTACTAAGTGCTGCCTATACAGCATTTACAGGATGTTTTCTCCAAACTGTGATTAATCTATCGTTCTGTTTTTTGTAAGATAATAGCTGTAAGGTATCATATTTTTTGGAGTGCTTCGCAAACTGAGTAGTTTTACATCTTAAGCAGTCTTACTGCTATTGCAAAACCCACACACTGTCCCACTACCTCTCACTTAGTAGATGTTTTACCACTAATGACCTGCAGATGGGGGTATATACCATAAGATTGTTGAACCAAAAACAGAGTTGGCAACAATGTATTGTGAGCCTTTGAGAAGTGTGATGTAAGTGTTTATAGGACATTTAAAATTGCATTTAATAAAATAATTACTTTTGGAACACTTAATACACCAACTCTTGCAGATGTGGAATCTCACAGGTTTGAGGGGGTACAAGCATTTAGTTGACACAGTGATTGTTGATATTTTCCTTAATTTAAATACATGTCTATTAATTTGTAGTTAAATGAATAAGTTATGATGACATATACAAAGCAAACCTGTTGCTTCATCCTGCTGCAATTTGAAGGATAAAATCACACAGAAATGTATGTTGGGACTCTGTATTTTTTATACTAACATATACGCAAGCCTTAGTTACCGTTAAGGAAAGTACAGCTGGTTTAAGGGTTTTCTTTCCCCAATATTTGAAAGGTACATTTCTAAATTAGGGGTGTAATCTTCTGTACTTAAAAATACTTACCGGAAAGTACAGTAGAAAGTGAAAATAAAATGAAAGTAAGAGTCTGGAAAGAAGATTATTGGAAAGATTATTTTTGCCAAAGTTTTTTTTTTTTTTTAAAAAAGATACAAATTAGTAAAACCTTTATATATGGTTTTTTTTTCTTTTTTGTCTTGCCAAGGATATCAAAATGAGTCGAGTGTGAAGGTGAGTGATTGCAAAAGCAGCTGAAGCAGTTTCCACCTTTCTGTGGAAGCCAAAATGGATTTCCATTCCATTGTTACTCAAATATGTTCACGTAGCCTTGAGTTTGTCGTGACACATTTCAGACGCCTCTGCTGACTTCACTGCCACTACACTGGGGACTCATGAGATCTTGTTTACAGGATATAACATATTCTGAATATTCAGAAAATAACATATAACAGGATAGTCAGGACGGATTTCATTCAAAAGTATAAAACAGTGGAAAATTACATTGTAAATTTTTACATTTGACAACTTCTTTTGTTGAGCGCCGGTGCAGAAAGATAGAAACTTACATGAAGGACAAAAACCATGTGAAAAAAAGTTACAGAACTACACAAAGATTTCAAAAATGTTATTAATCTTTTTGTTCTATCAAATCATAAACAAGAAAACTGAAAGTCACAAAGTAAACCTAGACTGAATGCTGAATGAGCTAAGGCAAAGACAAACTTTAACTCTGCTTTCTTTAAAAGTTAGATTTATGATAATGATTTGAGTTACAATTTGTCTGATCCCCCATCGTAAGGCCTTTGACCGTTTCTTGTTTTATTTATTGCAAATGTGTTTGATGAGTCAGAGATCTTTAAAACAGGGATTAAATTAAAAATATGCATGAATAAAACATATTGTTCTTGTCTTTAGATCATCAAAGCAAACCTCTTACCAGCTCTTTAAAAAAAAAGTCAAAACCAAATACCAGTTCACTTAGTCACACCAAACATAGTTAAACTCAATCAAATGCCTTTTTAAAGACAGAGCACACCAATGAAAAGCAACCCTGGCATGAAGCCATAACAGACTCTCATCTTTGCCTGTGGACTTAACTGGTGCAGGCTGCATGTTGATGACACTTGTGCTTTTCTTGCGAATTTTTAACTCACGGTGCATCTCACACCAAGAGCACCACACACAGAAACAGGAACTCATGATGTCCTTACAGATAGACCCCTGTAGAGAAATATTTGGTAATTATACACTTTTACCACTTTATCCAGTCATTAGTTACAGCTTCTTCTTCCTCCCATCACCCCAATCGGTTGTGGCAGATAGCTGCCCCTGCCTGAGCATGGATTTCTTTCTGTTCAAAATGAGTTTTTCCTTTCCACTGTTGCCAAATGCTTGCTCAAAGTGGGTCATTTGATTGTTGGCATTTTCTCTCTATTATTATAGGGTCTTTACCTTAAAAAATAAAGTGCCTTTAAAAAGATTGGATTGAATTAACTATTACTGAACTGAACTATTACTAATACTTGATTCTCTTTATTTCTGACTGTGGGAATGTAAAAAACAGCAGAAATTTTTAACAAGAATTTCTTTGACAAATTTAACTTGATGCCGTATTTATATCGAATCCCAACCTTAATGGTCAAGGCAGCAGGAGGTATAACATTTGGTATCCCAATGGCTGAGATCAGTTGTGCTGAACATGTCGCATAATGGGACAAAGCGGTGGTCTCCCATCTGTCCTACAACTGTGCAGGTAAGGCAAGGGCAGCACCAGAAACCATAGCAGCCTGAAAACAACTGCAGTTTTACGTCGTAATACATGAGACAACACATACTGTAGCTGAACAATTGCATAGAGAGTTGTTGATGCTTACAAGGGTGGTACTCTAGTTTGTCGATGATTGTGTTTCCATTGTTGTTGAATGTTAGTCACAGAATAAATTCAAATTACCTGTTGATACATAGGAATCAGTACCAAGCAACAGCACCTAAATAGCAAAATTGTCACTTTCAGCAGCAAATATTTGTTGTTGATTCAAATGCGGAACATTGATTTGGATGCTGAAATGCATAGCAACAACATTAAAACAGAAAAAACCCAACCTGCTATCTTCTACAGTTGAAATACATAAATGTCAATGTTAAGTTTTAAAGACAAAAACACTAAATCTACACACAATGCCAATAGACATCAGTTACAGGCCCTAAGCATGTTTTAAAAACTACTTCATGCTTTATGCTAGTACTATATACTGCTTTATGTCTTTCAATAACAATCACAATACATAACATTTCCTATGAAGAAACACGAAAAAAAACAAAAAACAACCAACAACAAAAAAAACTGTACCTGTCAAAGCTGGGTATGTTGTTGTGAAGTCAGGTAAATATGAAAGAACATGCCTTCTGTGCCTTTTGTATTATACAATCACTTGGCAAAAACAATGTTGTAGAACCAGAATTATTGCCAGAAAAAGGGTTAAAACAATAATGTACATTAGGAATCATGTGTCCATGGGTTTATATTTCTGTAGGTGTGCCAAATGTGTTGTTGACTCCACATTAAACAAATATGTAAGACTGCGTTCTTCCATTTGCGCAACATCTCTAAAATTAGAAATATCCTGTCTCAGAGTGACGCTGAAAAACTAGTTCATGCATTTATTACTTCCAGGCTGGACTACTGTAATTCATTATTATCAGGATGTCCTAAAAGCTCCCTGAAAAGCCTTCAGCTAATCCAAAATGCTGCAGCAAGAGTCCTGATAGGGACTAGAAAGAGAGAGCATATTTCTCCTGTTTTGGCTTCCCTTCATTGGCTTCCTGTTAAATCCAGAATTGAATTCAAAATCCTGCTCTTCACATACAAGGTCTTAAATAATCAGGCCCCATCTTATCTTATTAATGACCTTGTAGTACCATATCACCCTATTAGAGCACTTCGCTCTCACACTGCAGGCCAACTTGTTCTTCCTGGAGTATTTATAAGTAGAATGAGAGGGAGAGCCTTCAGTTTTCAGGCCCCTCTTCTGTGGAACCAGCCAAGGGTCAACCATACAATATAAAGCTCCTTGAGGCGACTGATTTGGTGCCATGTAAATAAAAGTGAATTGAATTAAACAAATTGAATTGAAGACACAAATATGTTCACGTGGACAAATATGTGGCACTAAGCTCACAACTCACTGAGCCATCCAAACAGCCAGTTATGCACTCATTCTGATAACCTCCATCCATCCATTCGCTTCCGCTTATCCTTTTCAGGGTTGCGGGGGGCGCTGGAGCCTATCCCAGCTGTCATAGGGCGAGAGGCAGGGTACACCCTGGACAGGTCGCCAGTCTGTCGCAGGGCTAACACACAGAGACAGACAACCATTCGCACTCACATTCACTCCCGCACACAATGTGTTACATTTTGTGTTACATTTTATATTTTTTACACACAATGTTTGCACATTGTGTGTAAACACACCTGAAAAGGGAGCTCCTGGTATTAGAATAGCTTGCTACTTGCTTGTTGGGCTCCCACAGATCGGCACATTAAGTAGTATAAAGTGAGGAATTATTGGATGAATTAAGAAATTTATTAATCTATTACTGTAACATATAATTTGATTTAAAAGATGTTCAGAAACTTCATTTATTTGAACAATGTTTTGCCCGTTTTTGAAAACTCACTTTGTGTTCTTTGTGAGTGTAAGTTATCCATCTCAGAATACCATCAAACATTTACATGGAAGCCTTGTGTTTATCTTTGCATCTTCAAGACGTTGAGCCAAAGACAAAGTGAAATAAAAATAACTGTGCTATGTTCCAAGAAAGCATACCATCAGATGTATGACAGCTTAGGTTAAAAAAAAAACAACTGCTCTTAACCCTTTAACAACCTGCTTTTCCATTGTTTGTTTCTTGGTGTGGAGCAGAAACAGAATGTTAATGTGTGCCATTTTAGTTTAAACTACCTAGCTAGGAAACAGACCATTGCTGGTTATGAATTGTAGGGTAAATTTGTTGGTAATTTGTGTTGTGTTATTTATTTAACTGTCATTAATTGTGACATTATTCATGGTTTGGATGGTTACAAAGGAAATAATCTTTCACAAGTGAAGAAATTAGATTTATCATATTATTTTCCAAGCCATAGTCAGCAATATGTTTTAATATGTTTTTACAGTTTAGCAGAAACACGTGATCCTCATGATAATGATAACTGTTTCAGCATATGGATCTCCTGTCATGAAAAAGTCCATAACATGGAACAGACGTTTTTGATATTTTTAGTCAATCACAGCTGTTCTTAAATACGTTAGGAACTAATATCATTAAAGCGAAATGATTAAAGTAGAGCTATACTGGACATGGACAAGAAGATATTCAACCCAAATGACAATGTAGGCAGGAACAGAACGTTAACAAAAGGTGAGCTGTTTATTCAAAACAGTACAAAATAAGAAAACCGAACTGAAATGAGGAACTACACAGAAAAGCTAAACTGGGGAAAATGGGAGAACCTGAGAAACATTGGACACACACAACCTGAGAGACACAGAGGAAGACAAACACACGCTCTGACAAATAGCAAGAGATAATATATACTCTGAGGGAACACAGAGGGAACACAATTGGAGATTAACAAGGCACGGGAAGCAAAACTGAACAAAATGCACATGAGACTAGGACTAACAAAATAAAAGAAGAAGTAGCACGAACACTGAGACTCAGGTAAGGACATGCGAGCTTGAAGCTAAGATGGGGATAAACAAACATGGAAACACACGACAGACTGGGGAGACACAAAGGATGAAACACAGAGAAGAACGTGGGAACAGTGACGAGACAGAGCAAGTCAAGCCATGAAGCACAGAAGGTCCAAAAACAGTTCTGGAGGTCTACCTGACCGCTGGGGGAGACTGAGGCCTGCTGCAGGGACAGAGGCATCCTAGGGACTGGCCCAAGTACACGTTACAATCACCCAGAAAAGCAACAGCAAACAGCAAAATAACAGACCAAAAGTCAATGATTGAATTTTTGTATTTTGGAGGCGTATTCTATAAACAATACATTTCTCAGCTGTCATTAAGAATGTTTAAATGGTTTAACACAGTTATACAATTGTATTGAGAAAGATTTGTGGTACACAGATGTCCATTCATTCACAAACCAAATACATCTTTGTGTTTGACATGTCTCCAAAGAGCCTAGGAGCAGAAACACAGCTGATTTCAAATGGATTACAACCAGTACGTCTCTGCTGAGGCCACCTGAGATAACAGACTAATGGCAGTGACCAGCTCCTTGCTTTGGGTTTTGGCTTTAAGCCTGGGCCTGCGGAAACTGGATCCCAGGCCCAGGCTTGAAAATAAGTCTTGGCATACACCAATACAATATTTGTATTGGTGTATGCCAAGAAAGCACTGCGCTGTTAGGGTTGTAAGAGGCCTTGGTAACACTTCATAAAACAGCCCCCAACTTATGGTGTTTGTCCCATAAATTTAGCATGTAATTTTCTGTAACAAAAAAACTCATGGGTGGGTACAGTAGAAGAAGAAAGGAAAATTTTGAGGTTACAGAGAAAATAAAGCAAACTATATAGCAAAAACTTTTTAGGAACCTTTTTTCTTTTTTTTACTATTTTGTGAAAGAAATTTGTTTTGTATAACAAAGATGCTAGCAAAACAAAACTAAAAAATTTGCTGTGCAGGCCTGCTAAAGCAGAACCAGACCAGACTGATGCTCCTGTGAAGAATCTGTTTAAAATCAACAAAATATTATGTGACAGCAACCCAACAGAGTCACACTGCAATGATGAAAGTAAATGTCTGTCATTTATTTATGCACCCAAGTATGGCTCAGCTGGTTGAACATACTTACCTTGTTCCATCCTCTGTCAAACTCCACAAGCACAGATGTCTGAAGCTCTTCTCAGGAGAAAGGTGAACTGGAGCATCCAATTTCCAACTTCTTTTATAAGCCATAATGTAAATGGTAAAATGGTAAATGGCCTGTATTTGTATAGCGCTTTACTTAATCCCTATGGACCCCAAAGCGCTATACACTACATTCAGTCATCCACCAATTCACACACTGGTGATAGCAAGCTACATTGTAGCCACAGGTGCCCACTGACAGAGGCGAAGCTATCGGACACTGGCACCACCAGGCCCTCTGACCACCACCAGTAGGCAACAGGTGAAGCGTCTTGCCCGAGGACACAACGACCTAGACTGTAGGAGCCAGGGCTCGAACTGGCAACCTTCCGATTACAAGATGAACTGTCAGCTCTTGAGCCACTATCACCCCATGGCGATGTATAACAGATTTTGGAATAGCAATAAATAAAAAGATAAATAATGAAAAATCTGTCCAAGTGTTTACTTTGGTAATGTAAAAAAATACTAGCCAAGCAAGCTAAAACTACACATATTTGCTAAACTGTGCTAAAATATTTTCCTTATAAAACTAAACTCAGGATAATGCTTGGAAATAGAAGCACCATGTTTTTGGTTACTGAAAAACATTTTCAGTAGTAACCATTCAACACTATAATCAATGACAATCTTCTGTTGCTGAGAAAAACTAACTTACACTGTTACAAAGGCACAGTTATACCTGTTTATTTTTAAAGGCAGTATTTGTTTTACTTCAGCAGTCATACACCTGAAAGACATTTTTGAAACATAACACTCCTGAAAATTATTTTTCATTTTATTGTCCTTGAACTCAGGTTTTGCAGCATATCTGTGTCACAGACAAGGAGAGACAACATCAAAAATAAACACAGATTAACTTCCAGTGTAATGTTGTTTGATTGCATTGAAAATATTTCTTCACCACAAAAAAGAATGCATTTAAAGCAGCTGCAGGAGGCCACGATATGTTTTATGCAACAGCATCAGTTCCATTGCAATGGAACCCATAGCATGAGTTCCATTGCATCACGCGCAAGATGCAATATCATATAGTTTTAGTTTCCTTATATGGAAGCAGTTATGAGCAGAGATGGGCAGTAACGCGTTACTGTAATCCGATTACTTTTTTCAAGTAACGAGTAAAGTAAGGGATTACTATCGCAAAAACGGTAATTAGATTACTGTTACTTTTCCGTAGGAACGCTGCATTACTGCGTTACTAAAACCGTGATTTTTTTTGCGAGAATGTCTCATGACAGTGACATAAGCAAATTCACAGAGAAACTCGCGGATTCTTCAACTGACCGCTGCGGCTCACCTGCACCAGGGCAAACCTCCGCCTACCCCCGCTCCTGCTTTACAGGTGAAAATAGAGCAACAGGACCGCTAGTCTTTGATTTTATTTATTTTCTGCTGTGTTTTACTTGCATCTATTTGAAAGACTGAGTGTAAACACAAAAAAATATTTTATTTTATGTGCTGGAATGTGCAGAAAATAGGTTTAAATGTTAAACAAATTTCTTCCAGTCAGAGAATGTTGCATATAATTTAATTTTTGCTTGATGCATAAAGTTAAAAGATTAAACAAGTTTTAAAAAGAGACTTTTCCATTTGATTACATTTTGTATGATGGATTATACAGAAACAGTAGAACTGGGCTGAAAATTGCTTTATCACCTAATCAGGTTGTAAATCGTGTTTTTAAAAAGTAACGAAGTAACTAAATAACTAAGTAATTAATTACCTTTGAAAATAAGTAATCAGTAAAGTAACAGGATTACTTTTTTGGGGGGAAGTAATCAGTAATTAGTTACTGATTACTTTTTTCAAGTAACTTGACCTAACACTGGTTATGAGCTACCATAATTCTGCAATCAGTGTAAATCGATGAACTTGACAGAAGCAGTGAGAGGTTAGCAGAGTTTATAACTGCAGTTTAAACACCAGGGTGTGGAACGAGGGGGTGATGTGATACACCCACTTCATGTTTATATATCATTCTCACAACTGCTTAAATCCTGTCTTTGGAGCGTGAGACAGATGTAAAGACTTTGTATCTCTTTTTTTGTCATGGAAAATTTGCACAGTCCTTTGTTGTGCATGCAACAACACAGAAGCAGGTCTTATTCTGAGTGGTTGAAAAATAGGCCTCAACACAAAAGGGACAAACAAGAGTTCACAACAAAGGGAAGAAGTGTGAAAAAAGCACAGAAACTGAGCAAGCAAGCGGCTACAGTGTGAATTTTCATTGTTTTTGGCTTCATGTCAGCTTATTCTGTGTTACAAATGTTGTGTGTTGATGGACAGTCTGTAAAGCTGTGCATAGGATCTGCACAACCACACCATCCCAGACAAAATAGTTACACAACAAAATTGTCCTCCGTATACGGTGGTCCCAAGAGTTCAAATGTACTGCAACTTAAGAAAACACCAGGGGGACATCTCAGGCCCTCCAAGGTTTGGACGGCTATCTCCCCCCACCACCACTTCCCCTGCCAGTGGCGGACTCCCTCAGACATCGGTGCGTTGGTGGTTCTTTGTGTCTGGGGATGGGCGTCCAGGTACACGCCGGCTCACTCCTTGGCGGCTGCTTATCGGGGCCTGGGGCCTGGGGCTCGCTCGGGCCACTTCGGAGGTGGGGTGCCCCCGGCCTCTCGGCCTGGGGCTCGGTCACTCAGGCACAGCTGGCTGCCGGCGGAGCTCACGGGCGCGTCACTGCAACCCCCCCTGGCTTCTGCTCCGCGGCTGCTGAGTGAGCCCTCATCTGGGACTCTCCTCAGCTCTTTCTGGGACAGTGGCGCAGCTGCCCCTCTGTTGGTCTTCCTTGGTCTCTTGTGTTCTGGGGGCCTCTGGATGTCTGGAGTTTTGATCCCCTCCATACCTGCTTCATGCCCTGGAGGACGGGGCTGTGGCCCCCCCACACCCTCTAGCAGATCATTACATGAAGGAACCTTTTAAAAAAACAAGCGCGTCCATGCTCACAGGTGTACACACGGGTGATCACACCCACAAACTACACCCCTTTTGGCTCCTACCTCAAAGCACACTGTGTTCTGTTGATCTTATGTGCTGCACAATAATGTTTAATATTTAGTATTTACTGTCATATTCCCATATATCATTGTGATGTTGTTTATTCTATTACTCTTGTTCTCTTCTGCTTGTTTTCCTTTTTCTTTCTCAACAGGTGATCCAGGTGATCGATATATGCATTTTCTTTTTCTTTTTTTTTCCTGCCCATTCTGTTGGTTTTTGTTTTTTGCCCTTCTCCCCCGTCCCTCTTCTCAACTGTTTCTCTTTCCCTCTTTCTTTCTCCCC
Organism: Maylandia zebra; assembly: GCF_041146795.1. Classification (NCBI taxonomy): domain Eukaryota; kingdom Metazoa; phylum Chordata; class Actinopteri; order Cichliformes; family Cichlidae; genus Maylandia; species Maylandia zebra. The sequence goes on along the minus strand of NC_135183.1, from coordinate 5,516,431 downwards.
TTCTTTCCTCCAGTCAAGTCTGTCCCGTATTCAGCAAGTGAAAATAAAATAAACAATAAAAGGTGAATCAAATGGACCATTATGGCAAGGCTGGGATGGTCAGTTTGGTAAAGTAAATCCATTGGGCATCTTTCTTTGCCTTTAGACAACAATTCTGATGGCAAAAGAGCCAAACGGGACGGGCGCAAAAAAAAGAAAAAAAAGAAAAAAAAGAAAACACCAGCACAGTTGCAGTGCATTTGACCTCTCAGGACCACTGCATCCACATTTAAACCAGTGCAGCAGTTTGCACACAGCCTGAGTCAATAAAGTGAGAAAATGTGAGGCTGAGGCTGCTAGAATCAGAATCAGAATCAGAATCAGAAAGGGTTTTATTGCCAAATGTTGAGCAGGTTTACAACATTAGGAAATTGCTGCCGTGCTTCAGGGCAAACATACTGTCATAAAAAATAAGAATAAGAATTAAAAGTGCTAAGTAGATAGATATATACATGATATATACATGAGTGCAGGTGGTGATCAGTGCTAGATATACAGTGCTAGATATACAGATGAACTTAATGTGACATTAATGTGGCACATTTTCCACATAAAGCCATTTAGCAAGAACTGGACTTTACAGATCTTATCAAACATGAAAAGTATGAGGATGGAAATCTATCGATCGGCTGCCCTGATCTCCAGTCTGCATGCCTGGGTATCATTGGGCAAGATTCCCAACATTTGTACTCTGATACATTCATCGGAGTGCAAATGTTGTATAAAGTGCTTTGAAGGCTCAGGTAGAGTAGAAAAACACTATATAATAAGCAGTCCACTTACCTTTACTGGGGATTAAACTCCATAATCATGTAAATCAGCATAATGTCTTATTTTTTCAGATTTCTTAACCTTTATTATTTTCATCTTTTTGGTCTTTATGCTTTCAAACCATTGCACTGTAGGTTAGGAAAGCTGAGTAAGTAATATAAAACCAAGACTGCATATTTAAGCTTTACACTAAGTACTCTAATAAAATTGAAGAAAAATAATGCACCCTTAAAGTTAATCATTCAATCAAAAGTTATTTAAGCATAAAGTAATTGCATGTTGAAAATGTAGGGAGATTTCAAACTGTGCAGAGTTATGGATGCGTAAAAGATTTTTAATAAGTGTGGTATATACATGAATGTTCATTATTTTGAAGTATAATTAGGAACATATTTCTTATCTTTTTTTCTCTTTTTAAAAGACCTGCTCTACTACTGTAACTGTAGTAGAGCATAACAAGTCATCTAACAGCTACTCATTATTTCATTTTGTCTTTGGATTCGGGTTTTGCAGCATGTCTGTGTAACTGATAACACTTTAGTGTTTTCACAGCTGTGGAAATAAACACAAGGCTTCCAGCTTAATGGTGTTTGATGACATTTTAGAGAATGGATGTGTTCATATCAACTGAAAGAGAAACGCATCTGTCAGGTAACCACAAGAAGTATGTGTGTATATTCATGTAACATCTACGTTGTGTCAAGCCAGTATTTTGGATTTTTTTGCAAGTTATGCATAACTTTAAAGTATACAACAATTCCCCCTGGTACAGTTTTTGCAAAAGCACATGCACACTGCCCCCAGCATTGGGACCATCATGGTTCTGAGCACTGCAGCAGCGGTCTCTCACTGTCTTGTGTGCTCACGGACAGACTTTGGCAACACAACAGTAACACATTTTTACAGGTGTGTAAGGTGAGAACAAAATTAATGATCCAACTTCATTTGTTTCAGTTCCGTAGAAATATTTTTGACAGCTTTTTGTTTCACTCTATATTGACTTATGTCAACATTTTTGTGGGCCTACAAAAAAATGTTGATGATAGTTGATAACTGAGGAAATTTGCTTTAAGTGCCGCTCCTCAGAGTACACTGTTTAATTCTCTCACAGCCTAAAAGGTGACAACAGCACTTCCATCTACATCAGGTAAGACAAATTAAAATTTAACATGGCAACTTATATCTTGTTTAAGTATATACGTTTAAATATTATAAGTAATGATAGATATTTATCCAAAAAGTGTGATTTAATAAGGAAAAAAAGTTCTTTTTTAATTTATTATTTTTCAGTTTCAAAGTTATTGAAATTGCTATAGTTTGGATTGGAGGATAAAGAAGTATACTGAAGGGATTTATCCCTATTAAAATATTAATAAATGCACACATATGAATCAGAATGCACTACAACAAATTTTGTCCCTGCCTTTTTAAAAACTTATATATTTGTACCTTTAAAATGAAGGACTTGGAATGTAGCTGACTAAATTTTTACTGGCCATTGTGGAACATCATGTTCTTATCAAGTTGACTCTTTCTGTGCACAGCGCTTAATAAATGAATTTTACTTACCAACAAAGAATTTCCATATGGATGCATTCACAGTAAACTGATTTCATTTTGTACAATGTTATATCTTCTTGAAGGATCCACAGTGGCAAACCTGATTTACATGAAACCATATTTATGATATTTAGAAACATGGAGCATAGAGGGTGTTTTATATTTGTGTGTTTGTTCTTTATTCCAATTTTTTTTTAAACATATACAGCACATATTCAGATCCAATCAGGTCATCATCTGCAGCCCAATGACAGAGCCATCGTCAGCAGAGTGGGGCTCTGGCCTCTTTGACTGCATGGAAGACAAGTTGTCTTGTAAGAATCAATACTGGACTTTAACTTGTATTTTTGATATGTGTAAAAAATGCCAATATTTTACTATTTGTGTCATGATTTTCAGGTTGCTATGCTTTTTGGTGCTGGCCATGCTATGCGATCACCATTTCAAAATCACTTGGAGAGAACCCTTTCCTCCCGATTTTGGACATGTGCTCCCCTGGGGCACTATCGATCCTCGGGATACCATTGTTTGTTGCTCCCGTAGCCTTGTCATTCAGGATTACCATGAGAAAGAAATATGGAATTGAGGTATGACACCAATAAAACAATTTTTTTTTAACAGATACCATTTATAAGATGCATTTCTTCATCTAGAAATGCAGATTTATAAAAATCTTTACACAAAATAATTTTAATAAACAACCAAGAATGTGAAAAAACACATTTAATGTAACATTGCAAACCTAAGTGCAGTTATCTATAATGCAAATATTATGTTATAATTAAAGGATAGAAATAACAAACAGCTATTTCCTCCATAGGGGACTCTCCAGAGAGACATCGTACACACTTGTTTCTGCAACCTATGTGTCTGGTGTCAGATTGATCGTGAGCTAAAACGTCGTAAGAATAGCTCTACTGTGCTATCTCAAAATCCTGTGACTGCACAACCTGGAGCCACTGGAAAGTAATTGTAACCAAAAAGTACAAAATTAAAATACATGCACCTCATGTACTTACGTATTTCCCTTTCTCTTACTTTCTGCTACAATAAAGAGTTTTAGCGAATTTCTGTTGTCCAAACAAACATTTTTATTGAAAACAATAACAATGCGATGTAATGTAATTATGATTCAACTATTTGAAAATTGTACTGCACTGCTGAATTATGTTTGGGTACAAAGTTAATATTATAACTGTTATTCATCTACCTGGCTATAAATCTAAAGGCTACTAATGTGTGCATGTAAGTATCTCTCAATCAGACACAATAAACAAATAAATCAAAGTAACATCTTTTTTTTTGTCTCTAATGATGAAGAACTTTAAAGGAAAGTAAATATTAAGCTCCAATTATTGGCAAGCTCGATGTTTTTTTTTGTTTGTTTGGGTTTTTTTTGTGTATTTATTTTATTTTATTTTCAGTTGTTACAGACGGGACAGACATGACTGGGGGATAGAACAGGGAAAAAGAAAGAATGAAAGAAACAGAGGCAGAGAAAGACAAAATAGAGGGGAGAGAGAAAAAAAAGCAAAGCAAACAAACAAACAAACAAAAAAGACAAAAAAAACACCTTGAACACCTGTATGAAGAAAAAAGAAAAGAAGAGAAAACAAAAAAGAGCAACATAATAAATACAACACCATCACAATAAACTAGCTAACAGTAGATACTAAATATTAAATGTTATTGTGCAGTACGCAAGATCGACAGCGCACAATGTGCTCTGAGGTAGCAGCCACAAAGGTGTAGTTTGTGTGTGTGAACAACCGTGTGTACACCTGTGTGGATCCACACGCTTGTATTCAAAAGGTTTCTCCATGTAACGATCTTCTAGGGAGTGTGGGGAGCCATAGCCCCGTCTCCCAGGGCATGAAGCAGGTATGGAGGAGATCCAGGCCCCAGACATCCAGAGGGCCCAGAGTACGAGGACCCAAGGAGGACCACCAAAGGGGCAACCGTGCCACCCTCCTGGGAAGAGCTGAGGAGAACCCCAGATGAGGGGTCACCCAGCAGCCACGGAGCAGAGGCCAGAGGGGGTTGCAGTGATGTGCCCATGGCAGCCCCCCCCCGACCCCACCGCAGAGAAAACTGCACCCACCCCATCATCCGCTCATCTTCCAGACTACACAAGACAATAAACACCCAGGTTGAATTCATTCTCCACCTCTCCTATATCTTGCCCCCACCAGCAGAGTGAGCTCCTGGAGAGAGGTGACCTCCTGCAAAGATGTAACATCCTGCCCACCAGTTGGAGAGCCCTCCAGGTGGGCCGATGCACTAGAGGTCCACTGCACCACGGCTGAGCCCCCATGCACCCACCCGCCCACAAACCTGGCGACTCAATAACCAGGATCCAAGCCCCCAAGGCCCAGCCAGAGCCCCAGCCAGGGGCCGGAGCACCCCCAGACCCCCAAGCCCCCACGCCTGTCCCGGCAAGCTCGATGTTAGAATAGCATCACTGTCACCGATGGTGAGAAGAAGCCTGTGGTGTGTGTTATTTGAGGTTTCTGTGGTGTTTGTTACTTGTGTTTAGTTACACCAGTGTTCCCATCATATTACGTTCAGTATTTATCTCTTATCTTTTGGGTTATGTCCTGTTTTCTTAGCTCGTTTTCTGTTGAGTTCGGGTTCCACCTTGTCATTGTCTTAACTGTCTACACCTGTGTCCTGTTCTGCCAGCTGTATCCACTTCCCCGATTATCTTTCATGGCGTGTGTGTGTGTGTGTGTGTGTGTGTGTGTTCAGTCTGTTCGATGTGTGTGTGTGTGTGTGTGTGAGAGAGAGCCTGTCTGACTCAGATCACACAGCTGTACTATGCTTGATAAAAGGAAAATATGATATGTTAGCTATCCAGGAAGTAAATACAGAAAATTTCACTTGAAAAAGTTTTACTTTAAAAACTAAAATACAATTTTATACCTAATTATGAATGAGTAAATCTGAGAAAGGAAGACACTTCTGGAGCGATAAATTTATCCCATGAATGAATTTACTGCAGTACAGTCACTCTGTGGTTACCACTGTTGGCTCACAGCAACAAGTTCTTGGGTAGAGACATATAGTCAGTATGGTTAGGTTAACTGGTGATTCTAAGTTGCCCATAGTTGTGAATGTGAGTGTGAATGGTCATCAGTCTGTCTTAGCCCTGTGACAGATTTGCAGTCTAACCAGTGTGTACCCTACCTGTTGGGCCGCTGGCAGGGCTGGGATAGGCTCCAGGCCCCCTCCCACCCTGAACTGGACAAACAGAAGAGAATGGACGGATAAATTTACAGCTGAAGCTTATGAATTGAGGTTTAAATGTTAAGATCTGACAAGTTTTGTGACCTGTTGACTACATAATCTAAGGTGATTCAAATATGTAATTTTTATTGATAAAATGATCTACTTATCCATCAGAATGAGCAGGCAATCCAGCACTGCATGTTTTTGAAACTGTTAACTGGAAATGTTGTTGTAATTTTTGTCATGGATCAATAAAAGCTGGACACAGTTGTGACTAATCGGACATTACAAGACAGGAAGCAAAACAGAATACACTGACACTGAACACCAGGGCTGGACTGAGACATAAAATCGGTCCGGGCATTTTGACTAGAGACCGGCCCACCAGGTATTATAGGAAAAGCCATAAAGCCTTTATAATAAACTTAAACTACACCATCCTGCGTATTCTGGTATTCCTATCAGTACTTAGCAAAAATATAAAACAACCTAATCAATAATTACATATAACTAAAAAAAAAAAAAAAAAAAAAAATAGTAAACCACTCCCCCACCCTCCGCCTCAAGATGGTTAATTGACATAGCCGACTTTAATTTAATTCATGTATAAAACAAATTCACAGAAATCTATTATTTTTCTCCAGTAATTAAATAGATTCAACATCTTTCTAAAACAGAATTGCAGACTGCACAGATGGTACCTTCCCAGAGGAAAAAGTTCTATAACTTACTAGGGTACATACTAGACTTAATATTTACTACATACAATAATAGATTTCTATACATTTTACATCAGATGAAAACTTTCGTTGTAAGATTCAGATAATTACTTATTAAAAGCTAGACATTTGAAATGAGAATAAGAAAAAAAAGTATTTCTTTGTGCCCCCCTCTCCCTGTTAATGCCCTACCTGGCCCCCTGGCAACACTTTGCTAGATCCGCCCCTGCACAGCTATCAGCTGTCAGCTACTTAGAAAAGGATCCTGGTGTTATTTGTCTGTCAGAAACAGTTCATAACTTCCCTTCAACTCATTCATGTCACCTAAAAGGTAAACCTGTTTCTCCATCACCAGTTCAGCTCTGATGATTCAGTAAGGACATCTCCTGCTTTCATCTTCATGTTTCCCTCTCACCAGATATACAAATCGATATCATGACCAGCAGCTTTTACAGCTGTGGCTCCAGCAAACATCAGCTGATACTAGAAAGTAATATTAAATCAATTCTAACAACAGCTGATCAAGCTTAAACGTGCTGCTGTTGTTTAGCGCGACATCCGCTGGTTTCCTCTTTCTGGCGCAGAGAGAAAAGCATCAGCTGATCATTGATCAGTTTCATGATTGAATTAGCAACTTTATAGCTGAAGAGAAACGGGACAAATTGTATTCCTTTTCACCTCAACTTTAAAGTTTGACCTCCTCGGCTGCAATTGGTCCAGCCCAGAGTCGATCATGACCAACTGGCACATCCACCACAATTCATTTATACCGTTAAAAATAAATAAATAAATAAAACCCCATCGTTCCATAAAAACGAAAACTCACAAGCGGCCCACCGGGTATGCCCGATGGCCAGTCCAGCTGTGCTGAACACAGACTGTCAAAGTAAAACAGGAAACTAACACACAGACGCAGACATGACAAGGGGCACAGCAAACCTGGAACACAGAGACAGAAACAGAAGGACTCTAAATAACACTGAAACCAAAGACTAGAGATTCTAAATAAGACAAAAGCAAAGACTATTAATAATAAACAACACAAAACGCTGGGTCACCGATGGAGGACCATGACAGAAATATGGAAACTGTAAACGAAAAAGAACAAACATATAGATGAAAATAATGCAGCTAAGAATAAACAAAGAAGATTAGACAAATACATGCTTCAACAACCACTGACTTATTGCAATGCTCTTACTTTGTGGAAACTATATGAAAAAAAATCTAATTTTAAACAAAGAAAGAAAAACTACTTTAAACTTCAACCTACATATTATAAATTTTGAAAAGCAACACAAAGTTTTAATGTATATTTGATTATTTGTGTTTCCTTGCTTCTCTCTGATGTCTCTATTTGATGTGTTAATGAAGACTGCATTCAATAAAGTTCCTCATCCTGCTCCAACAGAGAAGACTCTGTTGAATGGATTTGAATATGCAAACAAGAACTCTAAGCTGGCCAAACACCAGGCAATATAATAACAATATTTACATATTTCCATCATCAATAATAATTTAAAATTATTGTAAAACATTTCTTTCCAGGAATTCTTTTGAGAATATACAGAAAAATAAAAATGTGTGGACGGTTAAATTATGGCTGATAGCTGCTGCTGGAAATTTTTAAGAGGTAAATATTTTTAACCCAATAATATCATAGTGGTCACTTTTTTCTACTCAGAAGAGGCACCATTTACACAAATGTTCAGTCAGTCCATAGAAAAACATGTCAGTGTGGTTTAACTCAGAAACTCTGATGAGCGCACAGAGACACTCATGATGTGTCTCTGTGTGCACGTCTTCAGGTATTCCTGTCAGTTCACCGTGTTTAAGGGTTTTTCATGTTTTAGTTTTAGATCACCCAGTTTAGGTTATTGTTTCGTTTCACCCATGCCCTTCATTTGTATTTATTTTACCAGCCTTAGTAAACTGCTCGTTTTCTGTTACTCCACGTCACGTTTCACTTTCTGTTTTGGTCTGCATTTGAGTCCTTTTTTGCTACACATACAGTCTGCCACTGCCAGCATAGCACACAGTGTGTCTCTGTGTGCTTTGCTAATGAAGTCTGCACTCAGTAAAATATTCCATTCTGCTCCAGTAAAGAGGATTTTATTGTGTGCATTTGGATATCCTCATACAATACAATACATATACTATTATAATATTTGCATCATATCATTAAATGGAGAGCAAACACAATGGTGAACTTTGGATCAACCAGCCCCCCCAAAACCAGTCATTTCTGATGGGACTACATATAATGAAACTAAAATAGGCGAATGGGGGTTATTTTTTACTTTTTGAGATGTATTTTGAAAAAAACAACAACATTAAAACTTCAGATTTTTAAGAAACATAAACAATTTCTTATTCCTTCAGAAAAAAAAACAATGATCTTTGCTAATTTATTTTCAAATGATACCTAACGTTCATCCGACAGCTTTCATTACTAGTAAAAATCTTCATTTTTTGACTCTCTGCTGTGTTAATATTAAAGTGGTGCAAACACATTAGTCACGTTTTTGCACATTTATTTTATGCTGGCTTTAAAGGCTGAGTTAAGAATTTGGCAGCAGTGAATGTATTCAATGAATTAACTCATTGTTCTTGCTTATTTTTTCTCACATTTCACACAGTTGGCAGTTTCAATAAAGTAGCATAATTCAGCAAATATCAAGTTTCCAGAGTATTGTTGTAGTTTATGTGGAGCACTTTCAATTAGAGTTCAAAAGTATCACAAGATACATTTAAATAAGGACACAACGGCGTATAAGAGAAAGGAAGACACTTCTGGAGCGATAAATTTATCCCATGAATGAATTTACTGCAGTACAGTCACTCTGTGGTTACCACTGTTGGCTCACAGCAACAAATTCTTGGGTAGAGACATATAGTCAGTATGGTTAGGTTAACTGGTGATTCTAAGTTGCCCATAGTTGTGAATGTGAATGTGAATGGTCATCAGTCTGTCTTAGCCCTGTGACAGATTTGCAGTCTAACCAGTGTGTACCCTACCTGTTGGGCCGCTGGCAGGGCTGGGATAGGCTCCAGGCCCCCTCCCACCCTGAACTGGACAAACAGAAGAGAATGGACGGATAAATTTACAGCTGAAGCTTATGAATTGAGGTTTAAATATTAAGATCTGACAAGTTTTTATTTTATTTTATTTTTTTTACTGCACTACAAACATCTTAGTACATTTAAAAAGAGAAAAAAACCCCCAAAATGATTATATGCAAAATCCAGTGTTATTCTATTAAACAAAAATCCTGTCCAGAGTGGAGGTTTGCACTCAGAGTGCTTCTTGTTGTTATATCCCATCAATCTCTAGCCTGGATAAAGGAAAAATATAGTAAGTGTGATTACAACACTTACTAGAAATATAAGATTTAAAACAATTAATTTAGCATGGTTCCAAAGCCTATGATAAAGAACAGATGAAGCTAAACATCTCTGCATCATTTTTCTTGAACCATTTATGTTCTCCTCTTGTCTCCATGGCTACAGCCAGGTTACAGTCCCCAGTGTCTGTGTCATCGGCCCAGTTCTCATAGCAGACAAGCTGGTCATTGACCCAGAACCACAGATCAAGAGCACAGCTGTAGCGCAGTCCCAGCCAGATGTGGGGTGTGCTGGCATTCTTGGCTTTCTCTTGCACCAGTTCCTGCTGTTCAAGGTTTGTGATGGAGACGAGGTCACGATGGTGCTTTCTGCAGTAATTTACAGCCTCATCCCAGTTTTTCCTTTCATTGATCAGGATCAACTTTTCTGCCATGAACAAACAGATGTTCAGTTCAAATTAAATGAAATCAGGTTTCTAGATTTTCTACCTCAAATACAAAAATACATGAGGAACAAACAAAAGAATACAAAAAACTAAACAAATTTCATAAAAATAAGTGTTGGACAGTTTGTCATATTTTTTACTTTCCTGCTGTAAGTTTTTCCAGCTTAGAATTTTCAATTTACTTTATTAAAGTCTTATTATTTAAATTTAAGTGAGCCTTTTTATATTTAATTTTCTTTTAATCAGGAGGATTTAGAAACAAGAATTATGTCTCATTATAGCTGTAAATCTAGAACCTATTAGAAACAGTAGCGATACCCACACTCAGAAACTAATATGACCCCTGTGACTCAGGTTCCTGATGAAAGGAGGCTGCATTATGTGTCTGGGGTGTAGCTCTATCTCCATAACAGCTTGCATTATTTAGCTTTATGATGAAACATATACCAACCTCTTCGTGTACAGATTTTCCATGAGACTAAGAAATATTAGTTTAGCTTTAACATTTATTCCTCAGTAAGAAAACTGACAGAAACCAGATGTGAAAAATGAATCTCTGTAAATCTCACCATCGTAGCAGAAGAAAGGTTTTCCGGTGTTACAATCATCAGCTTTCCATTTTCCTTCTTTGTTTAATTCAGTCATCGCACATTTCCTGGTGCCGCTGTCAGTTTCAGACAGCTCTTCAGGTAACTCACCAACATCTCTCCAGTGTCTGTAAGAATAATTACTCCCATCTGACCACCTCCAGGTGTCTCTGAACAGGCCGATCCATGATCGTGGTTCATCAGAACTCTTAAATGTACTGACTGCTTCCTTTAACTGTTCTGCTCCACTGGCCAGGTCTGTGTGGTTCTCTCTGCAGTAGCTCTGAGCCTCACGCCACTTTTTTTCATTGTCAATGAAATGTAGTGATTTGTTTTGTTCTGTGGAATAAAGAGAAAGACAAGACTCATAAGAAATGTGCATTTCTATCTTTAAATGTATCTTTAAATTGATTTTCTAAAGACACAACTTAAAATAGCTCGAAACCTTCAAAACTAAACTACCAACATTATGGGAATAACCACAGCTGTGACATTATGCTCAGGATGACTTTGCTCTGTGTGGCAGAGAAACAGTTTTCTGATCAAAGGTCTGGTATGAAATTTTGTGTAATGACATTTGGCACCACGAGATGGTTCAGCAAAGCAAATAAACAGTGTCCTGGTGTAACATGAGAGGCAGAGAAAGCACCGTGGGAGGACGGGTATTCAAATGAGCAGGATAGCACACAGGGGCTAAAACACCAGCAGCCAATTATCGCATCTTCTCATTTTCATTAGAGATGAGCTGTAGATATGTTTAAATATAAACACTTTGTTTAATTAATACAATTATTGTCAAATATTCTCACCATTATAGCAGATAAAGGAGTAACCATTAGAACAACCAATATCCAACAACCCACCGGAGCTGTCAATCACTACACAGTTCTCAAGATATCCGGCTTTATCATTAGGTTCATTTCCACTCCATTTCACGTCTTTATCATTGAACTCCACTCCTGGCAGAGACCAGTGCCACCTCCTGTTTTCTTTTCCTGAGATGCTGTACAGCCCAATCCAGGCGTTTCCTTGATTCTCTGTAGAATCTGTGTACAGTGTCTTCATATGTGTCATGTTAGGCACTGTGGCCAGGTCTTTATATCCTTCTCTACAGTAGCGCTGAGCTTCCTCCCAAGTTTTAGGCTCTTTAATAAAATAGTATTTATAGCCTTGGCATAAAATCAAGGAACACTGACCTAAAAACAACAAAACAAAAAAAACCACAGGTCATTCAGAAATCTACTGATGGCAAGTTTTGTGAGCAGTTCACAGAAACCCTGCACTAATCTGAAGTGATGCAAATCTGCAGTTTTTACTGTTAAAATGATCGACTTACCCATCAGCATGAGCAGAAAAAGCCTCCGGTGCATATTTCCTCTGTTTGATGAAACTAAGATTTAAAAGACAGATAAACAACCATCAAAGTTAATATAACTGCACCACTTTCACAGATAATAGGGTAATATAGGTAAGGTAATATATGAGTAAGAAAACATAGTTTATTTTGCACTGTAAAAAAATACATTACACATGAGGGGAATAGCTACTTTAAAAATGTTTTTGAGTCTTTTAAAAATCAGCAGAAATACAGAATAAATACTGTAAGTTTAATGTAAAGCCAGTGCTGAGCTAACAATGTAAATTGAGACTGAAGTTTGAACTTACATCTGATTATTCTTCTTTCCTTGCTTCAGTCCGATGCCTCTGCGTGTTGTGTTAAAGAAACCTGCACTCAATAAAATGTCTCTGCTTCAACAAAGATCATTCTATGGACTCATTTAAATATTCCAACAAGATGGTCATAACAGAGGTAATATAATACTAATATTTACATAATGTCAAACAAAGAGAGGGTGTTATTTAAAATAATTTACTTTAACAACATGCTTCCTTCTCTCAGGAGTATTTATATATAATAAAACTTATAATAAAACTAAACTAACTGCATGTCTTTACTGTTTGCATTTTGAAGGTTCTTTGGAAGGTTCATAAACAAAATTAGACTTCTGAAACAGAACTTAATGAGCTACACAAATCAATATGAGCTATGATGTAAGGCAGCGGTCCCCAACCTTTTTTGCGCCACGGACCGGTTTATGCCCAACAATATTTTCACGGACCGGCCTTTAAGGTGTCGCGGATAAATACAGCAAAATAAAACTAGTACCGGTACCGAAAAAAGAAGATTTATTGATAACACACATGAAAAGACCCAGGAAAACCGAGTTAACGATAAAAACGATAACAAAATAACGCTGAAAACCGATAAAAACCCTGAAAATCATACATTTCACACCTGAGCCTCAACTCTCACGGCCCGGTACCAAACGACTCACAGACCGGTACCGGTCCGAGGCCCGAGGTTGGGGACCGCTGATGTAAGGTATGCACGTATGCTGAGATGTATGCAAGTGTTGTAAATGCAGCAAACAACAAAGAGTAAAGAAAAGCAGTGCAGGAAGATTTATAATCTGGGATCCAAAGGCCCAGTTGGCACTGATGAACCCTGCTGCACCCACCAGATCTGAAACACTTTAGAGAAGGTTTAAAACAATGAGCAGGGTTCATCACACCTCTCCCAAAAAAGAAAGGTCCCACAGGAACCCCCACAAAATCCAATTCAGCAGCACATTTTAAGTTTACTCATTACCTGATTGATAGTGTGCACGTTTGAGATGTCTAATAGCCAGAAATTCTTAATTGGCTGAATCTTACTGAATGTGTGTGTATATGTGCAAATGTGCATGAACACAGTTTGGCAAACTGGCAAAAGTCCTTTTCAGCTACTACAACGAGTCTGCTATGATACAGCATTAGATCCTCTGAAGAGAGCTGTGTTTAGCCTCATAATAGTGTTTAGCTATGGCATACTCCTTGTTTGTTTAAGTGCTCTCTATGTGTGTCCAGTACAAGCTTGACCACCGGTGTATTTGAGCACACAGATAACTGATGTTGTGTTGCAGTTTGTGAACTGTTTAACAGACGACGTCTTTCCACTGTGTGGATGAGTAAAATGCATCTGAAGCATCGTTCAGTTTATTTGGCTGAACAATATTGACAAGATGATCCCTAACTGTCTGAGCTCCTTAAAATAATAAGACGGGAAGTTGCTCCGGTATCAGCACTCAGCAATGCTTCAGCCTCTAGAGTGTGCCAGTGTCTGCAATGCGTATTGTTAAGCTGCTGATAACAGTGGTTGAATTCAGAGATGAAGGTTAGTCTTTCTGTTTTTCCAGTTGGTTCTGCTCTTCTCCCCTTTTCTGGGAGGCAGTGGGGAGGTAGAGTGTACAGTCCAATCTGGCGGGGAGGTGTGGGAAGCCAGACTGGGCGCCCCCCTTCCGGCTCTCCTCTCTCCTATCTTATCTTACTTACTTGTCTTACATCTCTCTATCACCTTTTCTGTCCCTTTGAAGAAATGAGGCTCCATAAATTTTAAAGAGGTAAATATTTCTCAGTTGCATTGAATAGATAGAATAAACTGTAGAAAACTAAACAGTAGAAAGAAGAAGAGAAATAGAAATTTTACATAAACCAGTGACAACCCTGATCAACCCTGGCAGGGCCTCCTTGGATGAGGGTGTCTAGTGATAATGGCCGAAACACCCGATGAATCAAAGGTCCACTACCGACGATGTGTCCCAAATTGTAAAATTATAATATAGATCAGCTCTCTAAACCTAACCAAGGAAAAATGGCAGATTAGCTTAGGCCAAAGAACGAAAGTTGAGGCACACAACGATGTGTGCAGCTGGTAAAGTTTCTGGGCTGCTTTTCCTCATAACTGTAACATCTGGTCCTTTTACTGAATAAATCTATTTACTCACTCAGTATTTCCGATTGCTCACCACAGTATCCAGACCGTTGATCCACAGATTCCTGCACAGCAAGAAAGAGCAGGTAAGTGTTGTGGCAGGTCAATTAAGTAGTGGCTCTTAACAAGGTGATCACAGACATTTGTGTGATTAAAAGCTCTCATAATGAAGTTTATTCACTGGGGAGGAACGTTAAGAGCACAAATAATGTTGAAAGTTTTCCATGGTTTTATTTAAATTTTGTTTATATCTGTGTAAATGATTGTATGAATATTTTCATAAATCCTTCAGGGATGCCAGCCCGAGCTTAAAGCCACTCTGCCTCAGTAATTATTACAAAGAGTAAGGCCAGACTTACTGAACAGAATAGATATTTTCACAGTTTTGAACCGTTTGCCCTCCAACTTTGTGAGTCTTGAGTCAGTTCTGGGGAACTGATTTTGGAATCAAATCAAACACTTTCATGAAAATGATGAAAACTTTAATTGTGTTTGTGTATTTGTGACTGTAACATGTCATTTCACACCAAAAAGTGCAAGTGATGGGCCTTTAGTTTCCCGTCACTTGCATTTAGGATACAAAAGTCTTTCTGAACCAGGAGTCAGTGTCGTGCGTGACACAACCTGGCAGTGTCCGTGTGCACACACTGGCTCTGTTTCTTATGAGAGTTTGGCACTATAACTTAGTATTTTGCAATAAGGGTTTTAAGCTGACAGCCTGTTTGCACAAGAATGTGCACACATTGTGTGGGCAAGAGCAAACATAGAGAGGGGTTGTTAACATCGGAATAACTGTCAAGAATACGTCTTAACTTGCTGATTGTTTAGGAATCCTGTTCTTGCTCAGTATTACTACTTGAAGAGTCTCTGTTATCATTTCCACTTGAGAAAGTTGTAATCTCCACAACTTTCTGTGCAATTATTCATTAAACTGTTCAAGGATGCAAAGAATAATCTGTGTAACTGATAACATTTAAGTGTTTTCACAGCTGTGGAAATAAACACAAGGCTTCCAGCTTAATGGTGTTTGATGACATTTTAGAGAATGGAAGTATTCATATCAGCTGAAAGAGAAACACATCTATCAGGTAACCACAAGAAGTATGTGTGTATATTCATGTAACATCTACGTAGTGTCAAGCCAGTATTTTGGATTTTTTTGCAAGTTATGCATAAATTTAAAGTATACAACAATTCCCCCTGGTACAGTTTTTGCAAAAGCACATGCACACTGCCCCCAGCATTGGGACCATCATGGTTCTGAGCACTGCAGCAGCGGTCTCTCACTGTCTTGTGTGCTCACGGACAGACTTTGGCAACACAACAGTAACACATTTTTACAGGTGTGTAAGGTGAGAACAAAATTAATGATCCAACTTCATTTGTTTCAGTTCCGTAGAAATATTTTTGACAGCTTTTTGTTTCACTCTATATTGACTTATGTCAACATTTTTGTGGGCCTACAAAAAAATGTTGATGATAGTTTATAACTGAGGAAATTTGCTTTAAGTGCCGCTCCTCAGAGTACACTGTTTAATTCTCTCACAGCCTAAAAGGTGACAACAGCACTTCCATCTACATCAGGTAAGACAAATTAAAATTTAACATGGCAACTTATATGTTGTTTAAGTATATAAGTTTAAATATTATAAGTAATGATAGATATTTATCCAAAAAGTGTGATTTAATAAGGAAAAAAAGTTCTTTTTTAATTTATTATTTTTCAGTTTCAAAGTTATTGAAATTGCTATAGTTTGGATTGGAGGATAAAGAAGTATACTGAAGGGATTTATCCCTATTAAAATATTAATAAATGCACACATATGAATCAGAATGCACTACAACAAATTTTGTCCCTGCCTTTTTAAAAACTTATATATTTGTACCTTTAAAATGAAGGACTTGGAATGTAGCTGACTAAATTTTTACTGGCCATTGTGGAACATCATGTTCTTATCAAGTTGACTCTTTCTGTGCACAGCGCTTAATAAATGAATTTTACTTACCAACAAAGAATTTCCGTATGGATGCATTCACAGTAAACTGATTTCATTTTGTACAATGTTATATCTTCTTGAAGGATCCACAGTGGCAATCCTGATTTACATGAAACCATATTTATGATATTTAGAAACATGGAGCATAGAGGGTGTTTTATATTTGTGTGTTTGTTCTTTATTCCAATTTTTTTTTAAACATATACAGCACATATTCAGATCCAATCAGGTCATCATCTGCAGCCCAATGACAGAGCCATCGTCAGCAGAGTGGGGCTCTGGCCTCTTTCACTGCATGGAAGACAAGTTGTCTTGTAAGAATCAATACTGGACTTTAACTTGTATTTTTGATATGTGTAAAAAATGCCAATATTTTACTATTTGTGTCATGATTTTCAGGTTGCTATGCTTTTTGGTGCTGGCCATGCTATGCGATCACCATTTCAAAATCACTTGGAGAGAACCCTTTCCTCCCGATTTTGGACATGTGCTCCCCTGGGGCACTATCGATCCTCGGGATACCATTATTTGTTGCTCCCGTAGCCTTGTCATTCAGGATTACCATGAGAAAGAAATATGGAATTGAGGTATGACACCAATAAAACAATTTTCAATTTTTTTTAACAGATACCATTTATAAGATGCATTTCTTCATCTAGAAATGCAGATTTATAAAAATCTTTACACAAAATAATTTTAATAAACAACCAAGAATGTGAAAAAACACATTTAATGTAACATTGCAAACCTAAGTGCAGTTATCTATAATGCAAATATTATGTTATAATTAAAGGATAGAAATAACAAACAGCTATTTCCTCCATAGGGGACTCTCCAGAGAGACATCGTACACACTTGTTTCTGCAACCTATGTGTCTGGTGTCAGATTGATCGTGAGCTAAAACGTCGTAAGAATAGCTCTACTGTGCTATCTCAAAATCCTGTGACTGCACAACCTGGAGCCACTGGAAAGTAATTGTAACCAAAAAGTACAAAATTAAAATACATGCACCTCATGTACTTACGTATTTCCCTTTCTCTTACTTTCTGCTACAATAAAGAGTTTTAGCGAATTTCTGTTGTCCAAACAAACATTTTTATTGAAAACAATAACAATGCGATGTAATGTAATTATGATTCAACTATTTGAAAATTGTACTGCACTGCTGAATTATGTTTGGGTACAAAGTTAATATTATAACTGTTATTCATCTACCTGGCTATAAATCTAAAGGCTACTAATGTGTGCATGTAAGTATCTCTCAATCAGACACAATAAACAAATAAATCAAAGTAACATCTTTTTTTTTTGTCTCTAATGATGAAGAACTTTAAAGCAAAGTAAATATTAAGCTCCAATTATTGGCAAGCTCAATGTTAGAATAGCATCACTCTCACTGATGGTGAGAAGAAGCCTGTGTTGTGTGTTATTTGAACTTTCTGTGGTGTTTGTGACTGGTGTTTAGTTACACCAGTGTTCCCATCATATTATGTTCAGTATTTATCTCTTATATTTTGGGTAATTTCCTATTTTATTAGCTGGTTTTCTGTTGTGTTCTGGTTCCACCTTTTCATTGTCTTAATTGTCTACACCTGTCCTGTTCTGCCAGCTGTATCCACTTCCCCGATTATCTTTCATGGCGTGTGTGTGTGTGTGTGTGTGTGTGTGTGTGTGTGTGTGTGTGTGTGAGAGAGAGAGAGAGAGAGAGAGAGAGAGAGCGAGAGAGAGAGAGAGAGAGAGAGAGAAAGAGAGCCTGTCTGACTCAGATCACACAGCTGTCCTATTTTTGAAAAGCCGTCTTTCCTTTGTTGCATCATCTGTTTTTATCTCTCTGTGTTTTTGGTTTATCATTTGGGCTGAAACTATGGACTACTAAATGTTCTAGAAACTGAGCATAACCTGAGTTTTGTAGGAATCTCTGCCTGCCATATCAGCATTTGTGGTCCTTATAATCACTTAACAATGCACTCAATCAATCTAAGGTGATTCAAATATGTAATTTTTATTGGTAAAATGATCTACTTACCCACCAGAATGAGCAGGCAAACCAGCACTGCATGTTTTTTGAAACTAATATGTTAACTGTAAATGTTGCTGTCATTTTTGTCATGGATCAATAAAAACTGGACAAAGTTGTGACTAATTGAACATTACAAGACAGGAAGAAAAACAGAATACACTGACACAGGACACAGACTGTCAAAGTAAAACAGGAAACTAACACAGAGACGCAGACATGACAAGGGGCACAGCAAACCTGGAACACAGAGACAGAAACAGAAGGACTCTAAATAACACTGAAACCAAAGACTAGAGATTCTAAATAAGACAAAAGCAAAGACTATTAATAATAAACAACACAAAACGCTGGGTCACCGATGCAGGACCATGACAGAAATATGGAAACTGTAAACAAAAAAGAACAAACATATAGATGAAAATAATGCAGCTAAGTATAAACAAAGAAGATTAGACAAATACATGCTTCAACAACCACTGACTTATTGCAATGCTCTTACTCTGTGGAAACTATATGAAAAAAAATCTAATTTTAAACAAAGAAAGAAAAACTACTTAAACTTCAACCTACATATTATAAATTTTGAAAAGCAACACAAAGTTTTAATGTATATTTGATTATTTGTGTTTCCTTGCTTCTCTCTGATGTCTCTATTTGATGTGTTAATGAAGGCTGCATTCAATAAAGTTCCTCATCCTGCTCCAACAGAGAAGACTCTGTTGAATGGATTTGAATATGCAAACAAGAACTCTAAGCTGGCCAAACACCAGGCAATATAATAACAATATTTACATAATGTAATGGAAAACAGGACAGACAAGAAGCCAAACCTGCTGTTTGACATGCTGAAAGACACAACTAAAAACATCCTTTCTGTTAGAGCAATGGTAAAAGACTAAATTAAATGAATGTTTTTAATAATTGAGATTTGTTTTTCTTTGTAGTTGTGGTCATTCTGAAAACTGACCAACAAGTTAAACAACAAGAAAGTATTTGTGTAGAAGATAAACTAAATTCATGCTGATAATCAAGTTTATAATCTTAAATCTAGAACACTTTTCTGTGTTCTAGATGTGTTCATATCTATTTTAACTACAACTTCTTAATGATGCTGCTGACATAGTTTGAATACTAGTAGTAGCAGAAAGTAGCATGTAAAGACGTATGGAAAGTTTACAATCCAACACGCTGGACAGAGTTTATTTGTGCCGTCAATAATAATTTAAAATTATTGTAAAACATTTCTTTCCAGGAATTTTATTGAGAATATACAGAAAAATAAAAATGTGTGGACGGTTAAATTATGGCTGACAGCTGCTGCTGGAAATTTTTAAGAGGTAAATATTTTTAACCCAATAATATCATAGTGGTCACTTTTTTCTACTCAGAAGAGGCACCATTTACACAAATGTTCAGTCAGTCCATAGAAAAACATGTCAGTGTGGTTTAACTCAGAAACTCTGATGAGCGCACAGAGACACTCATGATGTGTCTCTGTGTGCACGTCTTCAGGTATTCCTGTCAGTTCACCGTGTTTAAGGGTTTTTCATGTTTTAGTTTTAGATCACCCAGTTTAGGTTATTGTTTCGTTTCACCCATGCCCTTCATTTGTATTTATTTTACCAGCCTTAGTAAACTGCTCGTTTTCTGTTACTCCACGCACGTTTCACTTTCTGTTTTGGTCTGCATTTGAGTCCTTTTTTGCTACACATACAGTCTGCCACTGCCAGCATAGCACACAGTGTGTCTCTGTGTGCTTTGCTAATGAAGTCTGCACTCAGTAAAATATTCCATTCTGCTCCAGTAAAGAGGATTTTATTGTGTGCATTTGGATATCCTCATACAATACAATACATATACTATTATAATATTTGCATCATATCATTAAATGGAGAGCAAACACAATGGTGAACTTTGGATCAACCACCCCCCCAAAACCAGTCATTTCTCCTGAGACTACATATAATGAAACTAAAATAGGCGAATGAGCTTTTTTTTTACTTTTTGAGATGTATTTTGAAAAAAAATAAATAAAACTTCAGATTTCTAAGAAAGATTAATAATTTCTTATTCCTTCAGAATAAACAATGATCTTTGCTAATTTATTTTCAAATGATTCCTAACGTTCATCCGACAGCTTTCATTACTAGTAAAAATCTTCATTTTTTGACTCTCTGCTGTGTTAATATTAAAGTGGTGCAAACACATTAGTCACGTTTTTGCACATTTATTTTATGCTGGCTTTAAAATCCGAGTGAGGAATTTGGCAACAGTGAATGTATCCAATGCATTAACTCATTGCTCTTGCTTATTTTATTTTAAATTTTTGTCTCACATTTCACACAGTTGACAATTTCAATAAAGTAGCATAATTCAGCAAACATTGAGAGTTTACAGTCCAGTGTATTGTTGTAGTTTATGTGGAGCACTCTCAATCAGAGTTCAAAAGTATCACAAAATAGATACATTTAAAATAGGACACAATGGCGTGGATTTATTTATTTATTTATTTTTACTGCACTACAAACTTCTTAGTACATTTAAAAAGAGAAAAAAACGAAAATGATTACATGCAAAATCCAGTGTTATTGTATTAAACAAAAATCCTGTCCAGAGTGGAGGTTTGCACTCAGAGTGCTTCTTGTTGTTATATCCCATCAATCTCTAGCCTGGATAAAGGAAAAATATAGTAAGTGTGATTACAACACTTACTAGAAATATAAGATTTAAAACAATTAATTTAGCATGGTTCCAAAGCCTATGATAAAGAACAGATGAAGCTAAACATCTGTGCATCATTTTTCTTGAACCATTTATGTTCTCCTCTTGTCTCCATGGCTACAGCCAGGTTACAGTCCCCAGTGTCTGTGTCATCGGCCCAGTTCTCATAGCAGACAAGCTGGTCATTGACCCAGAACCACAGATCAAGAGCACAGCTGTAGCGCAGTCCCAGCCAGATGTGGAATGTGCTGGCATTCTTGGCTTTCTCTTGCACCAGTTCCTGCTGTTCAAGGTTTGTGATGGAGACCAGGTCATGATAGTGCTTTCTGCAGTAATTTACAGCCTCATCCCAGTTTTTCCTTTCATTGATCAGGATCAACTTTTCTGCCATGAACAAACAGATGTTCAGTTCAAATTAAATGAAATCAGGTTTCTAGATTTTCTACCTCAAATACAAAAAAATATGTGGAGCAAATAAAAGAAAAAACAAACAACAAAACAAGTCACAAATTTCATAAAAATAAGAGCTGGACAGTTTGACATATTTTTTAATTTCCTGCTTTAAGTTTTTCCAATTTAGAATGTTTACTTTTCCTGATTTACTTTATTAAAGTCTTATTATTTAAATTTAAATGAACCTTTTTTTAAAAAAATGTAATTTTCTTTTATCAGGAGGATTTAGACACTAGAATTATTATAGCTGTAAATCTAGAACCTATTAGAAACAGTAGCGATACCCACACTCAGAAACTAATATGACCCCTGTGACTCAGGTTCCTGATGAAAGGAGGCTGCATTATGTGTCTGGGGTGTAGCTCTATCTCCATAACAGCTTGCATTATTTAGCTTTATGATGAAACATATACCAACCTCTTCGTGTACAGATTTTCCATGAGACTAAGAAATATTAGTTTAGCTTGAACATTTATTCCTTCAGTAAGAAAACTGACAGAAACCAGATGTGAAAAATGAATCTTTGTAAATCTCACCATCAACGTAGCAGAAGAAAGATTTTCAGAGACGCAGACATGACAAGGGGCACAGCAAACCTGGAACACAGAGACAGAAACAGAAGGACTCTAAACAACTCTGAAACCAAAGACTAGAGATTCTAAATAAGACAAAAGCAAAGACTATTAATAATAAACAACACAAAACGCTGGGTCACCGATAATAATAATAATAATAATACATTTTATTTAAATAGCGCCTTTCAAAGCACCCAAGGACACTGTACAACAGATAAAAACTGGAAATATACACAATGATAAAAATAGAAGATAAAAGTTAAAGCATACAGAAATTTAAGGATAGGCAATTTTAAACAGATGAGTTTTGAGGGTGGACTTAAAAAGAGAGAATGAACTAATATTTCTGAGGTCCGGGGGTAGGGAATTCCAAAGTCGAGGGGCAGAGCAGCTAAAAGCCCTCCCTCCCATTGTAATCAGACGAGCAGAGGGAACAGAGAGAGAAAGAGAAGATGAAGATCTGAGGCAGCGGGATGGGAGCTTCATCTGTAATAAGTCAGAGAGGTACGGTGGAGAGAGAGAATGAATAGCCTTGAATGTATACAGAATTATTTTAAAATGGATGCGAAGTTTAACCGGGAGCCAGTGAAGTTGCTTCAGGATTGGGGAGATGTGGTGGGTAAAAGAAGTCCTAGTAATAATACGGGCAGCAGAGTTCTGGACACGTTGGAGCTTGTTGATAGATTTTTGTGTAAGGCCAAATAATAATGAGTTGCAGTAGTCAATTCTAGAGATAACAAGATTATGGATGAGAATGGCAGTGGCGTGAGGTGTGAGGAAGGGGCGGAGACGATTAATGTTACGGAGTTGGAAATATGCTGCACGTGTAATATTATTGATATGTGAGTTAAAGGATAATGTGCTATCGAGAATGACACCCAAGCTTTTCACAGAGGGAGAGATAGGGACCAGCGAGTTATTGATGGTGAGAGAGAAGTTGTTAATTCTGGATAGCAGTCGTTTAGTGCCAACCAGAAGAAGTTGAGTTTAAGGAAATTGGAGGAGAACCAAGAATTAAGTTCAGCTAGACAGAGGATGAGGGAGGGTGGAGGAAGAGTAGAGTCAGGTTTGGTAGAGAGATAGAGCTGGGTGTCATCGGCGTAGCAGTGGAACTGAATATTATATTTACGAAAAATATGTCCGAGTGGAAGAAGGTAGATGATGAAAAGAAGGGGCCCGAGGACAGATCCCTGGGGCACCCCAGTGGATAGAGGGGAAAGCTGAGAAGTGAAGGATTTTAATTGAATGAACTGAGTGCGGTCAGATAGGTATGATTTAAACCAGGCTAGTGGAGTGTGAGAGAGACCAATAGAAGCTAATCTGCTAAGGAGAATGGGATGAGAGATGGTGTCAAAAGCTGCACTCAGATCAAGGAGAATAAGGATGGAGAGGAGACCAGAATCAGCTGCCATAAGAAGGTCGTTTGTTATTTTTATAAGAGCAGTTTCAGTGCTATGTAGAGGACGAAAGCCAGACTGGAACTGTTCGTAAAGGTTATTATCAGTTAGGTGAAGATGGACTTGTGAAGCAACTATTTTTTCAAGGATTTTTGAGAGAAATGGTAGATTGGAGATAGGACGAAAATTATTAAAGTTGTTGGGATCTAGACCAGTTTTTTTCAGAATTGGGGTAATAGCAGCAACTTTGAAGGAAGCAGGAACAGTTCCAGTGGTGAGTGAAGAGTGAATAATAGCAGATATGAGGGGAAGGAGAGGGAGTAAGCAGGCTTTGACGAGGACAGTGGGGATAGGATCAAGCTGGCAGGTAGAAGGCTTTGATTTATGGATGAGATCAGCAATATCAGCTAAGGATGGAAGTTGAAAAACAGAGAGGAAGTGAGAAGGGGGAGAAGTTAGGACAGAGAAGCTACATTGAGCATTAGGGTCCAGGTCTAAGTGTATTTTATGAATTTTATCAATAAAGAATAGCATTAGAGCATCACAGAAGTTAGATGAATAGAGATGAGCAGGCAGAGAATCAGGTGGCCTGTTAAAAGAGTTGAATAGTGAGAAAAGGGTCTTGGTAGAGTTCTCACTTGAGCAGACAATGGCAGAGTAATAAGCAGATTTGGTTTGACTAATACATTCCTGGTAAAACAGAACGTGGTTATTAAACATATCCTTATGAATAGTAAGGCCAGTTTTTTTATAGAGACGTTCAAGCTGTCGGCCTTTAGCTTTCAGTAGTCGGAGTTCAGGGGTGTACCAGGGTGCAGAGCGAGAAAAAAGTACAGTTCTGGTTTTTTGTGGAGCCAGGGAATTTAAAATACTGCTAAGGCTATGATTATAAAAAAGTACCAGGTCCGATGCAGGACCATGACAGAAATATGGAAACTGTAAACGAAAAAGAACAAACATATAGATGAAAATAATGCAGCTAAGAATAAACAAAGAAGATTAGACAAATACATGCTTCAACAACCACTGACTTATTGCAATGCTCTTACTTTGTGGAAACTATATGGAAAGAAAAATCAAATTTTGAACAATGAAAGAAAGAAAAACTACTTTAAACTTCAACCTATATATTATAAACTTTGAAAAGCACCACAAAGTTTTAATGTATATTTGATTATTTGTGTTTCCTTGCTTCTCTCTGATGTCTCTATTTGATGTGTTAATGAAGACTGCATTCAATAAAGTTCCTCATCCTGCTCCAACAGAGAAGACTCTGTTGAATGGATTTGAATATGCAAACAAGAACTCTAAGCTGGCCAAACACCAGGCAATATAATAACAATATTTACATAATGTAATGGAAAAAAGGACAGACAAGAAGCCAAACCTGCTGTTTGACATGCTGAAAGACACAACTAAAAACATCCTTTCTGTTAGAGCAATGGTAAAAGACTAAATTAAATGAATGTTTTTAATAATTGAGATTTGTTTTTCTTTGTAGTTGTGGTTGTGGTCATTCTGAAAACTGACCAACAAGTTAAACAACAAGAAAGTATTTGTGTAGAAGATAAACTAAATTCATGCTGATAATCAAGTTTATAATCTTAAATCTAGAACACTTTTCTGTGTTCTAGATGTGTTCATATCTATTTTAACTACAACTTCTTAATAATACTGACATAGTTTGAATACTAGTAGTAGCAGAAAGTAGCATGTAACTAAAGACGTATGGAAAGTTTACAATCCAACACGCTGGACAGAGTTTATTTGTGTCGTCAATAATAATTTAAAATTATTGTAAAACATTTCTTTCCAGGAATTTTATTGAGAATATACAGAAAAATAAAAATGTGTGGACGGTTAAATTATGGCTGACAGCTGCTGCTGGAAATTTTTAAGAGGTAAATATTTTTAACCCAATAATATCATAGTGGTCACTTTTTTCTACTCAGAAGAGGCACCATTTACACAAATGTTCAGTCAGTCCATAGAAAAACATGTCAGTGTGGTTTAACTCTGATGAGCACACAGAGACACTCATGATGTGTCTCTGTGTGCACGTCTTCAGGTATTCCTGTCAGTTCACCGTGTTTAAGGGTTTTTCATGTTTTAGTTTTAGATCACCCAGTTTAGGTTATTGTTTCGTTTCACCCATGCCCTTCATTTGTATTTATTTTACCAGCCTTAGTAAACTGCTCGTTTTCTGTTACTCCACGTCACGTTTCACTTTCTGTTTTGGTCTGCATTTGAGTCCTTTTTTGCTACACATACAGTCTGCCACTGCCAGCATAGCACACAGTGTGTCTCTGTGTGCTTTGCTAATGAAGTCTGCACTCAGTAAAATATTCCATTCTGCTCCAGTAAAGAGGGTTTTATTGTGTGCATTTGGATATCATCATACAAACAGTGCTACAATAACAATATTTGCATCATATCATTAAATGGAGAGCAAACACGATGTTGAACTTTGGATCAACCACCCCCCCAAAACCAGTCATTTCTCCTGAGACTACATATAATGAAAAATAGGCGAATGAGTTTTTTTTTTTTTACTTTTTGAGATGTATTTTGGAAAAAAATAAATAAAACTTCAGATTTCTAAGAAACATTAACAATTTCTTATTCCTTCAGAATAAACAATGATCTTTGCTAATTTATTTTCAAATGATACCTAACGTTCATCCGACAGCTTTCATTACTAGTAAAAATCTTCATTTTTTTTGACTCTCTGCTGTGTTAATATTAAAGTGGTGCAAACACATTAGTCACTTTTCTGCACATTTATTTTATGCTGGCTTTAAAATCCGAGTGAGGAATTTGGCAACAGTGAATGTATCCAATGCATTAACTCATTGTTCTTGCTTATTATTATTTCACATTTTTTTCTCACATTTCACACTTTCAATAAAGTAGCATAATTCAGCCAATATTGAGAGTTTACAGTCCAGTGTATTGTTGTAGTTTATGTGGAGCACTCTCAATCAGAGTTCAAAAGTATCACAAAATAGATACATTTGAAATCCACAATGGTGTGGATTTATTTTTTTTTTTATTTTTTTTTACTGCACTACAAACATCTTAGTACATTTAAAAAGAGAAAAAAACGAAAATGATTACATGCAAAATCCAGTGTTATTGTATTAAACAAAAATCCTGTCCAGAGTGGAGGTTTGCACTCAGAGTGCTTCTTGTTGTTATATCCCATCAATCTCTAGCCTGGATAAAGGAAAAATATAGTAAGTGTGATTACAACACTTACTAGAAATATACGATTTAAAACAATTAATTTAGCATGGTTCCAAAGCCTATGATAAAGAACAGATGAAGCTAAACATCTGTGCATCATTTTTCTTGAACCATTTATGTTCTCCTCTTGTCTCCATGGCTACAGCCAGGTTACAGTCCCCAGTGTCTGTGTCATCGGCCCAGTTCTCATAGCAGACAAGCTGGTCATTGACCCAGAACCACAGATCAAGAGCACAGCTGTAGCGCAGTCCCAGCCAGATGTGGGGTGTGCTGGCATTCTTGGCTTTCTCTTGCACCAGTTCCTGCTGTTCAAGGTTTGTGATGGAGACGAGGTCACGATGGTGCTTTCTGCAGTAATTTACAGCCTCATCCCAGTTTTTCCTTTCATTGATCAGGATCAACTTTTCTGCCATGAACAAACAGATGTTCAGTTCAAATTAAATGAAATCAGGTTTCTAGATTTTCTACCTCAAATACAAAAATACATGAGGAACAAACAAAAGAATACAAAAAACTAAACAAATTTCATAAAAATAAGTGTTGGACAGTTTGTCATATTTTTTACTTTCCTGCTGTAAGTTTTTCCAGCTTAGAATTTTCAATTTACTTTATTAAAGTCTTATTATTTAAATTTAAGTGAGCCTTTTTATATTTAATTTTCTTTTAATCAGGAGGACTTAGAAACAAGAATTATGTCTCATTATAGCTGTAAATCTAGAACCTATTAGAAACGGTAGCGATACCCACACTCAGAAACTAATATGACCCCTGTGACTCAGGTTCCTGATGAAAGGAGGCTGCATTATGTGTCTGGGGTATAGCTCTATCTCCATAACAGCTTGCATTATTTAGCTTTATGATGAAACATATAACAACCTCTTCGTGTACAGATTTTCCATGAGACGAAGAAATATTAGTTTAGCTTTAACATTTATTCCTCAGTAAGAAAACTGACAGAAACCAGATGTGAAAAATGAATCTCTGTAAATCTCACCATCGTAGCAGAAGAAAGGTTTTCTGGTGTTACAATCATCAGCTTTCCATTTTCCTTCTTTGTTTAATTCAGTCATCGCACATTTCCTGGTGCCGCGGTCAGTTTCAGACAGCTCTTCAGGTAACTCACCAACATCTCTCCAGTGTCTGTAAGAATAATTACTCCCATCTGACCACCTCCAGGTGTCTCTGAACAGGCCTATCCATGATCGTGGTTTATGAGAACTCTTAAATGTACTGACTGCTTCCTTTAACTGTTCTGCTCCACTGGCCAGGTCTGTGTGGTTCTCTCTGCAGTAGCTCTGAGCCTCACGCCACTTTTTTTCATTGTCAATGAAATGTAGTGATTTGTTTTGTTCTGTGGAATAAAGAGAAAGACAAGACTCATAAGAAATGTGCATTTCTATCTTTAAATGTATCTTTAAATTGATTTTCTAAAGACACAACTTAAAATAGCTCGAAACCTTCAAAACTAAACTACCAACATTATGGGAATAACCACAGCTGTGACATTATGCTCAGGATGACTTTGCTCTGTGTGGCAGAGAAACAGTTTTCTGATCAAAGGTCTGGTATGAAATTTTGTGTAATGACATTTGGCACCACGAGATGGTTCAGCAAAGCAAATAAACAGTGTCCTGGTGTAACATGAGAGGCAGAGAAAGCACCGTGGGAGGACGGGTATTCAAATGAGCAGGATAGCACACAGGGGCTAAAACACCAGCAGCCAATTATCGCATCTTCTCATATTCATTAGAGATGAGCTGTAGATATGTTTAAATATAAACACTTTGTTTAATTAATACAATTATTGTCAAATATTCTCACCATTATAGCAGATAAAGCGGTGAACATGAGAACAACCAAAATCCAACAACCCACCAGAGCTGTCAATCACTACACAGTTCTCAAGATATCTGCCTCCATCATTAGGTTCACCTGCACTCCATTTCACGTCTTTATCATTGAACTCCACTCCTGGCAGAGACCAGTGCCACCTCCTGTTTTCTTTTCCTGAGATGCTGTACAGCCCAATCCAGGCGTTTCCTTGATTCTCTGTAGAATCTGTGTACAGTGTCTTCATATATGTCATGTTAGGCACTGTGGCCAGGTCTTTATATCCTTCTCTACAGTAGCGCTGAGCTTCGTCCCAAGTTTTAGGCTCTTTAATAAAATAGTATTTATAGCCTTGGCATAAAATCAAGGAACACTGACCTAAAAACAACAACAACAAGTTATTCAGAAATCTACTGATGGCAAAAATGTTGTTAACAAAATTATATCCGGAGGGCAGAGGTCCCATAGAGACGTCTCACACATGGTTGTTGACAGAAATTGTGTTTTGGATGTTGTTATCTGACAGGTTTTGTAAGCAGTTCACAGAAACCTTCATTAATCTCAAGTGATGCAGTAAATCTGTGGTTTTTAATGCTAAATTGATCGACTTACCGATCAGGATGAGCAGAAAAAGCCTCCCGTGCATATTTCCTCTGTTTGATGAAACTAAGATTTTAATTGTGTCGATTTTGAGTTAATATAGTTAGATGTTTGAGTTAGATGAGTTCTAAGGAAGACCAGTGAAAGATGGATGAAAAAATCAAGCTGTAAACAGGAACCACAACAAGCAGGACAATTTCAAATAATATGAATAAGAAATTAAAGGTTGGATCCAGTTTCTTTTACATAAAAAAGATTATTATTACAAACCAAGAGAATTCCTACTTTAAAAATTCTTAAAATGTTCATTCTAAAACTAAAAATGCTTTTCATTTTAAAAGTGCAAATCATTTTAATATTAAGCAGAAAATGAGGAAGAAATAAATATTGTAGGTAAAAATGTTAATTTCAACTACAAAGTTTTAACTTACATCTGGTTATTCTTCTGTGCTTCGCTCCGATGCGTCTGCGTGTTGCTGTAAAGAAGACTGCACTTAATAAAATATTCCACTCTGCTTCAACAAAGAGAATTCTGTGGTGCGCATTTAAATATTCCTACTTTTGGTTTAACAGTGGGACTTTGTGTTTACTGGAAGCATATCCGGTTTGTTCTTTTTAAACTTGTTTTTTGTTGCTGTCTCTTCCTCCTGCGTGTGCAGTCCTCCCCATTGACAGTGAACTGTGACAGCTCGCGTCACGTCTTAAGAAACTAAATGATAGAAAAGAGGAAGAAGTGAAATATGCACTGTTGGCTGTCCAGCAAATAAATACAGAAAGTGTCACTTCACAGAAAGACACTTCTGTGGGAGATAAACTAAAATAGTTGTTCATACCGAATTTTTATATTTAAAAATCAGACTTAGGGAAAAACAAAATGTTCTGTGTCATGAAACTTGCTCTTATTACCTGGTTAAATCACCATGGCAACTTATGGTGAACACACAACCTGGTTGAGAGCAGGTTGTGTGTTCAGGTTTTCAGTTTAAAATCAGCTCAGCTTTTTTTAAATTTTACCATTCTCTAAGCTGTCGCTACATTTGCAAGTGACTGCAGCATTAATCTTCTATTTACAACAGTCTTGCATTTTACTATTTTATATTTCATGTTCTTAGATTTTTATCACAAATTTAACCACCATCAACATTGAAAAGAAAGAAAAAGACCTTCTAGTGTTTAACATGGACATTAATTGAAAATAACTAAAAGGAAACAATAAGATGGGAGCTCAGTCACAAAGCCCTCCTGGTGTTTTACTATATGATTGTAAATATTGGTCTATTTCTTTCTGAAAAGCATAAAAATGAAGTTTAAACTGTCTAAGAATACAAAACTTTATGAGAAATATATTTATTAGTTTTTCATATTCTTTTACTTTGTTAAAACAAAAGCATAGTCCAACATAATTTCAGAGCTACTGTTTAATGTTGATTTACACAAAAAGACCAAACTGGGTAACATGAATCATTTAAAGTACAAGCACACGACTTTTCAGACATTTTTCAGTGGCTTGGCTGACTCGAATGCACCATCTAGTGTTCAAGAAAAAAATAGAAAAAAGAGAAATAAAAGTAGACGGAAACAGAATAATAAACATTTTATGTTAGACACCAAACTAATAATTACATATATGTGGTTTTGAGACACATTAGCTATTATAAGCATATAAATGCTGTGGTGTACTTTGCTGTAAACACCCAGAAAGCTGTAACCTGACCGTTTTTCAACAAATAAAACATTTTTAAGTTTGAAATAACAAAACAAAAAAGGGATTCTTATTCTGTAGTAGGTAGTAGTAAACAATATGCAAAAAACAAAACAAAAAAAACAACCTTAAGAATAAACACAAAGAGAAATTATCACTGTTAGATGTCATCTGCTTCTAGTTTTGATTTTGATTTTTTGACTTCATAATTACGAGAAATATCAACTCTATAAGCAGTCATTTAGACTGGTTTAAAAGCCTATCGCAGCGAACAGATGAAGTTAAACATCTCTGAATCATTTTTCTTGAACCATTTATGCTCTCCTCCTGTCTCCATGGCTACAGACATGCCACACCGTCCAGCGTGATCCTCATTGGCCCAGTTCTCATAACAGACAACCCGGTCACTGACCCACAGCCACAGTTGAAAAACACAGCTGAAGCGCAGTCCCAGCCACACATACGGTGTGGTGGCGTTCTTCACTTTCTCCTTCACTAATTCTTCCTCTTCGGAATTTGTGATAGAGACCAGATCATGATGGTGCCGCTGGCAGTAAGTTAAGGCCTCATCCCATTTTTTGTTTTCTTTGATCAGAATGAAGTTTTCTGGCATGAACAAACACAGGATGGTCGGTTAAAAGGAAACAAATCAGGACAAAAACAAAAGAAAAAGAATTTAAGCATTTTCTGTTTCAAATCTTTACTCCTCTTGATTTACCCGTGGTAAAATCATTAATGTCATATGACTTGTTACCCAGAGTATACCTCGACCACCCCAAGTTATCGAGAAGATTTCTTTCTTTCTTAAGAATTATTTACATGTAAGTTGCATTACAGGCCCTCACTGACAGAAACTAATGTGACTAATGTGTCTTAAGTTCCTTACAAAAGAAGTCTGCATTAAGCGTCTGGGGTATACCTTTATCTCCATAAAAGCTTGCATTATTTCGCTTTGATGATGACTTCTTTTCAATAAGAATAAGAAAGATTAGTTTAGTTTGAATATGTATTCCTCGAGTAAGAAACATGACAGATACCAGATGTGAAAGATGCATTTTTGCAAATCTCACCGTCATCATAGCAGAAGAAAGGTTTACTGGTGTTATAAGTAATAATAAGAGTTGGAAATATTTTTTACTTTCCTGATGTAAGTTTTTCCAATTTAGAATTTTAACTTTTCCTAATTTGCTTTATTAAAGTCCTATTAACTAAAATCTTTCATGTATGAGTGAGCCTTTAAAAAAAAGGGAAAAAAACTGGAGAATTCATAAACAAGTATTATTATAAACTAATATGACCCCTGGTTCTTATAAGGTTCCTATAGGGAGGCTGCATTATGTGTCTGGGGTATAGCTCTATCTCTATAACAGCTTGCATTATTAAGCTTTATGATGAAACATATACCAGCCCTTCATGTACACTTTTTCAGTGAGAGAAGAAATATTAGTTTAGCTTTAACATTTATTCCTCAGTAAGAAAACTGACAGAAACCAGATGTGAAAAATGAATCTTTATAAATCTCACCATCACCGTAGCAGAAGAAAGATTTTCTGGTGTTACAATCATCAGCTTTCCATTTTCCTTCTTTGTTAAATTCAGTCATCGCACATTTCCTGGTGCCGCTGTCAGTTTTAGACAGCTCTTCAGGTAACTCACCAACATCTCTCCAGTGTCTGTAAGAGTCATTACTCCCATCTGACCACCTCCAGGTGTCTCTGAACAGGCCGATCCATGATCGTGGTTTATGAGAACTCTTAAATGTACTGACTGCTTCCTTTAACTGTTCTGCTCCACTGGCCAGGTCTGTGTGGTTCTCTCTGCAGTAGCTCTGAGCCTCACGCCACATTTTTTTATTGTCAATGAAATGTAGTGATTTGTTTTGTTCTGTGGAATAAAGAGAAAGACAAGACTCATAAGAAATGTACATTTCTATCTTTAAATGTATCTTTAAATTGATTTTCTAAAGACACAACTTAAAATAGCTCAAAACCTTCAAAACTAAACTACCAACATTATGGGAATAACCACAGCTGTGACATTATGCTCAGGATGACTTTGCTCTGTGTGGCAGAGAAACAGTTTTCTAATCAAAGGTCTGGTATGAAATTTTGTGTAATGACATTTGGCACCACGAGATGGTTCAGCAAAGCAAATAAACAGTGTCCTGGTGTAACATGAGAGGCAGAGAAAGCACCGTGGGAGGACAGGTATTCAAATGAGCAGGATAGCACACAGGGGCTAAAACACCAGCAGCCAATTATCGCATCTTCTCATTTTCATTAGAGATGAGCTGTAGATATGTTTAAATATAAACACTTTGTTTAATTAATACAATTATTGTCAAATATTCTCACCATTATAGCAGATAAAGCGGTGAACATGAGAACAACCAAAATCCAACAACCCACCAGAGCTGTCAATCACTACACAGTTCTCAAGATATCTGCCTCCATCATTAGGTTCACCTGCACTCCATTTCACGTCTTTATCATTGAACTCCACTCCTGGCAGAGACCAGTGCCACCTCCTGTTTTCTTTTCCTGAGATGCTGTACAGCCCAATCCAGGCGTTTCCTTGATTCTCTGTAGAATCTGTGTACAGTGTCTTCATATATGTCATGTTAGGCACTGTGGCCAGGTCTTTATATCCTTCTCTACAGTAGCGCTGAGCTTCGTCCCAAGTTTTAGGCTCTTTAATAAAATAGTATTTATAGCCTTGGCATAAAATCAAGGAACACTGACCTAAAAACACAACAACAACAAAAAAAAAACCACAGGTCATTCAGAAATCTACTGATGGCAAGTTTTGTGAGCAGTTCACAGAAACCCTGCACTAATCTGAAGTGATGCAAATGTGCAGTTTTTACTGTTAAACTGATCGACTTACCCATCAGCATGAGCAGAAAAAGCCTCCGGTGCATATTTCCTCTGTTTGATGAAACTAAGATTTAAAAGACAGATAAACAACCATCAAAGTTAATATAACTGCACCACTTTCACAGATAATAGGGTAATATAGGTAAGGTAATATATGAGTAAGAAAACATAGTTTATTTTGCACTGTAAAAAAATACATTACACATGAGGGGAATAGCTACTTTAAAAATGTTTTTGAGTCTTTTGAAAATCAGCAGAAATACAGAATAAGTACTGTAAGTTTAATGTAAAGCCAGTGCTGAGCTAACAATGTAAATTGAGACTGAAGTTTGAACTTACATCTGATTATTCTTCTTTCCTTGCTTCAGTCCGATGCCTCTGCATGTTGTGTTAAAGAAACCTGCACTCAATAAAATGTCTCTGCTTCAACAAAGATCATTCTATGGACTCATTTAAATATTCCAACAAGATGGTCATAACAGAGGTAATATAATACTAATATTTACATAATGTCAAACAAAGAGAGGGTGTTATTTAAAATAATTTACTTTAACAACATGCTTCCTTCTCTCAGAGGTATTTATATATAATAAAACTTATAATAAAACTAAACTAACTGCATGTCTTTACTGTTTGCATTTTGAAGGTTCTTTGGAAGGTTCATAAACAAAATTAGACTACTGAAACAGAACTTAATGAGCTACACAAATCAATAGGAGCTATGATGTAAGGTATGCACGTATGCTGAGATGCAAGTGTTGTAAATGCAACAAACAACAAAGAGTAAAGAAAAAGCAGTGCAGGAAGATTTATAGTCTGGGAACCAAAGGCCCAGTTGGCACTGATGAACCCTGCTGCACCCACCAGATCTGAAACACTTTAGAGAAGGTTTAAAACAATGAGCAGGGTTCATCACAGCTCTCCCAAAAAAGAAAGGTCCCACAGGAACCCCCACAAAATCCAACTCAGCAGTTTTTCATATCCAAAATCAGGGAATCTCCATTAACACTCACACTGTCTCATCACTCCCATACCTCAGCAGCTGGATCCTGGAGGCAAATTATTGGAGGCAAAGACCCACTTCAGTTTGCCTACCAGCCTGGCATTGGAGCGGATGATGCCGTCATTCACCTCCTACATCGTTCCCTCGCTCACCTGGAGACCGCTGGAAGCACTGTGAGAATCATGTTCTTTGATTTCTCCAGTGCCTTCAACACCATTCTTCCCTCGGTTCTGAAGGACAAGCTGGAGAACTCTGGAGTGGACCATCACCTCACTACCTGGATTTTGGACTACCTCACCGACCGACCACAGTATGTGAGGACTCAGGGCTGTGTGTCGGACAGGGTCGTCTGCAGTACGGGGGCCCCACAGGGAATGGTTCTGGCTCCGTTCCTCTTCACCATCTACACTGCAGACTTCTCCCACAATTCCACCCAGTGCTTCCTGCAGAAGTTCTCTGATGACTCTGCAATAGTCGGCCTCATCACTGATGGGGACGACAAGGAGTACAGAGGTCTGACCCAAGACTTTGTGGACTGGTGCCAGCTGAACTACCTCCAGATCAACGCCAGTAAAACCAAGGAGCTGGTGGTAGACTTCCGCAGGCACAAGCATTCTCCACTGCAACCACTGAACATCCAGGGTATGGACATTGAGGCTGTGGACAGCTACAGGTACCTTGGTGTTCATCTGAACAACAGACTGGACTGGACTCATAACTCAGACGCCCTCTACAGGAAAGGGCAGAGCAGGCTGTACCTGCTGCGGAGACTCAGGTCATTTGGAGTGGAGGGCCCACTCCTGAAGAAATTCTATGACTCTGTTGTGGCTTCTGCTATCTTTTATGGTGTGGTCTGCTGGGGCGGCAGCATCTCTGCTGGGGACAGGAAGAGACTGAACAGGGTGATCCGAAGGGCCAGCTCTGTTCTAGGATGCCCTCTGGACCCAGTGGAGGTGGTGAGTGACAGGAGAACGGCGGCTAAGCTGTCATCCCTGATGGACAACATCTCCCACCCCATGCAGCAGACTGTGACAGCACTGAGCAGCTCCTTCAGTGGGAGACTGCGGCACCCACGGTGTGGGACGGAGAGATTTCGCAGGTCTTTCCTCCCCACTGCTGTCAGACTCCACAACAAAGACTTTAACTGAACAAACACACACATCCACACATGTGCAATAACACTAAGTGCAATAATCTTTTCTGGCATCGTTGTATTTTTACTCAGTTGTATATAGCATTCATATTCTATTTTTATCTTATTGTATATTTTTATTCTATTTTATTCTACTGTATATAGTATATTATTTTATTCTATTCTGTACAGTTGTGTACTGTATTTATTCTTATTGTATTCTAATTTTTGCGTCATAACTTTTGCACTGTCCACTTCCTGCTGTGACAAAACAAATTTCCCACGTGTGGGACTAATAAAGGTTATCTTATCTTATCTTATCTTATTAAAAGAGTGTAAGAGTGTAACACAGTAAAACATGAATGGGAAATGACCATATGCATCATATTCCTAAGTCCAGAATTGATTGTGTAATTATTCAGCCCTCATGGAACAACAAATACAGAGATTCCACATGCACACAAAGAGAGCAGAACCTCCGAATACCCTTTCAATAAAAATCGAATTTACTCACAAATGTAGCTGGACCCACTCGACCTATTGTCGACAAATTCTAAGCAGTCATTCGATTTCACATTAACCACTACCTTTGTAAGTCTGAGCAGACACACCATGATTCAGAGGTTGCTCAGCAGAGGAGGAAGAAACTTTCCTTAAATTGATATCCTCTGTATTTGCATGATGTTTGCCTCAGTTTGAGTCTGAGGGTTTGACTGAAAATGAAAATATATTCATGTTTAAGTTAAATCAGTGATATATAATGTTTTAAAATTTGAACATTACAGTATATACAAGTCACATATCAAACTCAAAACATCCAAAACAAATTTTTGTCATTAACAAACTACAACATTTTATTGAGTAAAAGTTCATCATTCAGTCTTTAAGGTGACAAATATCCAGAATTAGCAAATATCCAGAAGGCCTCTCTTCTCTTCAATAATAAGTTGTGGTTTTAACACCTTGGGGGTCATTGAACATGTTCAATGCAACCAAATCGTAAATACACAAAATCCTGTTTCATATCATTAAACTGAGCAGACCCTGTATAATCGCACTTTTGTGTTCATGTATTTTCTGTTTCAGTGATAAACTGAAACTGTTCCACATGTATGTGAAATGTACATGATAGACAGACAGACAGACAGACAGACAGACAGACAGACAGACAGACAGACAGACAGACAGACAGACAGATAGGTATATATGGTTAATGAGGTTTACTCCCTGGAGTGAGAAGCTACTTGAGCTGGAGTCTGATATTCCATTACAGGTGTGTGATTGTACTACTGAGTGTGGGGTTTTCTACAGCAGCAGAAATATCCTGCACATTACTTTGATTTAGATCTCATCCAGTGTCTGTTTCAGATGCTGCTGATCCACACTCTACCATCGGTCTCACCTCCTTCATGGACCTCCTGCTTCAGCGAGGCATGCCTGGTGTCTAATAAGCTAAAGGAGTATTACATGGTGGCAAAAGTCCTCTTCAGCTACTACAACTAGTCTGCTATGCTACAGCATTAGATCCTCTGAAACACAAAAATATTCTCATTTCAGCCGTGTGGCCTTCGTCACGCCATGAACCAATCTATGATTGGTTTAAAGGAATCACATGGTAAAAGTCTCTCACTAATCTCATATCCATCATCTTAATGATGAGAAAAATTATGAATCTTACAACAGAGTAGTGTGCTGAGGGTGTCAGTTTTATCATAAACATTCTGTATTTTCATGTATATCATACAAGCTTGTTCACAAAAACTGTTTTCAGGCAAAATCCTCATTCACACCAGAAGGTGTCATTGTGCTCAGCACTGAAGTCGCACACGTCTCTCTCTGAGAAAACGCCTTAGATAGACTTCCCCTAAGAGTGGGAAGTCTAATGCTCAATACCAGTAAAATGTAGGGTGGGAGGAGAGCTGTGTTTAGCCTCATAATAGTGTTTGGCTATCTAATTCTTCTTGTTTGTTTAAGTGCTCTCTTTGTGTGTCCAGTAAAGGTTGACCACCGGTGTATTTAAGCACACAAATAACTCATGTTGTGTTGAAGTTTGTGAACTGTTTAACAGGCGACGTCTTTCCACTGTGTGGATGAGTAAAATACATCTGAAACATCGTTCAGTTTATTTGAACAATATTGACAAGATGATCCCTAACTGTCTGAGCTCCTTAAAATAATAAGACGGGAAGTTGCTCCAGTATCAGCACTCAGCAATGCTTCAGTCTCTAGAGTGTGCCAGTGTCTGCAATGCGTATTGTTAAGCTGCTGATAACAGTGGTTGAACTCAGAGATGAAGGTTAGTCTTTCTGTTTTTCCAGTTGGAGTTCAGATCTGGACAATATTAAAGCTTGTAGGCTCTCCCAGTTATGGAGGGATGGTACTTTCTTTCATTAAATCTTGATCTCACTACTTTCGCTCTGTTTTAAATCCAAGTGTGATAAACAAGAATTGTTTTAAGCTGTGAATCATGCAAAGCTACTTTAGAGAGTCCAAGAATAAGAACATATGAAACAGGAAATGAACAGAAGAGGTCCAATTTAAATAAAAAAAATCTCTCTAAAACCAGTGTATCAGTAACTTATGACGAGAGGACGCGAAGCAGTATTGCTACATCCAATAAATGCGCAGTTAAACTGAGGAGTTCTTTGTCTGTCAGCATTAAATCCGAACTTTGAAATTTTTTAGCAAATTTGTTGATTTGAGACATCAAACCAGACAATATATTTACACTCACTCAGTATTTCTGATTGCTCACCACAGTATCCAGACCGCTGATCCACAGATTCCTGCACAACAAGAAAGAGCAGGTAAGTGTTGTGGCAGGTAATAAACGAAGCCGTGATTTTACTCACTGCAGTAATGCAGCAACCCAGCACTGACTGAAGCTCAGCTGCTCAATTAAGTAGTGGCTCTTAACAAGGTGATCACAGACATTTGTGTGATTAAAAGCTCTCATAATGAAGTTTATTCACTGGGGAGGAACGTTAAGAGCACAAATAATGTTGAAAGTTTTCCATGGTTTTATTTAAATTTTGTTTATATCTGTGTAAATGATTGTATGAATATTTTCATAAATCCTTCAGGGATGCCAGCCCGAGCTTAAAGCCACTCTGCCTCAGTAATTACAGTGGCTTGAACTTTTCCACATTTTGTCACATTACAGCCACAAACATGAATCAGTTTTATTGGAATTCCACGTGAAAGACCAACACAGTGGTGTACACGTGAGAAGTGGAATGAAAATCATACATGATTCCAAACATTTTTTACAAATAACTGCAAAGTGGGGTGTGCGTAATTATTCAGCCCGCTGAGTCAATACTTTGTAGAACCACCTTTTGCTGCAATTCCAGCTGCCAGTCTTTTAGGGTCTGTCTCTACCAGCTTTGCACATCTAGAGACTGAAATCCCTGCCCATTCTTCTTTGCAAAACAGCTCCAGCTCAGTCAGATTAGATGGGCAGCGTTTGTGAACAGCAGTTTTCAGATTTTGCCACAGATTCTCAATTGGATTTAGATCTGGACTTTGACTGGGCCATTCTAACACATGGATATGTTTTGTTTTAAACCATTCCATTGTTGCCCTGGCTTTATGTTTAGGGTCGTTGTCCTGCTGGAAGGTGAACCTCCGCCCCAGTCTCAAGTCTTTTGCAGACTCCAAGAGGTTTTCTTCCAAGATTGCCCTGTATTTGGCTCCATCCATCTTCCCATCAACTCTGACCAGCTTCCCTGTCCCTGCTGAAGAGAAGCACCCCCAGAGCAGGATGCTGCCACCACCATATTTGAAAGTGGGGATGGTGTGTTCAGAGTGATGTGCAGTGTTAGTTTTCCGCCACACATAGCATTTCGCATTTTGGCCAAAAACTTCCATTTTGGTCTCATCTGACCAGAGCACCTTCTTCCACGTTTGCTGTGTCCCCCACATGGCTTGTGGCAAACTGCAAACTGGACTTCTCATGGTTTTCTGTTAACAATGGCTTTCTTCTTGCAACTCCAAAAAGGCAAACTTATGGCTGTCCTATGGACAGATTTCCCCACCTGAGCTGTAGATCTCTGCAGCTCGTCCACAGTCACCATGGGCCTCTTGGCTGCATTTCTGATCAGCGCTCTCCTTGTTCAGCCTGTGAGTTTAGGTGGACGGCCTTGTCTTGGTAGGGTTACAGTTGTGCCATACTCCTTCCATTTCTGAATGATGGCTTGAACAGTGCTCCGTGGGATGTTCAAGGCTTGGGAAATCTTTTTGTAGCCTAAGCCTGCTTTAAATTTCTCAATAACTTTATCCTTGACCTGTCTGGTGTGTTCTTTGGACTTCATGGTGTTGTTGCTCCCAATATTCTCTTAGACAACCTCTGAGGCCGTCACAGAGCAGCTGTATTTGTACTGACATTAGATTACACACAGGTGCATGCTATTTAGTCATTAGCACTCATCAGGCAATGTCTATGTGCAACTGACTGCACTCAGACCAAAGGGGGCTGAATAATTACGCACACCCCACTTTGCAGTTATTTATTTGTAAAAAAATGTTTGGAATCATGTATGATTTTAAGTTCAAGGGGGCCAAATACTTTTGCAAGCCACTGTATTACAAAGAGTAAAGCCAGATTTACTGAACAGAATAGATATTTTTTCACACCGGTTTTGAACTATTTCCCCTCCAATCTCTACGTCTGGACAATTCTGGTTCTTTTCTTTCAGCAGTTTCGGCATCTTCCCCCAAGGATGATACGACTGTCTTTTTCTGCAGCATGTGCAAGACTCCAGATTTTTACAGTTTCCAACAAGGATTCTGCTGGGGTGTAAAATTTTATTTATGATGAATTATTTGTAATCCTTGAAATTTGATAAATTAGTGAATCTTGAGTCAGTTCTGGGGAACTGATTTTGGAATCAAATCAAACACTTTCATGAAAATGATGAAAACTTTAATTGTGTTTGTGTATTTGTGACTGTAACATGTCATTTCACACCAAAACGTGCAAGTGATGGGCCTTTAGTTTCCCGTCACTTGCATTTAGGATACAAAAGTCTTTCTGAACCAGGAGTCAGTGTTGTGTGTGACACAACCTGGCAGTGTCCGTGTGCACACACTGGCTCTGTTTCTTATGAGAGTTTGGCACTATAACTTAATATTTTGCAATAAGGGTTTTAAGCCCACAGCCTGTTTGCACAAGAATGTGCACACATTGTGTGGGCAAGAGCAAACATAGAGAGGGGTTATTAACATCGGAATAGGTGCCAAGAATACGTCTTAACTTGCTGATTGTTTAGGAATCCTGTTCTTGCTCAATATCACTACTTGAAGAGTCTCTGTTATCGTTTCCACTTGAGAAAGTTGTAATCTCCACAACTTTCTGCGCAATTATTCATTAAACTGTTCAAGGATGCAATGAATAATGTTCTCTTTGCAATAAACACTGAGAAACCAGCAGCTTCCTCTGAGCCAAAAACCTCCCCAGCTGCATCGGTATACCTAAACCAGCTGAACTGTAATCCCTGAGATATGCAGGAAAGCTGTAAGAAGACCACAAACAAAAGGACCAGCAACTAGTGGCTTGCCGCTCACACACCCAGTTTAGTTAGTGAAGCTAGTGAGCAAGCTAACCTTAGAGGGCAACAATGTGCACTCTGACACTAAGCTGTAGGCAGGATGACAAAAACAGCAAGACTGACACGCAGGGACAGATTTACACCAAAAACAGTTTTCAATCCTTTGTATCCTGCACTGGACTGAAACGAGGAGGTGGGGGAGTTTCACCCAGCTGGAAGAAATTAAACTATCTAAACTGTTACTTGTATGCATCAGCCCTCAAGAAATACACAGAGACCAGGCAGAGGGGAAATCAGTATGATGGTTTTGGAGAAAAATGCTGCTGCTTACTGTAATAGTTTAATCAGAGCTTTTCTTTTTGTCCTGTTTTGTTGTAAATCTACGTAAAACATGGCTGCACACACACTGCACCACAAATTCTTTTGCACATTAAAAAACCAGCCAGTTAAGGGTGCGGGCTTGGGAGGATTAAGAAGCTGATGAAAAGGTTCTTGGCTGCATTATCAATCAGGGACATGCTGTTTTGATGGGCCATGTCTTTGCCCTTAGACTACCAGTATACCCTGTAGTTGTTGCTGACGTCTGAGGGCTTTTCACGGTACATTAGTCATGTTCTAATAAATGAGTGGCATTGTGATGTGTGAGGGATGAACATCCGAACTTCCAGATTCACCTGGCCAGGTGCAGTGCTCATTTGGCACACATTTGGCCATGGCACAGACTCAACAAGGTGCTGGAAACAATCCTCAGACATTCTGTTATTGCACAGTTGGTGGAGAGTTGTGGGTTGCACATCCATGATGTGAATCTTTTGTTTCAGTAAATCCTCAAGGTGCTCTGTTGGACTGGAATCTGATGGCTGTGGAGACCATTGTTCTGGAAACCAATTTGGTATAATCTGAGATATCCCCTACACCAGCAGTCCCCAACCTTTTTTGCCCCACGGAACGGTTTATGCCAATATATTATAACAATGTTTTAAAGGTGTTGTGGATAAATACAACAAAATAAAACCAGTACTGGTACCAAAAAAAGAAGATTTATTCATAACAGACAGGAAAAGACTCAGGGAAAACGAGTTAACGATAAAAATAATAAAAAATAAAATAACGGTAAAAACCAATAAAAACCCAGAAAACCATAAATTTCACACCAGAACATCAACTCTCGCACCCCAGTGCCAAACGACTCCGGGGGTTGGAGACCGCTGCCCTATACCATTGCATCCCCACCACCATCAGGAAGCATGGATCCATGCTGTCATTTTTTTTTATCCCAAATTCTGACCCTACTTTTGAATTTTGCAGCAGAAATTGACCAGACAATGTTTACCCAGTCTACTACTCTCCAATTTTGGTGAGACTGTGTGAACTGTAGCCTCAGTTTTCTGTTCTTAGCTGACAGGACACCCAGCTGCACACAGTGTGGTTTTTTGCTGCTGTTGCTCATCTGCTTTAAAGTTCCATATTTGGTGCATGTAGAAAGCCTTTTCTGCACAAGTTGGTTGTAGTGAGTGTTTATATGAGCTACAGTTGCTTTCATGAGCTTGGAGAAGTCTGGCCATTCTCCTCTGACCTCTGACATCAACAGATATTTTCTGTTTTTCACTTTCTGTATCGTGTGGAAAATCCCAACAGGTCAAAAGTTTCTGAAATACATATGCCGCATTATGTGGAAAATGTACCAAGTATGTAGGAATGTAATAT
This sequence comes from Maylandia zebra, assembly GCF_041146795.1. NCBI lineage: Eukaryota > Metazoa > Chordata > Actinopteri > Cichliformes > Cichlidae > Maylandia > Maylandia zebra. Next base: position 5,473,117 of record NC_135183.1, on the reverse strand, counting down.
AAAATGTAATAAATACATTTTCGTGGGAGTACTGTGAGTAATATGGAGACATGACTAATGTTGGAAACACACTTACAATGGAGCACTGACAGCTAACAGAACCAGTTTTAATGTGTGCATGTGACTGTTGCTTTAAGACAGATGTGAAATATGTTGAATCTGTCCTTTAATCCCGACTGGATTGATTGGTTAAGGCAACGCATTCACTTTTATCTCAACTCTGAGTGTTGGATTAAGTGTACAGTAGAACAAATACCTTGTTTAATGTATTTTACAGTTGTAGCACATAGACAATTAACAGCTCAAATCGCTGCCAAAAGAATATATCAGAGATTACTGAATCAAAGGCTGGTTGCTTTACCTCATCTGGGCCTTCTAGAAAACACCAGAACAGGGATCAGATATTTAAAACAGATCCAGGCTTTTCTGATTAATTACAAACTTTTGTAGGACAACAGAAGTTTTGTATGGTTTTGCTTTTTATTGGCAATAGAAAAAGACAAAGTACAATTATAGTGCTGATACAAAAATTAGCAAACCTGTTGTATATAATGAAAAAATAAAGTGTATGTTTCTCTCAGAGATGCACTTTGTATTCACTCACGATTCAAAGCTGAATAGTACAATATCATATATGTTTTATATACATTCATTTTCCCCACAACCGTTCTAACATTAACGTCTTAATGCCAAATGTATCTTATCTGATATATACATGGGTGTCAAAAAATAATTTGAATTTTCTGACAGTTATTTATGGTTCAGCCTTTAAAAGGATTAGGATACAGTATTTTTCTGTATTGGTGAACTGTCCACATGACCAAAGGATGATATACGATGTCTGACAGTTCGTTGAAGCATCCGCTGTCCTCTCTGATCTTCCTTTTCTCGCTTAGCCATCTGTAAAGAGGCAGGAGTTATGATGATTCATGTGCATAACCTGTGAAAGTGTATGCCATTTTAAGAGCATGTTGTGTAACTTCTTACGCATTAAATCCAGCCTCCTCATCTCCCTCTGCACCCAGTGATCATTTGGATTGGCACACACAGGTTGTTCCCTCTTCTTCCACTTAAACCTACACATATGAGTATCGTTATTAAAAATCTGTGGATAAATGGGGATCAGTCACTTCCTCGGTCTGTGCCAAGTCATTATGATGGAATTTGACAAAATGTGCCAAAAGTGAAGGACTTCACAGTTGATACTCACAAAACAGCTCTGATGTTGCAGTCCCCATCTGTTTCCTGCATAGTGTAACTGACAAGGTTTCTCTTCTTTTTTATCTCACGAACGTAGCCGAGGCAGCAGTTGGCATACGAGCCTGGAGAGAAAGTTAAAGAGAATTATGATCAAATAAACCAGCCCACTGGAATTTGACCGTTTTGATGATTTGAACAGATCTGAACGTCTGCCAGAGCAGCCCAGGAAGATTCCCACATCCCCTTACTTGGGGATCTTTTTCAGGGTCTATTTCAGCAAATTCACCGCTCACCCCTCTCCTTAGTTTTATTGTTGTTTTTAGCTGACTTTACCTTAACCTCAACATCTCTGCCTGAACTGACGCTGCTGATTGAGAATTCCTCTGAACAAAGCCAGCTTGCACAAATGCTGAGAAAATACGATGTCTGTAGACCTGTTGCACTTGGCAGCAGCTGCAAATAATTTCACAGCATGCACTGAAAAAAAGTGAAAGCACTTGAACATGAAAGGGCTGGTTTTACATGAAAAGTATTTGGATCCTTTAGGAATCTTTACTTTAATCAAAGTAGCAATACTACAGTATAAAGGTATCAATAGTATTTAATCAGATAAGTAGTACTCATTTCAAAATCATACCCACATTACTGGTTCATGATTAATGTCTGTGTCCCTCCCTTGAATGTTGCAGCTGCATCAAAGAAACAATTATTTTAGACATAAACATACAGTACTTAATAAAATGATTTTGTTTTAGTCCAACTTTACTTTTCTTTTATTATTCAATTGTTTAAGAATTTTTTTAGAACTTCATTTATTATTTAAGTCCTCTGTACATGTGACAGCTGTCCTTATGTCCTTTTTAAAATTCTGCAGATTGCCACATTTAAGTGATCTGTAAAAGTAAGATGAGTGAATACATGTACATTTAAAGTTGTGATAAATGGCTTTGAACAGAATCTCATTCACTGAAAAATTGTCCTCACAGCTTCAAAGAGATGTGGCTTCAGGAGCTGTGGTTAAACGAAGACAGGGCATAAAAAAAAGCACTCAGGTGCATATTTTCAGTAATTTGCTTTGTCCAGAAAATGCTTTTGAGATACCATGAAGAGCTGCATGGTTAAACTTTTGTGAATTCTCTTAAAAATACATTTTTTAAGTGGAAATGTTAAAGTAGTGATTTGAAACCAGACAATTCTGTTTCACTTACCTTGTGCCAGACTCAGGTACGTGCAGAGGAAGAGCAGCATGAAAACAAAAGCATGAAACTTCATGGTCGCTGCTGCTGTTCTTGTGTTGCAGACTGCACAGAAAGTTAGAGGCAGAATCTATCACCCCCACTGTCTTGAAAATGTTGGGCAAATATATAGTTTTTTCTCAAATCCCTCCCTCAGAGCTATTATGAAAGAGCACAGAGGGAGGGATTACTTTTTGTTTCTTTAGCTGAATCAACACAAAAAAACCCAAAGATAACACAGTTTGACATACATAAAGAAAGAGTTATTAGCTAAAAAAAATAAATAATAAAAAATATTTATATCAGCAAGTGTCCCCTTTAAAAACTGAGGATAATCTAGCTGTCATGTGAAAGGCTAGCTCAATTGTTTTGAAAGAAGAAATATGACCCAGTTCATCAAAGGTCCTAAACATGATACTGGAGTCGTGCAAGGATGATGAACTAAATTGAGGGGCATTTTTTAAATGTAAAATATTGTATTTTATTTATTTATTTTTCCATCCATTTTTGTAGTAGCGTATCTATTTCAGGCACACAAAGGGACCGAAGCTTAGGTAGACCCTGGAAAGGTCGGGGCTAACGTAGAGACACAAACATTCTTGTTCACATTTACACGGCTGCCAATTAACCCAACATGCATTTGGAGTGTGGGAGGAAGCCAACATGACATCCAGCCATTAATCAAAAGACATCAGTGTAAATTTGGGGAAGCCTTTGAGCTGCAATCTTTGGGGATTCAGAGAAGAGCCAGTAGCACCAGAACAACCGTTAACACTATTAACTTTAATACTTGGACAAACATTTAGAGTCACAGATTATACTACATAAAAAGACAGAACATACAGTAACTGTGGCTGTGGAAATCTGTGGCTTGTCCCACATAAACTGAGAAAGTTACATTTTGAGCTCCATCTAAATTTTTTCACCTTTTTATCTCATTTGTATGTACAAACTGTTTCCATTTAAATCCTCATTTAAATAATTATTCAATAAAATTAATTTTTAAGTCATAGTGATCAAAAAGTCTTTCAGCAGAGAGAAAATCCAGTTCACACATTACACATAAAGAACTTGTCTGGCAGTACCTGTAGTCTGGGTTTGATGGCAGGTAGGGATTTCTCCAAAACCAAACGCTAAACAATGAATGTTCATTAGATTAACTGAGATCCAGTCACTCATTAGAGCTTTCCAGCCACACATACGTACTTGTCAATATATGTGGCTTTGTTGTCAGACTTCTCTCTTTTCCCTTTTGACTCATGGAACTCAAAGGTAACTGGATAAACATCATTTTAAATATTATGTTTCCATCCAAGTATGAAAGTTTTTAATACTTGGAGGATTTAAGCCTTGTCTCCACTCCTATTGATGCTTTACTTACTCAACAGCTCACACAGTGAATTGTGATATAATAAAGGTTTTACCCTGGTCTATGAATGCAAATGTTTGTAAATAATATAATTATTTATTTATATATTATTTTATTCCTTAAAAAATGTCCAACATACGTTCACAGCTATAATGATCGTAATTACTGATTTTATACGTAAAAGACACGTGGCAACATGATGCATTTAGTGGATTTTATTTAATTTGTTTATTTAATTCATTTAATGTACATAATTCACCTACTTGCTGCACATAATGTCCCCCTTGTATATATTCGTTAATGTATATAATGCTCTTCTCTCCCCTTTTGCACAGTCGAAGAGCGAGTCAGGATACATTTCACTGCGTTTTGCATTTGACAAATAAAGAATCTTGAATCTTTAATGGCTCGAGTGCGCCATCTAGTGTTGGTGTGAATTACTTCTTGCAGAAAATGATCTTGATCATCTGTACAAGTTTCTTACTGCTTGAAGAAGAAGAATTAGAGGATAAGAAAGTACAAGTAGATCTGAATCTAATTCAGATCTACTTGTACTCTCAAGTCCAGTTTTCCTTAACTGGCATAAGATATCCTTTTATTGTTTGAAAATGTAAATAGAAACAAAACACTAAAGCTATTCTGTTACACCTGTATGCAAAAAACGCACTGCACCCAAAATAATTTGCAGTTCAGCAATTCTGATCTTTTAGTTTAAACTTTTAGATGAACTTTAAAAAAAAAACAAATAAAGTATTTCAAGTAATATTCCAAAAGTAATTTAAAATGCAATTTTATGCAGATTTCAAAAACTCTTTGGTTCTGAAAAAAGACGTGCAATATCAGCACAAAATAATGTTTAAATTTAACAACTTAAAAACAGAACAGGTTGGAGAAGGGACTCTTTTATAATTAAGGCTTAACATAAACATAAACAAAATTTTAAATATTAGATAATACAAGCAAACACAAAATGCAGTTTCTAAATATACCCAAACCTGCATGCAGACTTCCCATGTCTCAGTTAAGGTCAGAGTTCATAACTCCACGAAAAGAAAGAAACTGGGCAAAAATGGTGTGCATGGCAAAAACCACTGCTGAGCAAAAGGAACATGATGGCTCATGCCAGTTTTGCCAGAAAACATCTTCCTGATCACCAAGACTTTTGAGAAAATGCTCTGTTGACTGACAAAGGTTTACCTCTTAGAAAGGTTTGAGTCCCGTTTCATCTGGCGTAAAAGTAACACAGCATTACAGAAAAGGAGCATCATACAAACTGTATAATGGGGTGGTGGTAGTGTGATGGTCGGGGTCTGTTTTCCTCAGGACCTGGAAGACTTGCTGTGGTAAATGGAACCATAAATTCTGCTTTCTACCAAAATCTCCTGAAGGAGAATGTCCGGCTATCTGTTCATGACCTCAAGCTGAAGCACGGTTCTGTAGCATGCCAATGATCCAAAACACAACAGCAAGTCCACCTCTGAATGACTTAAGAAAAACAAAATGGTAAATGGACTGGTTTTTATATTAGTGCCTTTCTACTCTGAGCGCTTTACACAACTTGCCTCATTCACCCAAGCACTTTTTCTAGGCTCTAAGCACCTTCTATCTAACATTCACAGTCCGATGGCTGCATCAGAGACCAATATGGGGTTTGTATCTTGACCAAGGATATTTGGCATGCAGCGTGGAGTAAGGTATCGAACAACCAACCTTCCGGTGAGTAGGTAGGTGACCTGCTCTACCACCTGAGCTACAGACACCCCAAAATGAAGACTTTGGAGTGACTTAGTCAAAGTCCTGGTGTAAATGTGAGACCTGCCTCTATGACATTCATTTAACCTCTTTCTAGATAAAGTATGGTGGCAGGACAATAAGACTTGGGCCGCAGTCTTCTTTACACAAGGTCCTTCAAATACAGCGTTTCCTGCTGATGCCTTGTGTTATTGTTGGTAAGTGATTTGATTCTGTCTGCTTTTTATTTTGTGCCCTAAACCTGAAACAAATAAAATGTTGTTTTAAATTAATCTTACATTTCAAACAGCTATTTTCAGAAAATTAAATGCAGCAGATGTGTAGTTCATGTTTTCTACTCAACTTTACTGATGATGTTTTAGTTTTCTGCTGTGTTTAGCTGTTCTTTGTCTTTCAGTGTTGGTGGTTATCTTAGTTTGGCAGAAGACATTCACAAGTGAAATGAATAAGCTCTGGCTGCTGACTGGTTATATTCTATAACCAGGCTAGTAGATTATGTATAGCATATTCAATACTATAACCTATAATACTAGAAGTGCTGGATATACAAGTCTGGCCTAAGTCTTCGGGCAGAAAGACTACCAGGAGTTGAGTTCACTGTCTTTAATTAAGCTCCACAGAAGAATTGGTTACATCAGAGCTTCCCATGTGTAATCCAAATGTGGTGCAGCCATACATGAACTTATAGTTGTAGAAGATACAGTATATGCGAATATGAGCTTGGATGTAGGTTCATTAACACACACGTCATCACACAAAACCGTGTTACAACTGTGATGCGCTGCTGCTGCTCCTTCAGTCTCTCTCCCTCAGCTTGCGCACATGACCACTGATGAGCTCATTGCCTTTGGGTGCGCTTGATTCTTTCCTCTAGACATCCTGAGGCCAAGTCAGCAGGGAATTTTCTGTATGACTGGTGGTGACTAAGAAAAAGTTCCCTCTTTGTCTCAAAATATGTATTACAGGGGTGGGGAGATCCAGGCCGCAAGGGCCAGTGTCCTGCAGGTTTTATATGTCACCCTGGGTCAACACACCTGAATCAAATGATTAGTTCATTACCAGGCCTCTGGAGAACTTCAAGACATGTTGAGGAGGTAATTTAGCCATTTAAATCAGCTGTGTTGGATCAAGGACACATCTAAAACCTGCATGACACAGGCCCTTGAGGCCTGGAGTTGGACAACCCTGGTATATTAGGATTTCTTTCAAAATTTGGCTTTTGTTGCATCTGCGAGCAATTTCTGAATTGTTTAACATAGATGTAGTTTTATCTTATAAGCTACTTAATAGTTTTGACTGTTGACTGGAGGTAGCACTTTCTACTACAGCTCGGTAATAAAGCGGTAATAGAAGAGTAACAAGGCAAAAACAAGAACATAATAATGTCGTAATTTAAATGCATGCCAATAGATGTATGTAATTCCAAACATAAAAAGGTTTTTAAAATTATACAAAATAAAGAAGAAAAACTAAAAAGTACAAGAAAAGGGTGCACTGTAAAATATAACTTGTTGTTTCAACTTAAAAATATGATGTAAAGGGCTGCCTTAAAATTTTAAGTTAATTCAAGAAATAGAGTTTGTTCTTGTAACACAACTAAATGTTATGTTGATGAAAAATCACATGTTGTCTAAACTTTTGTCTTAGTTTAGTTGACTGCGATTTGTTAGTCAGTTCAACTCCTTTAATTGTCATTAAAGTTGGGAAAAATTGGGAAAACCCTTTCAGCTAAATTAAAATAATCTATTGTTTAAACTCTTGTCATAGTTCAGTTGACTTGGGTTTTTTAGTTAATTCAAATACTTTAGTAGTTCTTTTAACTTAGGAATCTATTTTAGCTTAACTAAAATTATTTGTTAGCTAAGTTGATTTAAGTTTATTAATTAACTGAGCTCTTTAAGGTAGCTGTGTGAACTCATAAATCAGTTTCATTTTAATTATCAGGGTTGATTGACTGGATGTAAAGAAAATGTGTATTGAACATCTTAAGTATTTTTTTTTTAGCTTTCCAATTTCGTCCATTTCAGCAAAACTACCTGTTAGGTTTATCTCAGGTTTAAATATCTACATTCCTTTAAATAAATTTTCTGTTGTTTACAGAAAAAAATAAAACCCCACAGATTCCATTAAAGTGTATCTGATCATTGCAGGCAGAAAGTTTGTTTCAAGAACATGACAAGACAATTACTCATGAGCACCCAACATTCACCATTTATTGTGCCATCTTAGTCATCTGAGAAACAGAAAAATCTGTGACGTAGCTCATCAGGCTCACAATCCATCAAAACTCATAGGTTGCTCCCTGTGAAGCAATAAATTTGAACTGGGTCTTGAGCCCAGTTTGGGTGAAGACAGATTGGGTGATTATTTTGCACAAGTTTGATTAAATTCTGACCAATACTTTAGGAGCAGTAGTGATTCTTGTGAATTGCGGACAGCTGGTCAACCGAACCCTCACCATGGCATGAGCTTATCAGACTTTCAACAGGATGAGATAAAAAACTGCTGTGTTAAAAGTAACAACATAAAGTCTGCATTAATGTAATGTATCAACGGGACACTTGCCATTTTAGAAAAGTTATTCTTTACATTTGCAATATTTTTAAACTTCATTGTGCTCAGTCACACCTGTTCGCATAAAACTTGAAATATTAAAATAGTACAAAACCTTTGATAAGTGACAGTAAAGATCAGTTTACAACAACTAAGACATCAAACTCTTGTATTTGTCTTCAATTACAATTGCAACAAATTCCACAGAACCAATTTCTCTGAAATGCTGCCTGCTTCTGAAACATTTCATAATATGAATATTTCAGAAACATTGGTTTGACTCTGCTCAATTGCAAAACAAAGGAAAAACTACTGACTTGCATGAGATAAGCATCTGCAGAGTCCACCATTATATTGTTGATAGCAATCACGTGGGACAGTTTTGAATCCTGCTGTGCTCAACTTCCCCACATTGTCAAGTTCACATAAGTTGCTGATTTAGCTGGACATGAGTTTTCAAGTTAGCTTTTTTTTTTATGTAATTGGGACATTTTTAACTTGTAATTCTATGTTATAACAACAACTTCAGTCATCTATCATCAAACTGATATAGAATAATATGTTACAATAACAAACATCTAGAATTACATTTTACAGTGTGTGGTTCCTGAGGAGGAAGAATGGGGAGCAGAGAGAGGTGAGAGATGCCCAACTGGGCAACAGATAACGTCAAATTTGCCTATACTTGATGTTACTGTACAAATGGTCCAGTGACCTGTTTCCTCTGGTAGGACACTACAATGTTGGTAGAATTTGGGGAGTACAGATTTCAAACATACCTGATTAAAGTCCTCAGGAACAATATGGACGCCCTCCACATTGGCCTCTAAGACTGGTGAGCAGTGACTGTCTATAATTCTACTGTTATGGCACCAACCCTGAAGCACATGAGCACAGAGCTCTAGGCCCCTTCCCTTAGAGTCTTTGTTGCCGTCATGGCAGTGTAATGTCTGGCCCGGTACCTCGACTGATGCATTGGGGATGTTTGGACGAAGGATTCAGCTACAAACAACACTCACAGAAAAAGCAGTTGTAGTAAATCTCTGATTGCAGCTCATCTGGTTTGTTTACCGAGGGATCTGGCATTGGTAAGATGGATGGAAGTATGAAATGCATTTATTAAAGTGACTCTGCATCAGTTAGAGATATTTCTTGAAGGATGGTCAGTCATTAGATCCTGCTGGCCCAACAAGAAGTGAAGTCATTTTGGATAACATGAGCAATGTCATTCTGATAATTCTAAGTCAAAGCTGAACTTAACTATGCATATTTATTTTGGGGTATTGTTTAAAAAAAAAAACATGATAGCACTTCATTAATTTGTCTTTAGGTCTTTGTTTAGAATGAATAACCTGTGGTTCTGGTTTCAGGGTCAAGCACAGTGACTTTTCTTTGTCCTTCTTCCATACAGTAGTAAAGTAAAGGTGAAATTTTATTTATACAGCACCTTTTAAGATGTCATGATGCTTTCTCAATCATCCAGGAAAGTAAATCTCCAAAAGTTGATTCTGTTCATTTGGACGTAGCGTTTTGTGGGAGAAACGTTTCGTCACTCATCCAAGTGACATCTTCAGTCTCAGCTGACTGCAGGTTTCCCCAATCTTATGCAAATGTACTGTTTATAAGATTGGGGGAACCTGGTGTGAATGGCTTTTGTTTCAGAATCATTTCTGAGGTCATATCTTTCCATTGATTTAAGCCAAATCTGACTTTACACTAACATTTATGGAAGGTTTAAAGAATACAGCTGAGGGCTGTAATTGCGGTGATTTTGCTTAGGGACGCACTATATCCGGCTTTTTTTTTTTTTTTTGTAACATTGACCTGTACAGAGGTACGGGGTGGAAATGAGACGGAAGCTGCTGAGTGAAAATGTTCAAATATTTTCACTTTCGCTTGGCACGCTCCAGCCCTCCTCCTTCCAGCGGTTCTCTTTTCAGCTGCGCGCGCTGCTCGCGCTGCGCTTCACACACAACTTTAGAGACACAGAGAGCAGAGAGCCACGCAGAGCATCGCTGTGTGAGCATGTCCCAGGTAGAATTATCGTTATTATAAGATGATCCTGCTGCTCGCTCTGCTTTCTGTTCTCTCTGGAGAACTGGGTCTGTGCCGGAAGGAGGATGAAGGCTTCAACTTTGATGGAGACATCCGCCAATTCCACGTGACCCCCAACATGCTTTACATCGCCACAGAGGAGAGGCTGTACCAGCTGAGCCACGACTTGACTTTGATCAACAGTCTGACCCAGAGGGGAATAATAAAGACCGGAAACCAGCAGGATGATGTGCAGTTTCACCGGGTTTCTGACACAGCTGAGTGGAACGCAACTTTCAGCATCAACGTGTTGTTGCCTTTCACAAAGAATGACTCGCTGATCAGCTGCGGTGTGACTGACGATGACTGCGGCCACTGCGAGATTCTGGACCTGAAGAACATCTCCAAGCTTCTGCACAGAGAACACATCCAGGTGGGTCCTCTGAAGCGCAGCAGCAGGTCAGTCAGCTTTCTGGTGGATGTGAAGAAGAAAACTCAGGCTGACACTTACATTCTGACCGCGATCCAACAAAACACAGAAAAGCCCGAAAACAACAAGTGTGGTATTAATCGGCAGACTGTCAATCTTCAGGATGCAGATGACAAACAGGGTGGAGGTATATTTTCTCTAACTGATGGAGCTTCAGGCACACCTGGGATCAAAAGTAAAGGTGATGTGGAGTTTGTTGACGGGTTTCAGATCAATTCAACCATCTATTTGTTCTCCAACGCGCTCTCAGCTCAAACAAACAGAGTCCGTCTCATTTGGCTCGAAGGCGAAAAGAGCAAAACTGATACACTCAAGTCTCTGCGGGGCGCGACTCTCAGTGTCTCTGACAGTCAAAGCAGCAGACTCGTGGTCTCCTCGGTCATCCCGGGGGAGCAGCCGGTGCTTTGGAGCGGCGTTTTCAGTGTGGATGGAGGAGATACCGACACCCAGCTAATGGTGTTTGACATCAGCCCTGATTACAGCAGTGATGCCGACAGAGATCCAGACTTCTACACCTCTGTGCCATCAGAAGTGACGGTGAGAGCTTTTCAAACTCTGATTTAATGGTTCTTAATTTAATGGCTCCAGTATCCTCTGGATAAATGTCCCTTTAAAAAAGAATAAAATAACTAAAATATACATTTTAACTACAACAAAAAGAAAGTTTTGTTCTTTTGTGCGTCTTAATAGAGTTATTTTTGTAATATCATTTCAGCTGCTGGAAAAATCTTGTCATGTTTGAGCATCATAGACTGAAGAAAGATGAGAGAGCAGTTTAAGACTTTTGTACAATTGGTGATAAAATAATCCATATATTTGTTTCTCCACACATACTATAACAAAAAAAAATGTTATCTATGAACCAGTTTAACTATTAAGCCAACTGTGGGATGTCCTAATGGCCACACTTCATGTCTGAACCTCATATTTCAAACTAAAATGACAAAATCAAGAAATTCAACTGACTTTGGTGACAATGCAGCAACAGACATGCTTCAGTGAGGCTTCAGGACTTTCAGTACTTCTGATGTTCAGTTCTTCAGGTCAGTTATTTCTGATGTTTTTCTGTTTCTCAGCCAAAGATCCTCAAACCGAAGGCAGTGATTTTCAGGCAGAGCTACATGACCTCAGTGCTGGCAGTGAGGCAGAGAGGCTGGATGGTTTTCTATATTGGGACAGGAGACGGACAGCTCATTAAGGTTTGTATAAATTATCATATATCAGTTATTATTAACAGAAAGAAATAAAGCTAATGTTCAGTATTTCAGAGGCCATCTAGTAGCAGTAGGGTGTCTATTGAGAAACTGTTAACTAAACAAATTTAATGCATTAACTGTTTAGGAATTACAGCCATTTTTATACACAGGCTGCCATTTTCACAGTCAGTTGAGGCCTAATTTCGTTATGTCACAACATTTCGCTGGAAGTCAACGTATTAGGCCCAAGGAAGTGTCAGTGCAAGTAAACAAGGCTGAACAAGCAAAAGAAAGCAGACAGACGGCAGAGCCTGTAGGAGAAGCCAAATCAACATTCCAGATCAAGAACATCCAACGAGTCTGAACAAGTACAGAAGACAACCGATGTGGATGTTTGCAGCAGTGTTTCATTAGTTTACAGCTACAGAGCATCATGGAATCCCAAGAAAACCCTTGGAGAAGTAGTTTTGTCGTCCTTTATCAAACTTTGAGTTAAAGAGACACCTTCAGGAATGTATATACGGAAACCATTGTTTACACTCGGGCACAGGAAGACCAGATTAGACCTGGCTGAAAACATCTCAAAGATGCCTAAAAATAAATATTTGGACAGAAACAAAGATTTACTGGATGATGGTTAACGGGGGGAAGAAAAGTGTAAAAGCTGTATAGTTTTGTTTTTAGTGTAAATTCTAACATTAACACTTGTGATCTTAATTATATGATTATCAGCTTTATTTATTTTTTACATTCTTCCTAGAGTCCCATTTTTTTCAAAGCAAGGTTGTAACTAGATTAATCACTCACACTGCTTCTGATTTGACATAAACAACCAAACAATACAACCCCCCCCACTGAGTACAGAAACAATAGTACAGTCTCTCCTTCTTGTTGTCAGCTGTCTGTGGACAAGAACTATCACGCTGCCTGTCCCACGGTGCTCTACAGGACCAGTGATGACCGCAAAGTGTTTCCCAAATTACATCTGGATCCAGTGGGTCGTAAACATCTGTATGTGCCATTTACAAACCAGGTACTTATATTATTTACTGATTATCTTAACGTCACATGTACCTGTGCTGCATTTTAAAGTGTTTGTTGTTCTAGGTGAAGCGAGTTCCTGTGTCAAAGTGCAGCACGTACACAAATGTGCAGGAGTGTTGGTCTGCACAGGATCCATACTGTGGTTGGTGTGGCTCTAAAAGCAGGTGAGAGAAAGAACATGCAGCTGATGTCTCCAAACTATTCTGAACTTGGTGATCATTTCTCCTTCTTCTCCCAGCTGCACATTTGAAGATGACTGCACAGATTCAGACTGGCTGTCCATTCCTGATGAGTCCCAGCACAAAATGATTTCCCACAAAGTTGAAAAGGACACAAACGGACAGGTACAGCTTACAAACACACTTGGGACTGTGATCATTTCTGGCTTTCAGGTGTTTCTCACTTATGTTCTTCATTTTCAGATTTTACTAAAAATCCACACACACCTGACTGTGGGCCAGGAAGGGCCGTCTAACTTTGCCTGTCAGTTCGTTGGAAGGTCCGGCTCGATTTGTGCTTCGAATAACCCTCCTCCACATTTCCCACAATGCACCTGCATCCTGTCTGATCGTACGCTTCCTACTGATGGTCAGTGACTTTTCAGAAATAATTCCAGGAATAAAATGCTTCACAACAAAAGTTATTTATTGATTTGTAGTATTTGCCAAAATAAGAAAATTAAATCAGAAATATTAATGACAGAGCTACTCTGACAGATGAAATATTCTAACTGTTTATTATTATAGTGGTACAGCTCAAACATATATACTACTAATAGTAGAGACTTTGACACTTAAGTTTTTTTGTTTTTTTTAATGTACAGGTCTGCATGTCACAATAAAATTCAGACTTGGGACATCACAGCTGTCAGAACAACTGAGGTTAAACGACTGCTCTAACATGAGTGGACCACCAAGTTTCATGTTGTAAGTCCATTAATACTAGAAATGATTCAATGACTCAGACTGTGGACAGACTAAAGTGGTCCTGATGTGATTAACAGAAAGATCAGACAATCAAGTCGCAGTTAGAAATCAAAGAGAACGAAACCTTACTGATGAAAGCTGGAAAAGTTGAACAATTGAATGAAACTGTACGGACAGGATGGACCAGAGACGAGTGGTCTTGTTGTGGGAAGTCTTTATACTGGTTTATTTCAGCAAAGCCATGAGCTTGCTCATGGCCCGGAGCGTACTTGAAAACATATTTTCATTATTAAATGTTCTCGGCAGTAAACTCATACAGCGTCCTCAGTTCAGCTGAGCTTTGTTCAGTAGAACTTCTTGGCTGAACATCTGCTCTCTTCCTGTTATTCATTCAGGATGACGCGGACTGGGTGTTTCTGTTTCTGCATGAAAAGTATGGCAGTCTCTTTTCATTCCCAAAAGTACACGTAGTTGATTCCTCTTCTTGAATCCTTTCCTCGGCATCTTGGTCCCTCCTACCAGCTGTGGCAGCAGAGGAAATGAGGAAGAGAGATATTTAACAAAATAAGACATTCTGTCAGTTAAGACATAAATGAACCATAAAGAACTTTAGCGACTGTGGCTGAGGAATAAGAACTGCTTCAGTGCAGATTGGATTGACTGAGGCGACACGCAGTTTTCCTCAGGAAGTGGGTGGAGAGCAGGCAGGTGGGGTCAGCTTGTGTGTTCGGAGGTCCAGGTGGTTATGAGTAGGAAAAACAAAACAGCTTTGTCCTTCTCTCATTCATGCACTCCTTTTTTCCCTATGGTGCTTTTTTGTGCTCATCTCACTCCTCTGTTTTCTGCTCAGGTGTCGGCAGTGTATCAAAGCTGGTTGTGGATGGAACAAAAACAGCTGTTCCTGGGCTAACCAAGGAGAGACTGGTGTACTAGTGACTGATTTTATGGATTTATCAGTCTGTGTGCTACATTATTTTAAATTCATCACTTTTTAACATTCAGCAAGAAACGTGGGCTTAATGGTAGAAAACAACATTTTTAGTAAAGGCCAGACATGCTAAGAAAAACACAATTACTGAGCAAATTTCCTACTGATTAACTTATTTTGAGGATGACATTTTCAAGTATTTATTGCTTCATCAATACAATGATTTCCATGTTTAGTTTATAAAAAATAAAAATGCTTTTATTAGCAGTTTTCCTCTTTTTGAACTAAGATAATGTTAGCCACAACAGGTCCTAGATCAGTTCTGATAGATTACAGTGCTACGCACATGCTAAGTGCTGAATCCCCTCCTGCAGGACAGAGTTTGCCAAGAGTTGGAGTCTGGGAAGAACTTCTCCGTGAGTCTGATCCTCATTGTTCCTCTGACACCTAATCCACATCCAGTATAATGTCAGCAGAAAGAAATTAAATTATCTGTTTTTTTTGTTTGTTTCACTGTCAGATCCCAGAGATCTCCTCCATCACTCCCAGTGTGGTGTCTTTCTATGGGACAAACCATGCAGTGTTATTAGGTCGTAACCTTGGTGATGTGAAACGAGTGAGGATCCAGACACACGCTGACTGTACTCCAAAAGAGTGAGCCACTGTACACATAACTAAGACGATGCTGGGAAATGACAAATTAAAGAGCAGATTTTAATACAGGGGAACACCACCCATATTACAAACCTACATATTCTATAATTTAACCCTCTCAAAGCAGGTGTTGCCGATTTGCAACAGTTAAAAACTAACAACCTGATTACCCCACATACATATTTTATGAGTTTTTTTTACTCAGAAGTACCACTGCAGGACTTGGTTGTGCATTAGCAACAAAAAGTTTAATTTGAGCCTGAGAGGGTTAACTTTGACAGGTCAATTCTAAAATAGTTAACAGTGTGTTTCATAAAATACTAACAAATCCAGAATATGTACAATAAGAGTCACCCTTCACACAAAACAACAATAAAATATTAAATAAAGAAACAATACAAGGATTCAAAATTAAGGTGCAAAAGAAGAAATTAGTAAAAATAAAACAACAAGTTTTGTCTGTTTTCAGGTTTTCTGCATATCGTGGTGATGTCATTGAGTGTGTGTCTTTGCCCAGGTCTCCTGTTTGGGGCAACACTGGTATCAGTCTGACGTTCCACATTCCCACCACAGAACTTAAAGGTGTGGCCAGCGTCTGCGTTCTCCTCCCAGATGGTAGTTGCCATGGTGAGGCTAACATCACTTACCGCTCATCGCCATCCTGTGGCAACATTACTCCAAGCAGCAGCTGGATGAGGTAAGATTAGTTTTGCACAAAGCGTTAGCGACAGCTGCTGATGGTGGATCCAGAACTTCCAGCAGCTAATGTCACAGAAAGAGTTTAAACTGAAGCTTTTAAACTGGATGACTAAAAGGAACTAGTGCTGATAACTGATTTTGAGGAGGTGGTCACCTCTGACTAAATTCAGTTTAGTTTTTAGACAAATCAAATCAAATAGAACCAAATTAACAACCATACAATATCTGCAACACATTTAATGTGACATATGGAGAGCACTGTCTCTAAGAAATTATCTTCTGAGAAGTGCAATAAAAAAACCTGATAAATCAAAATAATAATCATCTGCAGTTCATTTTAACAGGGAGTCTTCCTGAGGCAATAAAGGCCGATAGTAAAGGTGGTGTTAATGATCCAAATCTAAAACTACTTTAGTCTTATTTATTTATTACAAATATAACATGTTAGTGGGAAAGAATAGAGACATGGATATTTTTCTGCTCCATCAAGCAATAAGCTTATTGTTACACCTTTATTGAGCTCTGCTGGTTTTCTGCTATAATGCTGTAGATCTTTCTTCCATTAAGAAGTGATGCAGCATCATTTTTATTCTCAAGTAAACTCTTAAAGAACCCCACGGTGATCCTTTCATGCTTTGGCCTTTATAGCTACAAAGCTAAATTTGTTGTTTTAGTCCATCAGACACTTTGGTCTGCATCAGAACATAACAACTAGGTCATCCTCAGATGATGACTCATTATACTCTAGTGTATAGAAATCTCTTAAACCTGCAATGGGAGCCACTGCAGTACAGTTTTACCATTACATTGAGGTGTCATTATAAGAATTATTCTCTGTGATCAAGAGTCTTTCATACTCTCTGCTCTGCATAAATGCTGCTCTGTGTTTGGTAGTGGGAAGAGGAAGCTCACACTCATGGGGTCTCACCTGGACCTTGTTGAAGGGGTCGTACACAGCCACGCCAAGCACGACGTCAAGCTTCCCATCGACAGCAGCTATCAGGTCTGCAGACACACACAGTGTAAATGGGATTGTTGTTACACATCAAATATATCATTTTACATAATATGTCTTTCTCTGGTTGATTTACAGAGGTAAAGATGTCATGGTTCAAACTTTCAAATTTTAAAATGTTCAAAATGTTGGCTGATTTCAACATGAAAGCAGAACACATTCAGACTAGATGTGTTCTTAAATGCCGTTCAAACAAACGTTTGTTCATCATTTTAAAAGATAATAGGATGAACACTAGTGAACGATGATTACAAAAGCACGCATGTTAAATGAACAAACAAATAAACAATGAACTAACATTAAAGCAAGCTTCAGTGTTTGAGAAGACAAATTAATCTGCTCCACTACCAGGTTTTCTATTCATTGTGCATGTGTATGAAACGTGTGCACACCCGGGTTTTAGTCAACTTAAAAAATGAGATCAAATAATTTCAAAACTGTTCTCATCTTTAACTCTAACCTGTACAATATAATTTCAAAACCAACTAACCAACTATGTTTTTAAAAATTATATTTTTTTAAATATATTTAAAAATAATAATAAAACATCCAATTAGTTGGTTGCATACGTGTGCACAAACTTAGTTAGCCCAATACTTTGTGGAAGTGCCTTTTGATTAATCAGAGGATTGGGTCTCTCAGCATGGCATATCTGACCTGCCTATTCTTACTTGCACCAAATGTGTAAAATGTGAGAGCATGTGCACAGGCATCTTCTGCTCATCCCACAGATTTTTTAATGGAAATAATTAGACCCCATCTTATCTTAAAGACAGCATCGTATCATATCACCCCAATAGAGCACTTTGCGCTCAGACTATTGATTCATTGGGTATTTAAAAGTAGAATGGGAAGCAGAGCCTTCAGCTTTCAGCTCCTTCTCTGTAGAACCAGCTCGAAGTTTGGATTCAGGAGACAGACACCCTCTCTACTTTTAAGATTAGGCTTAAATCTTTCCTTTTTGATGAAGCTTACAGGGAGTGCAGAATTATTAGGCAAGTTGTATTTTTGAGGAATAATTTTATTATTGAACAACAACCATGTTCTCAATGAACCCAAAAGAGTCATTAATATCAAAGCTGAATGTTTTTGGAAGTAGTTTTTAGTTTGTTTTTAGTTTTAGCTATTTTAGGGGGATATCTGTGTGTGCAGGTGACTATTACTGTGCATAATTATTAGGCAACTCAAAAAACATATATACCCATTTCAATTATTTATTTTTACCAGTGAAACCAATATAACATCTCCACATTCACAAATATACATTTCTGACATTCAAAAACAAAACAAAAACAAATCAGCGACCAATATAGCCACCTTTCTTTGCAAGGACACTCAAAAGCCTGCCATCCATGGATTCTGTCAGTGTTTTGATCTGTTCACCATCAACATTGCGTGCAGCAGCAACCACAGCCTCCCAGACACTGTTCAGAGAGGTGTACTGTTTCCCCTCCTTGTAAATCTCACATTTGATGATGGACCACAGGTTCTCAATGGGGTTCAGATCAGGTGAACAAGGTGGCCATGTCATTAGTTTTTCTTCTTTTATACCCTTTCTTGCCAGCCACGCTGTGGAGTACTTGGACGCGTGTGATGGAGCATTGTCCTGCATGAAAATCATGTTTTTCTTGAAGGATGCAGACTTCTTCCTGTACCACTGCTTGAAGAAGGTGTCTTCCAGAAACTGGCAGTAGGACTGGGAGTTGAGCTTGACTTCATCCTCAACCCGAAAAGGCCCCACAAGCTCATCTTTGATGATACCAGCCCAAACCAGTACTCCACCTCCACCTTGCTGGCGTCTGAGTCGGACTGGAGCTCTCTGCCCTTTACCAATCCAGCCACAGGCCCATCCATCTGGCCCATCAAGACTCACTCTCATTTCATCAGTCCATAAAACCTTAGAAAAACCAGTCTTGAGATATTTCTTGGCCCAGTCTTGACGTTTCAGCTTGTGTATAGGGGGTTGATGTCATTAGACCACACCCCTTCTCATTACAGAGATGCACATCACCTAATATGCTTAATTGGTAGTAGGCTTTCGAGCCTATACAGCTTGGAGTAAGACAACATGCATGAAGAGGATGATGTGGACAAAATACTCATTTGCCTAATAATTCTGCACTCCCTGTATAGTTAGGGCTGGATGAGGTGACCCCAAATCCTTCTTTAGTTATGCTGGGGGATTCCCATGATTCACTGTGAGTGTTTGCATTTTCACTCTATATATGTTTATAAACCACTCTGCATTTAATCATTAGTTATTATTAGTCTCATGCCCTCTTCCACAGTGTGTCTGTGTCCTGTCTTCCTTCTCTCACCCCCAACCAGACCAACATGTCAGATGGCTGCCCCTCCCTGAGCTTGGTTCTGCTAGAATTTTCTCCCTGTTAAAAGGAAGTTTTGAACGTTCTGTTGAATTTAGGTCTGTGTGTGTGTGTGTGTGTGTGTGTGTGTGTGTGTGTGTGTGTGTGTGTGTGTGTGTGTGTGTGTGTGTGTGTGTGCGTGTGTGTGTGTGTGCTTTTCAGGTCATGGTAGCTCCTGTGCTAAAGAATTAGTGCTCAACTATATTTAAAAAATAACATCACTTAAGCATCTCATCCAGACATTGACTTTATAACACAGAATGTATTTAAACTCCTTGCAGAGTCTCAGCTATGACACACCTGAAGCTGAAAGCACTTTGATGATTTCTAGCAGCACTGTGTTTCTAAAAGCAGCCAATGAAACTTTAGCCTGCTCTTTAAACATCACCTACCATCCAGAGCCTGAGTTTACCAGCTTCACAGCCATAAGGACAGGAAACAATGTCCGTGAAGGAAACGGTTTCCAAGGCCTAATCCGTGGATCGGCTTCCTCCGAGGCGTGGACGTCTATCAGCAGAGAATGTACCTTCACCTATCAGCAGAGAATGTCCCTTAGTCTGTAACACAGTCAAATATATTCTCAAGTAATATTCAAGCATGCCATTCAGCGTGTTAGTACGAGCTCGGGAGCAGCTTGGGAGAACAAGAAAACAGAGACTGCTTCAGGTTGTCTTCCCAAATTGACTCAACTTTATTCACAAGTACAACAGTTTATATAGAGGGTAAAATTCATGAGACAGCAGATTATCAGTTTAAACCAGTACAGACCAAGATAAGGCAGCGTCTTCCTGCCCTTGGGTGAAGAAGCATCCTTTGTGTAGTTTATTAGTTCAGCTACAATTGTGATTATCTCAGCGACATATTTTCAAGGCACAAAACGAAGAGTTCTTACATTAGTGAAATCTGAAACAAACCATTTGGCCTTCAACAGGCGTCTAAAAGATTAAGAAACTAATGTAGCTGAGGGAGTGATCTCTGTGGTATTTCAACCTTGTACCAGCCTGTGATTCTCACACATCAATTCTTGGGTCAAAGAGAAAAATAACTAAAACAAAGGGGCCTTATTGAATGACAGAGTTTTCCTGCATAATGTCACTATAAAACAATATCCAGTAAATGCTACCATGGTACTAAAATACCTAACAGTTCCCCTCTTTTATTATTTTTTAAAATAATAACTCAAATAGAAAGGAAAAATCACAAATGTAATAACATAATATAAAAAGCAAATCATAAAATGTAATAGTTCACAACCTAATGTTCAATATACACATCAGGAACATCATTGGTAACATCTGGCACATCCTCAGGATCAATTTGTGCTAATTGCAAATACATTGAAGTAGCTGTACTAGTAGCTATACGGGTTATCATTGAGCGTACACAGGGTATCATGGTTTATTGGTGGTGTCTGTGTTGCTTTCTACTGATTTTAGAGAACGTGATGAGTGTACTAGGTGGGTGTCTTGCCAAGTGGAGCATGAGGTATTGTCAGCAAAATGTGGCTTGCAGAAATGTGAACAGGGTTGCACTTTACAATACGAAATAGTAAATAAAAATCCTAAGGTTAATGCAGTAGATATGATTAATAACCTAAATATATAAAAAAGACAGTTCTTTAGTCGTCTCCTGGCCTGGTCCCAGGTTCGAGAGACCCCGTATAAGCGTCGTGTGATGACAATGGGCATTTCATTTTCTCCATTATCAGGATGAAACGAGTCTATCTTTATCAGGTTAGACATTGTGTGGTACTCTAGGCTTTCTGTTCCTGCTGGATGTTCGAGTACCTTGTT
The DNA here is from genome assembly GCF_041146795.1 of Maylandia zebra. Lineage (NCBI taxonomy): Eukaryota > Metazoa > Chordata > Actinopteri > Cichliformes > Cichlidae > Maylandia > Maylandia zebra. Next base: position 5,451,866 of record NC_135183.1, on the reverse strand, counting down.
GTTGTTCAGGCGGGGGATCAAAGGGCTTTCTGAGTCTTGGCTCTTTCAGGCGTTGTGTGTTAATCAGTGATTGTGTGTGTGTAGGTGTATTGGATCCGGGCGTTGGCTCGCCTGAGTCGTCATCTGTAGGTGTATTGAATCCGGGCGCTGGCTCGCCAGAGACGTCATCTACTTGATCCGACGCCTTAGGTGGTTTGGTGGGGCTGGTCTTAACCCTGCTGGCATGAATCCACTGAGGTTGTCCGTCTGTTAGGATGCTGGTTCTCGTCACTGCAAGTACAGTCTGGGGGCTGGAACACGCGGCCTCCCCGAGTGCCCTTGGTTTTAGCAACTTTACCAATACCGCATCTCCTGGTTTCCACGGATGGGTTGGATCTATGGAAGGGAGAGGCTGAGAGAGACAAACTTTCTGATAGTTATTATTCAGTGTTTCTACCAGGTTATGAACATAGTCAGACAATGCAGTGTCTATGTCCCCTTCCAATAGCAGTGCCCCTCTGGAGGCTGACCATGGTGTTGGAAACGGTCTTCCCATGATTATTTCAAATGGAGATAATTTGGTTGCTGCGGATGGAGTCATTCTAATCTCGCAGAGGATTTGAGGAAGTAGTTTGATCCAGGTCATTCCTGTTTCTATCATTGCTTTAGTCAGGCGATTTTTTTATGGTCCTATTCATTCTTTCTACAACTCCTGAACTCTGAGGATGGTATGGCACATGATATTTCCAGTCTATTGCTAGAGTTTTAGCACACTTTTGAATTACTTCTGATGTAAATGAAGGTCCTCTATCACTGTTAATTTGGTGAGGTATTCCAAATCTGGGTATTATTTCATTGCACAACTTTTGACAGACTACTTCTGCAGTTTCTTTTGATGTTGGGTAAGCTTCTACCCATTTACTAAATTGGTCCACTATTACCAGTAAGTACTTGATGCTTCCTTGTGCTGGCATGTGTGTAAAATCAATTTGTAATGTATGAAATGGGAAATCTGGTTGTGGTAAATGCTGATGTTTTGCTTTTGGTTTTCCTACATTAGTTCGTGCACATGTTAGACAGGTTGCTAATATGCGTTTTACTGCGTGTGATGTTTTCTCGATTACAAATCTTGATTTTATTGCTCCTATTACCCCTCTTTGTCCGACATGACTCACACCGTGAAAATGGCGGACAAGGATTGGCAGTAGTGAAGATGGGAGGGCAATCAAACCCTCAAGGTTTTTGTATAAGCCGTCTCTGTTATCTAAGGTACAATCATTACTTTCCCAGTAAGTGTAATCTAAGGCAGAGGCTTGCTCTTGTATGAATTTTAGATCAACATTTGTTTCTAAATAGTCTGGGAGTGTGACAAGTGGCAGCTGTAAAGGCAAAGATAATACTTCCCTTCTGGGTGGTTGCTGTGAGGCAGCAGCTGCTTTCGCGGTTACGTCTGCAAGAGCATTTCCCACTGCTTCGTCTGTGTCAGCCGTGCTGTGCCCCTTCGTTTTAACAACTGCAATTGCCGATGGCAGCTGTATAGCCTGCAAAAGTCTTTGAACAAGGTCAGAATTAGCGATCGATTTTCCATCAGCAGATCTAAATCCTCTTTGTCTCCACAATGTGCCAAAGTCATGCACGACACCGAATGCATAACGGCTATCAGTGTAAATTGTTACCCGCTTATCCACATGTAACTCACAGGCGCGTATTAAAGCCATGAGCTCTGCTTTTTGTGCTGAGTGAAATGGTAATGAGTGAGCCTCTAGTATGATGTCAGGCAATGTCACCACCGAATAGCCACAAAGAAATAAGTTGTCATTTGGTTTTGAACAGGACCCGTCCACATAAACAATGACTGAGTCTGGGATTGGTGTCTGCTCTAAGTCTGGGCGTGGTGCTGTGGATTCCTGTATACGTGTCATACAATCATGATCGTCAGGGTCGTCTGAACCATCCTGTCGGTCAGAGGAACACAGCATACGAATAAGTAAGTGTGCTGGCGAATTGGGTGTGCTGCTTGCTTTTATAGTGAGATTTGCTGTTGAAGTCAGTGTAGCTTCATAACCTGAGCGACGTTGTGCGGTCATGTGTTGTGTAGTTATGTTTGCTAGAATGGTCGTGACCTGGTGATTGGTGTGTAGAATAGTGTCATGTGAGAGTGTGAGCTTCTCGCAGTCCCTTATCATGATAGAGCAAGCTGCTACTGCTCTCAGGCAGGCCGGCATCCCCTGAACTACTGCTGGCAGCACCTTTGAGTAGAAGGCTACTGGACGGTAGCCACAGCCATGCTCTTGGGCCAATACACCTGCACAGGTTGTGCCGTTCTCTGTGACGTACAGGTGGAACGGTAAGTGGTAGTCAGGCAGACCCAAACAAGGGGCGGAGGTCAGCGCTCCCTGTAATGCATTGAAAGAGGCAGTCATTTCTGTGGACCACAGTATTCGAGGAGGCTTGTCTTTTTTGCAGCATTCACGCAGAATGTGGTCATGAAAAGAACAGTCTGGTATCCACTGTCTGCAATAGTTCACCATGCCTAGGAAAGACAGCATTTCTTTCTGTGTAGTGGGCTTAGGGACAGAGGTCACAGCTTTGACCCTGTCTGTAGTCATAGAACGTTGTCCGTGAGACAGTGTAAATCCCAAATATTGAACAGAAGTCTGACAGTACTGCATTTTCTTTGCTGATGCTTTGTGGCCAGTCTGTTGGAGGTGCTGGAGTAGCATGTGTGTGGCAGTTTGACATAGTTTTTCACTTTCAGCACAGAGGAGGAGATCATCTACATACTGGATCAGAGTACAGCCCTCTGGAGGAGTGAAGCCGTCTAGGGTAGCACGTACCACCATTGAGAAAGCCGCAGGGCTGTCTACCATGCCTTGGGGTAAGCGAGTCCATGTGTACTGCTTATCTCTATGTGTAAAAGCAAATATCGGCTGTGTGTCTTCATGCACAGGTACTGAGAAAAAGGCGGAGCACAAATCCACCACAGTAAAATGTGTGGCTGTTGCTGGAATAGATGTCAGTATGCTGGGGACATCTGGAACCAGAGGTGGCAGAGGCATGATGACTGCATTAACTTGCCTTAAGTCTTGTGTGAAACGCCATACGCCAGGTTTGTTAGGCTTTGGCACAGGATTGACAGGAGTGTTATATGGAGATACTGTGGGCTTTATTACTCCAGCTGTCAATAAATCTCCTATGATGATGTCTAAGGCTGCGGCTTTTTCAGCGGAAATGGGATATTGCTTGACATATACCGGCTTGTTGTTTTTCAGCTGAGCATGATAAGGTGTACAGTCAATAAATCCTACATCATTCTCACCTCTTGACCATAATGTCATGTTTTGATATTCAGCTGGCAATGTGACAGCAGAGATAGTACAGTGTATGGGGTAGGTTAGATCTGTGTGTCGACATGGTGCAGTGATGTCATAGCCTATGTCTGAGTTATGTGACAAAACCACTGTTTGGCCTTCACTGGTGTGAGCAGTTATCATGTTGTTGAACAGTGTGAGAGAAACAAATATGTGGCTTCCAGGCATGGGGCTACCTGGTAACGGTGTTTGCACATGTTTTTGACACAGAGTGTGACGTGGGATACCAGTCAGATGGATATTGAGTTCATTCTCCGCTGAGGCGTCCAGCTGACACAGAGGCTGTTCCTTCTCCATGGTGTCGGTGCATAGGGCAGAGAAAACATAGCTGTTATCAGTATCTGCAAACATTTCACCCTTTGTGTTAAATGAAATACACAAGTTCATTTTTGCCATTAAATCTCTGCCTAATAGATTCACAGGCGAGTTTGGAATAATTATGAATGGATGATATGTAATTTCATCTGGTTTTGGGCCCCAGCGTGTTTTTAGAGAATGAGTTTTGGGGCATTGCACTAGAGTTCCGTTTATTCCCATGGTGTTGATGCACACAGAGGAAACAGGCCCACTATAGAATTTTCCAGACAGTGAACTTTTAGTGGCTCCACTGTCAACTAAAAAGGAATAAGTCTTTTCACCTATCTCTATATCTAACATGGGCAAGCTTTCTGTGTTACGGGACAATTGCAAATGCAGCATCGTGTGTAGTGCTTCACACTGTCCCTCATCATCACCTGGGCCTCCCTATTGTCGGTCCAGTCTTTCGTTATCATATGGATGGGGATTAAAATGTGGATTATAAGGTTGCTGCCTAAGTGCAAAGGGGCCATTATTTTGATGTGATTCCTGTCTGCGTTGCCAGTTACCTTGTCTGTAAGAGCTCTGCTGACGCCTAGTGGCAGGAGCTGGTCCTGTGTTTTGTGGTTGAGACCTATGTGCTGCTGATTTGCATTCCCTCCTCCAGTGTCCTATTTTTCCGCAATAAAAACATACGTCTCCACTCCTATCTCTCCTTCTGAAATCTCCCTGCTGCGCTTGTTGAGGGGACGGGGCCCCTGCATACATCATTTTTTCACTTTCCTCTGAGCCTTCAACATCAAAGTTCAACAACATCTTAACAGTTTTAGCCTTCGTGCTGTTGGGGAAAAGATCTGCACCAGCTTTTGTTTTGACAAGTGTGATAAAGTTCTTTATTTTCATGTCATAGAGATTATCAGTGGCAGTCAGCTTCAATAGTTGTGAACATTCTGGATGAATATTGTTTAAGAATGTTGTTATGAAAATCTGATCATTTCCTCCTTCAGGCATGCATGCCTCATTAGTCCAGCAGTGTGTGAAACGTTTCATAAACACTAGAATGGATTCATCTGGCTTTTGCTTACACATGGTTACTGCATTTAAATCAATTTTATCTCTAGACATTGTGA